>NW_022170403.1:28912667-28935478 GCF_008802855.1 Photinus pyralis | reverse complement strand
CATATGCACACCTGATTTTTACGATTTGCGATATGTTGCCATTACTAGAAGCATCTGTGGTTAAAATTTCAAAAAATATCTCCACAAATAAGAAGTGGCAAATATGGAGTTCAGTAAAACTGTGGGAAATGGGTAAGTGCGTACATATGTTGGCAATTTTTGTTTCAGCTAGGAAGCTATTCTGTCAAGAATTTGACACCTGGTTTGTTTATTAATTTAACATGTCAATCAAGTACGTAGAAGTACAAGTCAAAACAGGCCGTATTTTGTTCTGTCATTGAGATGGCGGATGGTGGCAATTATTCATTTTAGAGAACTGGTCTAAACGTTTATTGAGCGAATTTTCGGGTTTGTGTTTTCTAAAAGTGACCGTGACAGTTCTCATTATTGACTACTAGTTTATAATGTCCACATTATTAACCACTTTGAACAAATGCCGAGAAAGCCTACTTTACCAAGTGGACGCTAGTAGTGAAAAAACGCTTTTTTAATATCTGAGTTCTTCAACGCCGGGACGCGAGGCCTACGATACTTACAGGCCGGAGCGCTCGAAAAAGTCACGTGACGTTAGGAGTCATATGAAATACATTACGGCTTATGGAAAATCCGTGCGCGCTCCACTATTATTTTTTTACTCCGGATCCGTTCAACATTAGAGCACGAAATTTCAATGAGAGCTTGTCAATAGTACACACAATCAAATTATGGTGTTCGTTAATTTTTAATAACACTAAAAATAATTAATTTTTAGGTTTAAAGTATTGAAGATAAAACGATGTTAGTAAAATTCCGCGTTTTTCTATCTTTACATCATCATATTTCTTTTTCTAGGAACTATATCACCTTTCGGTGTCTTAAAACTAGAATTGATATGCGCCTCCAATTATGCGTATATGATGCCTAATCTGATATATTGTATAGTTTTAACAGGCCCTACAAAATCGCGAATTTATTATCCGCGCAGAGAAAAATTCAACATGCGAGAAACTTTTTTGTTATTACTATAATTGTATCACATATATCGAATGAATTGTGGCCAAAGGACACAAAAATGTTCTTCAGAAGGAATTTTAAGAAATGGTTTCTGTTTCCTTTTTTTCAGCAGCTGAAGTAAATAGCGCGATTTCAAGAATAAGTGAACGCGGCAAGGAATATTATGTTTCAAATAATTGTTAGTAATCCATTTTCAATACTGTTTGTGAGATTGTGAGATGTAATCTTGGTGCTCAGCAATAATAGTGGACTTCTCTACCTTGATATTATATGTAATTATTCAATTGCTGTGGTAAGAAGAGATATGAAATCGCCGATAGTTGATTTTGATACATTATATCATTGAATAAAAACACTATAAGAAGCCTTAACGCTTATGGAAGAAAGCGCGACAAATCCCCTTGCACCCGCATTGGTTGTGACCACCGAACTCTCTTTGCGGTAAATAGGAGGAAAGCAAATTCTCATTCTTCTCAGTTCAAGAATCGACTCTATTGACAGTGTTCCCATTATATTCTCAGTTCAAACTCTGTCGCGCTTTATTTCCACGGGGTTAGGCTTCTTATAGTGTTTTTATTCAATGATTATATTTATTACGTAGTGTCATCGTCTGCACCACAGTAAACAATGTAGATGAGATTTGTGGGTAATTTCAGCAACTGTTTATTGCGGTACAGAGACGAAGCTGTCTTTACCGTAGTAAGCTAGTAAACAATGTATTTACGCCTACCGGTACAGTAACTAATCTAACTATTAAACTGAGTATATGACCCTGTACATAAATAGATGCTATAGTCATCTAGTGGACGAACTTGTGTACTAATTACAAAAGGATATCTAGCTAACTTTTTTTAGGTCATTTGAAATTGCCAGTTGCCATGTCTAAAACTAACCTCAACGCGGAAGAATTTCGAGTGGTTAGTTATAAAAAGTCAAAAATTAAACGTACTGTTGTTGTTGATACATTAATAGCCACGATTAACGAGCCTCTATCTTCCGTAACTTTCAATTTGGAAAATTATTTAAGGTAATATTTACATTTGGCATGTGACCAACCAGCTCAATTGCATTACATAATTTTAGAAGAATAGAAGCAGCAAAACAGGAACTAATCCCATCCGATTTATATTCATCCGTTTTGGCATCTTTGCGGGAGAGTTTTCAAATTATAAACATAATAAAAATAAAAGAAATTGTGTGCTTTGGTTTAGGTAGAATCGGTGAGTGTATGATTGCGAGATACCAACTAGCTCTATTATTGCTCATAAAAGATTTATATAATGCTAAAGTAGTCGCATATGACCCCATATTCACTGATAATGATAGTGAAATTCTGAAAAGCTTAGGAATTAGTGTATTACACGGCAATATCGAAGGCAAGTATAAATTGTCAGAGAAAAGTGCTACGTTATTTTATCTACCTCATTGCCCCAAACAATTGACCAATAATTTACTATGGGCAAATTGGGGCATGGTTTTAAATTATTGCGTTATAATTTCGAATAGCTTTACTAACGTAATTGAATCTAATTCTAAACGGCATATCGAAAAAAATGCAGATTACATTCTGAATATATCTCCCTTTGTCACTGAATTACCTATTATAAATTCCTTTAAATATTATGATATTTTTAATGATCTGGCAATACATATTTTTGCTTTAGAAAATTTAAGCCTAATATCTCAAGATTTATGGCAGTATCATATCGAACCAGTATACACTGACGAAGACCTCGAATTTGTAAAAAACAAAGTACATAGCGCTTGCATAATATCTAATTCTAATGAATGATTTTGTTCTTAGATATACGAAGATTATCTGATTGATATTTTTGAAAGATGTATGCTAATAGCATTAAAACCCTCAGACAAATCATTCACGAACTACGGCGCGCTATTCCGCAAGGAAACCTGAAGGATAATTTAGCAATTCGCTACTTGTTCGATCAGTACCGTCTCTTCAACATGACCGATCAACAAATTTGTAAAGCGAAAGATGAAGTCCTTTTTGCTGCCAATACTTATTTGTGCTACTTACGCAGCAGCCGAATCCAACAAGAAATACACAATCAGTATCATGGGAAAGGAGAACGTTCTGTGAAGGAAACTGCAAATATTGTAGGTTTTAAATTGCCTCATGATCCCAAATAGATATTTCTTTGTAAAACATAGTGTATAATTACAGTAATAAAGTAGAAGAGGTGCTACTTTTATTGAGTTATTGTTAATTAAGCCGACTAAGCGTAGTTTTAGGTGCGTTTTTCTTAATAGGAATCAAATATTATTGCTGGGAACATTGTAAATTGTTTTGTACAGATGACTGATGAGAAATAAACATTTTACATTAATCTCAAAAATCTTGTTAAGTGTCAGGTGTGATTATCATTGTTGGACTGTGATAAGGATAACTGATAGGTATGAAGTAATTACGAGCCCTAACACATAAATGTTCGGACATCTAGCATTTTTAAAATAAAACCGAAAAAAAATAAAACCAGTCCAATGTCAATAAAGCCGCAAATATCTTATATATATATATATTATAAGTTTATTGTTTATGTTTAATACCAAAAAACAATTTTTTTAATGCTCTCACAAGATGAAAATGGGAAGACCAGCGAAATTAACTGACACATAAATGTTCGGACACCACATATATTTGATAGTTTGATCTACGTAACAGGATAAAAACAAAAAAAATTATAATTTTTATAACTTGTCAGCACACTTTGATATTTTGTTAAAAGAAAAATGGCACATGGCAAAGCGACACGGAAAGAAATTCGACAATTAATAGTAAAATGGGTTTACATTTTTATAAAGTAAGTTGATCTTTAGGTTAAAATTATTGAGCATTAGAAAATACTTTTTTAAATAGGCGAAAGAAAAACATTTTTAAAACACAAAAATAATAAAGAAGAGGTTGGCTTGGGTTCGGGAACGGCAGGCGGGATCTTACCAAGACTGGAAAAAAATCATTTTTAGTAATGAATCTCGATTTGATGTCAATGTAGGCGATAATCGAGAAAGAGTTATCGGAACGGAAAACAAAGCATGTCACAAAGATTAAAAGCGTTCTGTAAAATTCCCCAGTGGTATATAACGGTGTGGGGAAGTATGTCTGCAAATGGGCTGGGACAATTGCACTTACAAATGGTAATGTTTATGCTCAGAAATATCAAGCAATTTTAGA
Source organism: Photinus pyralis (assembly GCF_008802855.1). Taxonomy (NCBI): domain Eukaryota; kingdom Metazoa; phylum Arthropoda; class Insecta; order Coleoptera; family Lampyridae; genus Photinus; species Photinus pyralis. The sequence goes on along the minus strand of NW_022170403.1, from coordinate 28,931,292 downwards.
ACAAAGTTGATTGCCTTCACTTGCGACATTATCACCTGATGCAGACTTTGTTTTTCAACAAGACGGAGCATCATGTCACAGGAAAAAACGACTAAGAAATGGTTACAAGACCACAATAATAGTGTTTTAGAGGTGCCCTTAAGCAGTCCAGATCTCAATGTCATTGAGACAGTGTGACAAAATGAAGCAACGTTTACGTATTCATCCGCAACGCAATATTGCTTCTTTGAGTGAAAAGTTACAAGAGATTTGGGATACCTTTGGTATCGATCAATGTAAAGCTCTTGTGACGACCATGCCTACACGAATCCAAGCTGTTATTAAAGCCAAAGGGGATGTAACTCATTGGGTGGGTCCGAACATTTCTGTGTCACTTTAAATTCTAATTTTATGGTGTTTTGTGTTATTTGACAGTTATATCAAAAGTTACATAAATACAGTTATATAAAATTACAGTTACTAAATATGTTTACTTAATAACTATAGTAAGAAAAAAAAATAAATAAACATACAATGATTTTAGGTAAGTTACAACATTTTTAAAACTTTGAGTGTCCGAACATTTATGTGTTAGGGCTCGTATATGTGTTAAATTTTATTCTATTTAATTATTAAATCCCCTACAAAAGTTCTTAATGCACCATAGTTAAAATACTTCAAATAACCAAGATTTTTCATTTTGATCCAGAGGTGGATGGGGCTGGCGGGATACCGGGAACTTTCCCGGTGGGTTGGTAGGATCGATGAGCGCTTTGCGGCTGGTAGCATCACTCAAATGAACACACAAAACAGAGATAGAGCCAGGCTACGCCGCCACATGCAAGGAATTAATTTAATTAATATTCGAAGGTGACGGTACAAATAAAAAATGCTTGTGTCCATCAATAAAATCTTGTTGAACCACATTCCCTTTGTCGGTACCCACCTCCTCCCTCCCGCAATTCGCAATTTGGCGGATTTTGCTAAAAACCCTCCACAAAATAGTACTCAGTTTTAGGGGCACTTCTCATAGCTCCAGCTTCTATTGGCGACACGAGTAAGAGAGGTCGCGATCCGAGCACTTAGGAAACTTTTAGGTGAGCACAATCGGACCAAAACTGTAGAAGAAAGAAAAATAACCACGTTAGTACAACACGCTTCGGGATGGCTCCCAGATGTCGCCAACCGCAACATGTAGTAACTTGTTAATTACACGACGGCGCCGGTAGCACTCCTTGTCTTCCTCCAACCGTTTTTCTACAGACCCGCATTTGCTGCCAGCCAGCTAGCCAGTCGGCTCAAGTGAGGTTAAAACCTTTTAGATGCGCTAAAAATGAAATAACTAATAAGGATATTTAAATGAGTAAATTGGAAGCAAATTGAGAATTTCTATGTTAAGGCTTTTAAAATCAAGCCATTGAATCGATTAAAGGTAGATTTTCACAAAGTATACAGATTTCTGTATGGATCTTTCCTTTTTAAATTCACATAATTTCCCTGATATTAAAAATGAAGTATTGCCTAATAATCTACTGGAAAAACGTTGGGAAAAATGCCAAATCTGTTCGATTACGAGAAGAAATTTTAAGATCCTGTCGGGGGCAACCACAATTGAGATTTCTTAAAAAAATGTATAAAAATTGTCGACCGCCCACCGCATTGCTTCCGAACGATGCAGATGAAAAACAAAATGGAGATGATTTTTTTTTAAATGCCGTTTGTGGTAGGTAGTTGTCAAAACTGTTTTCGATGCTGCTATAGTGCGATTACTAGTGGAATTTATATCAAGAAACATTTTTGCGAATATTCCAGAAATTCCTAGGCGCCAAGAAAGAAGAAGAATCGGCGATAAAGAACGAAGACAGATGTGACGCAATCTTTTCGGGAAATACGACGTGTTTGTTAAAGAACATTCTAGAATACCCGGAAGCGTCCAGAAAGACCGGCGTTTGCTATATAAGCAAATCGAATTGCGTTTCAATCAGTTCCAATTTCAACGCCGTAGTAATGAATAGTTCGCTCTTATAATTACTGTTATAAATTAATCAATGATTAGACTTATACATTAATTAATTGATTCTTATTCTTTCGCAATTCTGAAATGTATAATTGCGATTAAGGAACAGATTGTGTAACAATAATCTAAAAGCATTTATGTTGTTGGGAAATAATTATCAAAAAGCATTCATGTTTGCAATTAGGGTGCATTGAGTACCCCCTCCCCCACCCGCTAAAGTGGGCCGATAGTCAAGTATATTTCATGGGACTGGTTTATGGTCTCCCATCCATCCCGTTTCGATCTACCATAGCCAAAACACCACAATGTAGTGAGATGGTGATTTGAAGCTCAGAGTAAGAAATAATTCTTACTCTGAGATTTGAAGTATTCGGACAATGGCGCATCAATATACAGGGTGTTCCATATTTTTAAAAAGTCACATTTTTGTTGTCGAAAAATGCGTTGTAGTTAATTAATTGCATATTTGGATTCAGTAGAAAAAAAAGACACCATTTTGTCAATTTAACCGTCTTTCAGACTGTAGGTACCTGCGAGTTCTGCTAAAAAATGCGGATGTAGAGGCGACGAAAACACTTAAAATAAACCGACCGTCGCAAATGTTTCGTTTGGAAGCTATAAAAGTCCCTAAATTGCTTTTCTTTTTTCATTTTATTTTTTCTCTGGTCTGGTTTTCAACATTGCAAGATGGCGTACCCTCTGCAAGCGGGAGCGAGCAAAAAAATATGGTCAACATAAAAATGTTCGAATCTGCAATTAGATTTTCAAAATTGAAAAAAAAAATCCATTTGCAATTTAGTCGAGTTTCTTTTTAAGATTTTTGATGGGTACATATAAATATGAAGTAATTGCTAATCAGTTATAATCCTGAAAATTTGGAACCCTTAAGTTAATTACTTTGGGAATTCTATAGCCGAAGTGACTTTCTATAGCGATGAGTATTTGTAGTAACATATAGGTACTTCGAATTGGAAAGAACATACACCTCTTTTTATATATGACAGATACAGATTTATTATTATTGAACATAAAAACCATAGTAACTATTTCACAAACCACTACTACTTACCTACTATTCGTCATGCAATATTTAGAAAATTTATATAATCTAGCATTTCATGTGCCATATCATACAGAAAATACCTACAATAAGTTGTTCAATGTTTCGTTTTGAAGCTTTACTTTTGCGCAATACGATCTCCCCATGTAATGCAACAGGCACCGGCCACCGCGCATCCTGACAGCGCACGGCATGCTAGATTTCATAAGTTTTCTAAATATCGAATAACGAATTTCTCTATTTCTTTTATATCAGCCATATGCATATTTTATGTTGTCTTACAGCAAATTGATTCCCCTTTTCAAATATCGCAAAAAACACAGACATTGGATTTGAAAAACAAAAGTTGCATCAATTGCCGTATAATAATACATTCTATGTATATTTAATAAACTGAACTAAGGTTGCGGTTCTCTGAACAATTCGTTATCTACTAGTTTGCCCGTAAGATTTTGGGGTACATTATAATTCAATTTTACATTAGAATATTAGTTCAATTATATTGATTTAGATTAGAATTTTCAGATTACATGGAATTGTTTATTTTATTTAAAGTGTAACCTATAACGCTTGCATCATAAATAAAGCAGACGACCTGCATTTGACCGCACATACTGATTTAAAGCTGTAATTCAGGAAACGTATCGATTTTGATGATATATTTAATATTGGCGCTTTAACTAAGTACAAGGTTAGCAATTTTTCTTGGTCATAAATCTACCCAAATTAAATACATAACAGGTCTTTATTTCTTTTATATATAAGGTTTATACAGGGTGTAGCACCTAAGACTCCTGGATCATAATTCCTTTACCATAAAAGATACCGAAAAGTCTTAAAGCAAAATTGTACACATTTACCGTCGCCACATTTCTAGAATATTTTTGATCACCAGGAGCGTGCTGTATTCCAGTGGCGTATCAAACTTGCGTTTTTATTTTATTACTGACTTGGAACGTAGGTACTTATTTTAAGTAGCATTCATTCCTTTCTTAATGTCGTTCTATTTGCTTTCTTTTCTCACTTGCAACAAAAGGTATTTAGGAATTTATTTTAAGTTTAGGTATATAGTAGGTACATATAAATAATATATAATTAAATTGGTTCATACAGCATCAGTTTGTAGGTAGTATAAAGACACTATCTAGTACAATAAAATTTCATATTTGAAAATTATAGAAGTAAATAAAATCACATAGCCTTTGCGTGTATGTTACACTGTACGACTTATTTCTTATATTCCTTTTCAATATGTTTGGCAATTGTGCTCAGTTGCATATTACTGGTACCTTCGTAAATGCTACCAATTTTGACATCACGGTAAAACTTTTCTTGAATGAAATCCTTAGTAAATCCGACACCGCCCATCCAATCAATACACTTAATTGTTGCTTGCTGTGCCACTTCACAGGCAATGTACTTGGCCATTGAGGCTTCCTTGGCAACGGGGGCGCCACATTCTAGCAATCTGGCAGCATTGTACGTTAGAAGGCGCGCCGCTTCTATTTTTGAAGCAATCTCCGCAATCTGATATTGCATTCCCTGTAGAAGATACAATTAATGACTTCTTTTATTATATCAAATTAAACACTCGCCTGATTGCTATAGATGGGTTTTCCAAATTGTGTTCGTTCAAGAGTATATGGAATAGTTGCATCAAAACACCCTTGAGCGGCTCCAACCATCTGAGCGGCAATACCGATACGCCCTTCATTTAAAAATCTGGCAGCGATTTTGTATCCCTCTCCAAGTTTACCCATAATAGCAGTTTCGGGTACCCTGCAGTTGTCAAAAGTTAACATGCATGTACCAGATGCGCAAATTCCCAGTTTGTTCTCAGGTTTTGCAATTGTAAATCCAGGTGTATCACGGTCAACGATGAAACATGTGATTCCCTTATATCCCTGTCAAGAAGTGATGGTATAGGTATGTACGACTCTAATTACTTAACTTACTGCGGATGGATTTGCGTTGGCCATTATCAAAAATACTCCGGCAACATCCGAATTTGAGATCCACATTTTCGAACCATTGAGGATATAGTCACTGCCGTCTTTTTTGGCAGTTGTTTTTAAAGCAAACGCATCAGATCCGGATGATGGTTCACTTAACGCAAAACTGCCAATCTATAAAAAATAATAGCATCAAGTTTTTTTATAATTCTTAAATAATTTTGTTTCTTACCGTGTCTGTTACCATTCGGGGCAAGTATTGGGCCTTCTGCTCTTTGTTTGCATATTTGCTGATCGCGTTGATGATCAACGTGTTATGCAAGTCGACCAAAACTGCTGTTGCTGGATCGACTTTCGATAATTCTTCAACCGTTAATATAGTTGTCATAAAACCACACTCGGAACCTCCATATTCGGACTCTATTTCAATTCCCATCAACTGAAATTATAGAATCTTTAATACGCATGATTTGATATTGAGATACAAGCTACGCCAAAATTACTAGAGGTCACTAGATCTTTTTCCAAACAAAACTGAAGCATAAATAACAATTAGGTACGAAGTCTTTTGGGCGACGACGTAACGGAATCAAATATGCAGCGTTAACCGGTAGACCAACCGAAAAGTGAGAACGTAACACTATATCGAATATTTTTGTTTTGCTTTTTGTCAAATATAGCTTCTACAATATTTTTATAAGAAAACGTGGAAACCTTATTCGTATAGATGAAATTGGGGTAGTTTCTGCACGCAGTCCGAATTGCTGTTTTTGTCATAACTTCTGAAACAATTGCGAAACAAGTAAGTCGACAGTCTTTAGAATAAATAGCTTAGGGTCAAGGGTGGGGGGGCGCGGGGGGGGGCTATTACCACCTGGCCTGTAGGTCACAATGACGCGTTGGAACGAGTATTAGTATGTGCTGAATTAGACAGCATTAATGTTTCTTGCACTATTAATAAATTATCAACACGTTTCTCTCATTGGGATTGAAGTTAGGTTGTTCATTATAAAATTCTGTTTTTATCTAGGTAAGTGTTTTACAATGAATGTATCTTTTTTTGTCGTATTTTGAAAGTGCTGAAACACAGTTATGGGCTTCTAATTGATTTTCGAGAAAGGAATAGGTACTTTAAAATGATGCAAAATGTTTTAACCCCCCCCCCCCCCCCATCGTCATTGCACTAATACTGTAATGGCCCGTAATGCAATTCCACCTGGCCCGTAAGTACCCAGTCCGCCCCTGTTTTTGGGCACATTTGGGTCAAAAGATGGGGAGATGGACAAGGTGACCACAACAATGCATTCTTATTTATGAAAATGCGTAAAAAAATTAAAAATACAGTATTAGGTGGGCATTAAGAACCAGCCGGGATAATCTTCATGTTTAAGATGCTGACACAAAATTGTATAATTTACTGACGTTGTCGTTGCCTCGTGTAGATGAGAAGTACCTAATTACTTAGGTAGGTACGTCACAGCGGCGAACTATGAACGAAATTTGAATATCTATTTGCGATAAGACTATTTACATTTGTTTTGGTAATTATGTTATGTTGATATGTTTGCAAATTTTTAGAGGAGTATTTATAGGGAGACGCCATTTCATTAGATGCCACATTGATTACGGATAAACTGTATTTTACACTCTATGTTCTCTTTAGAAATTTTGTAGCGTAACACAACGAAGTTGAGATAACCCTATTTATATGTGCTAGATTTTCCGTCGCCAGTCTGTCTGTCTGTTCGATCGAGATCTCGGCCCCTGGGCCACCTAGAGACTTCGGGTTTTCGCTAATTGATGGCTGCTATGGTCTATATTTGCCCTTGCTCATCATTTACAGTTGTATTACGCGGCAACACCCATGAGTGGGTTTTGAAACATTTTTCCTTTTATTATCTAAATTCCGTTATCAATTTTACGACAGGATCACGCTAGTTTCTTATGAAATTTACGTAGACACCAATTAATGTCGCAACATTTGACGATTACGATAGCTTATCTTACAACAACTAAGTTAAATTTAACATCATTTGGAATATATTCTGATTACCTATATTTAATCTCTTTTTTTGCGCACTTTAGTTCAAAGTCTTGACCTAGATTGAGAGGTGTGTGTTATAATAGTGACTCACTATGGTGTATCGACAGTTACAAATTTGAACGAAATTCGTTACGCATTTGGCACGATCTCAATAGGGAACTTCAGCCAAAACTTTGGGTTTTGTTCAATTACGATTACTTATTTTTAGCGCATTTTTTAAGAATTAAAAAAAATGTGCTATTGTTTGCGGTTTGTTCGTCCGTCCGTCCGGACCCACTTCTGCCGTTTTGAACTACTTCTAGGGGAATGGTCCTCCCAGAGTCCTTGACAGGTCTCTCTCATCGAAATAAATTGGTTAATTTTATCTTTCATGGTACTCTAATGAAAGGTCTCAACGAAAGGAATTAATTTCTACCAACCATAGCCCTCGTCCTCGACCTCTTATCGTGATGGGATATATTCCCTTATACCTCAAGAACGGATTGTCGGAAGAGGGTACTCACAAAGGACGATTGAAACGTCTGCAAGAAATATATCCATTGGTAATGGCAAAACAAAAGCTATTTTGGTTTAAAAAAATGCGCTTTATCTGCACAAGACCTGTGCACAATTTATACTTGTTTACTTCAGTATTCATAGGTGTCCTCTGAGGATGCAGAAAGCCGTATAACTTAGATGGAGACCATTATCATCCAGTAAATTATATAACTGTTTTGACTTTAGAAAATGTATAGTAATATCTTCCTCGAAAGGGTTTACGATCATGATTTCTTCAACTGTTTCCTACTGTAAATGATTTTTATGAGGAGCGCGACATATCAATAAACCGCTGGCAAATTTGCTAAGCGACTAACCCTGCGAGCATATTTTCACTTTAAAGCAAATACCTACGATGTGGAAAAGTCCACACATAAGGTTACATGTTGACATGCACACTCCTCAGTCTTCCTCAGCATCATATTGCGAATTACCTACTAACAATGGCAAAGAGCACAATTTATCTATCTTCAACTGACGCAATGCGAGGAAGAAAGGTGACTGACTATAAAACCGAGTACATCAGCAGAATCAGCTATCGACTGAAAACTGAATATGGTTGGTTTTTGGGAAAAAAGGACGTGAGTGGATTTCAAAGTATGTGGTGTGAAAAAGATGTTCTGTGCAAAATTGACAAAGGCGAACTTAAAATACTGATGTAGTTTGTTTTTTTGCTATGTATACTGTAATCGGTACCTAATGTGTATAGAGTATCAAAAAAACAGGTAACGAAATTGTTAAAAAAAATTTAAAAATTTTATTTAAACGAAATAATAATAATAATAAAATAAACGTTGTATAATGTGTAAAGGTGCGTTTTCACGCACATGCAATTTGCGCAAATTGACTTGTGCATGCCAATTTGTACAAGTAAATTGATGCATGAAAACGAAAATTGTTTAACTTGCACAAGCCAGAAAATTTGGCTTCTGCGATCTTCTTTTTTTGTCTTTTAGCACTTTTAACTTTTTAGCGCATTTTTGCAAATTTATTTGTAAAAAGTAGCTTTTAATCTCACTTTGGCCGGCTGGCTGGCTGGCAGCAAATGTGGGCGCGTAGAAGAACTCTTGTAGAAAGGCAACGGGTGTACGTGTATCTACGGGGCCGTGAAATTTGTCAACCTTAGGGACATGGCTACATGATGTGGGGTTGGCGACATCTGGGCGTCATCCTCGAGCGTAGTATACTAACGTGAAGGTTTTTCAGTTTTTTCCTATCTTCTACTACAGTTTTGGTCCGATTCTTTTCAAATTGGTGTCGTCGGAAAGATGTTGTAAACGCGCACAACTCCTGCGTGGCGGAATTTTGTTTTTTGTCCTAGGGGCGAAATTAACGACCTTTTGCGAGGCGCGCGCGCGCGTCTTCGAGAAGTAGTCAACTTCGGGCGCCTTTTACCTTCCGTTGCGAACTCACGCGGTTTAATGTTTCGTAAATCTCGAATCGCTGTCTCTCTTTCTCGTGCCGCCAATAGAAGTGAATTGCGAGTGAACGGGACGTCGGAAGTGGGTACCGTCAAAGGGAATGTGGTAGCCCGCGACACGATCTTACTGATGGTGTAGTCAAATCTTCAACCGCGACGCCAAAGGGAATGTGGTAGCCCCCGACACGATCTTCCTGATAGTGGAGTCAAATCTTCAATCGCGAATTGCGGCTGAACGGGACGTCGGAAGTGGGTACCGTCAAAGAGAATGTGGTAGTCCGCGACACGATCTTACTGATGGTGGAGTCAAATCTTCAAACGCGAATTGCGGGTGACGGGACGTCGGAAGTGGGTACCGTAAAAGAGAATGTGGTAGCCCCCGACACGATCTTACTGATGGTGGAGTCAAAACTTTAAAAGCGAATTGCGGGTGCACGCGGAAAGTGGGAAGCGGTTAGTGAATGTAGTAGCCTTCGACAAGATCTGTTATTGATGGTTGAGTCGAAAGTGGCTAATAGAATACTGATCTGCCACACAAAAATGCGCTGAAGTCCCTTCGATCTCAAACGAGGACTTTGATAATTTTTAATTATACAAACACCAGCTATAATGTTCCTCTTCGTACTCCATCGTTTACAATGAGAATCTGAACTGTACTGTAGACAAATTTGTGCACCAAACTTGAACCGTGAAAATGGATGCATGAGTTCACTGAATTTGCCCAAATTGGCATGCACAAGTCAATTTGCGCAAATTGCATGAGCGTGAAAACGCACCTTAATAACAGAACGCATCAACGCTTTTCTCTTTACAATTCGTATTATGTCGTATCAACTTAGACTACCTAATCGACTTCGAAATTCACTGTCGCAACTCGCAGTTAGAGTACCTTACAGATGTTTGCTGCTGTGTCAGCTGTGACCTGATCTGTGTACTCTTAATCACTAGTATATTACCGTGTTTAAGCGAAAGACATTAAACATGATACTGGATACTTGGAAATTGCAATACCTCTAAAACCTCTTCATGTTTTAATTTTAAGACGAACACGTAACTTTCTTTGCAATATGAATATCGTCAACTATCAAAGATGTATGCAACTTCGCAGGCCCCCAATTTCAACGGGCCCTAGGCTCATGCCTACTGTGCCTAGGCGAAAACGCGGCACTGCCTATATTTATACTTGTACATATTGTTAGTTATAACATCGTAACTGGAACGATTCTGGTCGCCCTTGAAAATGTTAAGCTCCTCCAAAAAAATTCCCGGCAAATTTAAATGAACATTTTTAATTGGCCGAATTTTCAAAACCTGTAACACGCAACAATTTGCTTCCAATTATAATTGCCGTATCTAAATTGACATCCTTAACATCAAACCTGTCATTGCGTTTCGTATTTGCCTTGCCTCAATCTGCCGTTAATTTATTTATACGAACAAACTATTCTTTTTGAACTTAATAAACAATTTGAAACTATATAGGTCAATATTCAAAACATAACACTTTATAACTTAGTCATACAATGTGACATGCGATTTTAAATTTCCCGGTTTTTATAATTTTGTGACTGTGAAACGGGTCTGTTATTACATTGGCCAAAATTTATTGGGAGTGGCTTAACTGTATCTGTTGGGTGAACAGAATATAGTGCGGGTCCATTAATCATATCATTTTTATTTGTAATTTTATTGTATATTGTATTTATTAAAACTCTTTCGGTTCATGGCTTCAAAGTGCAAGTAAGATTACTACTGCAGCAGTGAGCAGGGTAAGCTACAATAAAGTGCGAGAGAGTAGATGAAACTTTTGAGGTTGGTAATAATTTAGTGTTGTTAGTGATCGTGCATTTATTTATTAGAATAATAATTTTTTAAATTTAATAATACGTTGGATTGGGGCTGTATGGAGGAACAGGGTCTCACGGCACTGAAAGCAGTCCCTTTCCCTGTTTTTATTTGTGTTATTTGTAGAGTTTTGATTTTGTTTTATGGGGAATAAATTATATAATATTATTAAATAACAAATGTATAAACAACAAATTTACACGTCAACAAACAAACATAGAAATGTAATAAAATTTCAACCAGATTCGAGTTTTGGACACCCGTCATGGCCAACGTCTGTGTTTGGGACGTAAAATATAACAACGTGAGGTCCGGTAGTTATTGTTAAAAAAGGAAAAAAATTGAAGGTAGCAAAAATGCGGATTATTATTCAATTTACAAGGACGTACGTCGCGTAAGTGTACAAACAGAGTGGAAGCAGGTTTCTCGCTTTCCGGTATCTCGCGCCGATAGGAGCAGGTTTTTCGCGCTGTGACTGCACACAATAAAAGCGAGAAAAAGCGAAGCCGGTGGCGCAGTGGTTGCGTTCCCGACTGCTATTCGGGAGGTTGTGGGTTCGATTATCGCTTATAGAGGTTTTCTCAAACACTGTCTTTATAAGAGCTTCTTTATCCGAAACTCGCGCGAGAAGCGGCAGAAAAAACTAAATTTTTATTCCGACAAAAGCGTGGACGCAGGCGACCGGCGCCGACAAGTTTTAACCTGCCTTGACTACGTTCACGCTAATTTGAAAACATTCTATTTCCAAAGCGAGAAGCGCGAGTCGACGCTGGTAACCGGTAAGCGAGAAACCTGCCTCCACTCTGTTCGTACCCTAGACTTTTTTACTGTTGTATTCGATCAAGTAGGTACAATTTAAGTAGGCGTGCTAGCATATTTAGTTTCCACAAAGACCCGTTGTTAAAACTGCTGTGTAAATGTTTACTACCGTAAACCTGAACAGGGGTTAAACTCGATAGTCACAAAATGGTGCTGTGCATCAGTAATGACAGGGTTCCCAGAAATTTACATCATTTGAAAATTCAAAGAAGTTTCGTGTTACCGTCGCATCGCATCGGCGAAATTCCAATGTGCACGATTCGTCGTCTACCTTTGTTAACCCATTGTCACTGAAGGAAGATTGTGTCCAAACCACATTTCTGTATCAACATAGTCACTTGCAAAAGGGCCGTCGTATTTAAAGGTACCATTATTTTTTTATTATATCTCATCATAATTTTAACTTGATTGATGTTTAAATGCATTTAAAGCAGTTTTCTCGGATTTATTAAAAAAATACCTATTGAAGTCAAATTTAAGGAATCTGGAAAGAAAAATGTTCAATAAATCAATTGATCATGGCTATGGGTCAAGTTTAATAATTTTTTAACCTCGGTCAGTTTCAAGCAGGGTATAACATAAAGGGGTGTATGAACTGTTGGTTAAATTGTAAAGAAATATCATGGTCGATGCAATATAAGAAAGAAATGAAACGCTTCCGCTAGTGGAGTTTCTTACGCAAATTACGCGCATCGTTATAGGCAAACTGAAATTGATAGGAAGAAATTGTTAAAAGATAAGTTGTACTTGTAGAGGACTACATTTTCTACAAAAAAAAACTCATTGACGGCATAAAAGGTTTACCTTCAACCTTTTATAAATGATAACCATTATTATCATGAATTTTTATATCTAGACAAGACCATGCTATCTACTATTGTAGCGAACTTTCTAGAACGGTATCAAGGCGGCGTCAAGTCACCATCAAGTCGATAAAGGTCATAGGCAATAGGGAATGATAGCGGATATGACGCATTCTTTCCACGAAATATGACATGCTGATTTTAGAAATTTCTAGAAGGTTTTTGTTTGTTATACAGTGTGGAAGAGCCAAATGGAATACATTCATTATTTGGGCTACTGTACATATTTACAAGAATCCCGAAACTCAAATTTAAATTATAAAAACGTGAAAGTGTGATCCCTACCTTCAACCCCCTTCGAGTGATAGTTACAACCCCTAAATTTTTAATGGAAAGTATGGGCTTGTGCTATATCGTTTCGTCTCCTCATTCTGCATCCAAAAATGTTTATTGTTTTCAAAATCATATACCAAATTGATGTCTCGGGCGCTTAGACGGTCAAAAACAAAACTACATCTTTCGCCGTTCTCGAGTTATCGCGCTAACATTCCCGGATGAACGAACCAAAAGTACATGATTTCATAAACCAGCCGATGCTAGGTTTCCGCTTATTGTCCTTTATAGAAGTTGTGGTTATTGAAAATGTACCCCCGCATTCGAAAACGATGATAGGCAGTGGCATCGGATCGTTGCAGGGATCGCTGTCATGATGTTCAATGCGAACTAATAGGTTAAGAAAATCTCCCAAAATTTTACTTCGAGGTCGTCACATTTCGAAAAACTGGAATGGTGAATGTTAGAGACTGTCACCGGTCCTTAACAACATGAATTTAATCCAACATTTTTTCGGCTAATGCGCCTCAAACTTAAAAAAAAAGGAAACCAACACATTGGATATTGAGCGCCGTGGTGGATGCCAAAGTTAATTTTTGATAGTTGCACCCATAAGCTTTCCTACACCTAGTGGCCTAGCGAAACCCGAAGTGGATACGAGGTCTGGGGTTGAGCTACAGCGCGGAACGACGGACAGACGGAGGGAAAAGTGAGGACATAAGCGCTTCACTTTCGTGAGTTGCGCTAAAAAACAGAAAAATTTAGGTGCGGCTAGCTTAAATTATCTATTCAGGTTTTACAAAGTCATACCTAGTAGTAGTAATTTAGTAAATACAAAGTGTCGGTCGTCGGTCTCAGTGAAACAGTTAATTTCCATTTCACATTAGGAGGTTACCTATCAGATCAATTTAACTGAAACATGAAAGACCGGCCTTGAATCACATACTAAAGAATAGGTCGATACCGATTCACTGTACATGGTCAGTGACGGATTAAGGGGGGGGGGGGGGGGGGCAGAACAAAATGACACAAAAATGCGTACCCAATTCAGCGGAGTTGGTCAGTGTTATTTTGTAGGTTTCAACCAGTGTTTTTCGAGTTCAAAAAGTACTTACTCGTCTGCGTTTGCCAGTTTTTTTAACAAGGCAATATTTTATTTTCACCAAAAATGTACCTTGCTCATTCAATTTTAGTATGAGTTTCTAATAAATGTTCTTTTAAATAAATGAAACGAAAAAAATTAAATAGTAGGTACTTATGTTTAAAATGTGCATATTTAATTGATAAAAAGGGCTTTAGTATTTATGTAGTATTGATTCATAATTCCAGAGTTGTATGTTTCATTCCCTGCATTTTGCGATATAATTTTCCCAAACAGGTATAATTACTTGATTTTTTATAAATGACTGCGATCGGCAAAATATTGTTTTTCTTTGAAATATTTGCATTTCCAGTAGTTCAAGCTAATATTTCTTTACATATAAATTGTCGGTCTAGAACCACTAAATCTTATACTTTTTAAGGTATTTTTTCAAAAAATTTCCGGGGGAGGACCCAGACCCCCCTCATCTTTTCCCTCCCTTTCCGGGATTCCGCCCCCACCCACATATTTCTATTAATCCGTCCCTGTATATGGTATCAACAAGACGAAAGATGTAGGATCCTGGCAAGAGTCAATCAATTGATGATTATCAATATATTATTATTATATAATTAGTAAATACCAAATCTAATTTGGGATTTATAATCGCGCATCCCTTGTATACCTATAGGTACAATCAAAACGAGACGAGAGAAGAAAAAAACTGTTTATGCTTATCTCACCTTGAATAATAAAACACATTTATTATAAAGTAATTATAGGTATCTGGCGAGTGGACATGTGAATGCTGTTAGATGGTTCTATAAATACCTAAACTGTTTAAAGTTGCTTGTCCAATACTGGTTTGTCTAGCTATACCTACCCTTATAGAAAATGTCTACAGACTACTAGCCTGCAATGGACACTATAGCATGCCTATAGTACCTACTGGTCAAAATAATTAATTATAGTATATAGTGCATAGTTATTTATTTATTATTTGGGGATATGGAAAGTTAACAAATAGTGCGTTTTGTTGTTTAGACGTGACGTATTTAATGAGATCCAAACAAAATAAGTGACCTTGTCGTAATTATCCTTGTCCATTCGACAAGTGTATAATAATTTCCATTTCTGTTCGCAATTGAAAAATCATGTGAGTTAAAGAGATAATCTGATATCCGAGTTACAAAATAATTCGCAATGTAATTATCCACACACGAGTTATACTTATTTGAGTTGGAACCGCGTAGTAGAAGCAAGGTGTCAAAACATTAAAACAACTTACCCCATTTTCAAATAGCATATCAATTATGGGTTGCTTTATAAATCCATCCCTGTCCATATCTCTGACATGTGGACCGATTTGATCTACAGCCAATCTTCTCACTAAAATGTCACTGTATTATAAACAAATTACACGCAATTGTAGTGTACCTGTTTCTTTCATCATCTGTTCATCTTCCGTTAAATATGTTAGGGGTTTGGGCGAGTCCGTGACCTGTGTTGCTGCACTGGTTTCTGTTTGCTGCAACTTCGATGAAGTAGTCGTGATAGTTTTTTTGTAACTTTTGGAGAATGTCGGCAGCACCTAGGTAGTACATTATTTGGGTTTTACTTAACGTACCCATAATAGCTACACTTTAAGTACCAACCTGTTTGGTCAAAAATGTACGACAGCTGTTCATTTTGGATGATCAGATTACTACCGTAAAAACCACTTATCCAGTCGAACGCTGTTGCTGAAATGTAACGTGAAGTAAGATGTAAGATAATAAATATCTGCGACTTGCGAGTAGCGACACGTACTATGTTCGTAGCCGACTATTATCTTTATTCGAGACATGCCCACTCCTCCGTTGCGTCAGGTCAGTTTCATTGTTCTTGTTACTCTTCTCCTACTTCAGTTTACCTGCTCCAAATAACTTACATAAATAGTTTTACTATCTTTATTTCAGCGCATATTTTCTTATCATAACATTTTTGTCACAAGTCCCCAATTCACAATACAAGCAATTTCACAAAATGTTATCGCTTCATAATTTCACGATTACCTTCACTGTGATATTGTTGACCTAAAAATGTGTATTACAAAAGTGGGGTCGTAGAAGTAACGGTGGGTTTGAGGTCTATTTAGGTAGGTATTTTGAAAAATTAATACGGTAATACCCCTCGTTGAAGGTGTCAGTGTGTACCACTTCTTGAAATATTCATTATACAGGACTTTCTTTCAAAAACGAATCACCTTATATTGTAATGTGTTGAATTTTTCTAAAAAATCAAAATTGGAATAACACTTCCTTTTAGTATAACCATATACCTTGCCAGACATTTAGTGGACCTTAGTTTTAGCATTCACCCTCAACTACTACAAATTTAAAATTATAATATGCAGCCCCCATCGAGTGACACATCATTTTAACGGCCATAAAATTCTCTTTACAGAAAATCAAACAATCACTGTTTGGGTAGGTATTCTTTGAAATCCAATTGTTGGGTCGGTAATGGCCTAATGGGCATTCAAGAAGTTTTAACAGCGGAATTATATTACAATCTATTGAAAGAAGTGATAGCCCCACAGATCACACTCTTTGGAGAGTGGAAAACAATGAAGACATGCTACTAGACGTATAAAATTTGCAGTTTCAGCAAGATGGGGCTCCGCCACATTATAATCTCCTGTCAAATGGATTGGAAGAGGAGGTCTCCTACCCTGCACCGGAATTCTGATTGTTATCAGAATTATATTTGTTTTCTTTTGTATCGTATGCATGTATTCAGTTGTAAGTAGCTAATAAAAGTCATTATTATTATTATTATTATTATTATTATTATCTAATCTAGTCATTCGCCTCGAGAACGTCATTATTACTTTTACGATTCTAAGGTAGTAGTGGGAGCGGCCCGTGAGAACAAACGGCCTTTCGTATTAAAATTGTGCCACTTGGAACACATGATCCCTAGACCTATTGGAGTGATTTGAGTCGCAGAGCAGGAAGTTCCGTCCCTTAGGATTGAAAATGGCGCCAATTTTCAAAATTGAGGCGAATTTCAGGAAATATCTGTTTTTAGAGCGATTTTTACGTTTAGGGTAACGTTTACGAGGTTTCCGAGAGTGAAAAAGACAAAAACAATATCCGAAGCTAATTTCTGTGTGGGAAGCATGATTGTATGATATCTCTAACGTCCGACAGGATTCGAAAGTTTCTTGGAAAGTTTGACCGATTTTCGTGGTTGAGTAAATTGAATACTCTAATTCTGAATTTATAATTCTTTATCGGCAAACTCACTTATGAATGCAAGACTCGACCATTGTAATAATTCTGACGTAGCGTAATTACTAAATGTTCACATTTTTGGAAAAATTCCATTGTAATGAGGCAGCTTACAACATTGGGTTTATCTTACCATATGGCCTGTAAAAATAACTCATTAATGACCTGTTAGATTACAAGGATTTTGTTTTCTCACCGTCTTTATTACTTACGTTATATTTTATACCAATTAAAAACCAAAATCGACTAACGATACTTTCTGTGATTTGACAGTTTTGCACCTTCAAATAAACATCCAATAAATGACAGCTGTCGCCATCTCGGAGTATATTTTCTAATCAAGTTGGCATTATTACGGAAGTAATTTGACTCATTTTTTTCATATTAAACCATACGATTGTGAACTATGACGTACCGGCAATCTCTAATGGCGAGGATAATATGTAAGATTCTAAGAGATCCTTCTCACGATGCGTTTTTGAAACGCTGCGCAGAGTGGAAAGTTTCTTCGAAAAAAAGATACGGTTATGCGGAAATGTCAGATGAGTAAGAACTGAAATTTATAAGTCTCTTCTGTACAATTTCTGTTATAATTTTGGAGTTTGCCACACCGTGCTACAATGGTTTTTACCACACAATATGAAGTGTTTAGTCTAATAGAGCTTCGCCTTCCTTCAAGGGTCGAACTACAACCCCCACATATCGGTAATAACAATCTTAAACATAACGAACTTGGCTTTATATACAAAATATCAGTACAAAAATATGTACGCTAAGGCACAAGTAAATCAACTCTCCTCAAACCAGACACCATTTTTTTAAAAAAACGACGCCCCTTCTTGCGCTTTTGTTGCGTGAAGGCGCTTCTGAAAAGCGCTTCGTGCTACTTGTGGCGCTGCAAATCGCACCATGTGAAGGGGTCAAGCTACCAGTCGCTCCAAAAAACGTCTGCTAAGAAGGGGTCTAATACGTCCAAATGGATGTTATAGGTAGGTATTTATATTAGAAACACTTGTAATTCATCGTCTACAAATTCTCCTTCGGTTTTTCGCATACTCAAAATATCGTGAACCCATTTCATCCTGCGTTTTTGGTTTTTTTACTCTTCATCATCCATGGAAATTGCAGCTAAATCAGTTTATTTCAACTTTGTCCATCTTAAAATAACGATTTCTCGACGTTCTTCTTGACACTGGCTAAAATGAGCGCCAGTTGAGTGTAAAATGTGAATACTACCCCAAATTGTTATTACAGTCCAATACTGCACGCCGGCGTCCAAGCATTTTTGTTGCAATATAGCGAACACATACACACAGTTATAACGCTAATGCAAAGACGTTGACAACTTAGCAAATTATAACTGTCAATTCTGACAGCCAGGTCCGTTGGTGACGTCACATATGACTTAAACTCGGGCAACATTACAAGTATAGGGATCGAGCAATCCTTATATTATATAG
>NW_022170403.1:28880992-28912567 GCF_008802855.1 Photinus pyralis | reverse complement strand
AATCAGGTTTACATTTTTATAAAGTAAGTGGATCTTTAGGTTAAAATTATTGAGCATTAGAAAATACTTTTTTAAATAGGCGAAAGAAAAACATCTTTAAAACACAAAAATAATAAAGAAGAGGTTGGCCTGGGTTCGGGAACGGCAGGCGTGGTCTTACCAAGACTGGAAAAAAATTATTGAATCTCGATTTGATATCAATGTAGGCGATAATCGAGAAAGAGTTATCAGAACGGAAAACAAAGCATGTCACAAAGATTGCTTAAAGCGTTCTGTAAAATTCTCCAGTGGTATAACGGTGTGGGACAGTATGTCTGCAAATGGGCTGGGACAATTGCACTTACAAATGGTAATGTTTATGCTCAGAAATATCAAGCAATTTTAGAACAAAGTTGATTGCCTTCACTTGCGACATTATCACCTGATGCAGACTTTGTTTTTCAACAAGACGGAGCATCATGTCACAGGAAAAAACGACTAAGAAATGGTTACAAGACCACAATAATAGTGTTTTAGAGGTGCCCTTAAGCAGTCCAGATCTCAATGTCATTGAGACAGTGTGACAAAATGAAGCAACGTTTACGTATTCATCCGCAACGCAATATTGCTTCTTTGAGTGAAAAGTTACAAGAGATTTGGGATACCTTTGGTATCGATCAATGTAAAGCTCTTGTGACGACCATGCCTACACGAATCCAAGCTGTTATTAAAGCCAAAGGGGATGTAACTCATTGGGTGGGTCCGAACATTTCTGTGTCACTTTAAATTCTAATTTTATGGTGTTTTGTGTTATTTGACAGTTATATCAAAAGTTACATAAATACAGTTATATAAAATTACAGTTACTAAATATGTTTACTTAATAACTATAGTAAGAAAAAAAAATAAATAAACATACAATGATTTTAGGTAAGTTACAACATTTTTAAAACTTTGAGTGTCCGAACATTTATGTGTTAGGGCTCGTATATGTGTTAAATTTTATTCTATTTAATTATTAAATCCCCTACAAAAGTTCTTAATGCACCATAGTTAAAATACTTCAAATAACCAAGATTTTTCATTTTGATCCAGAGGTGGATGGGGCTGGCGGGATACCGGGAACTTTCCCGGTGGGTTGGTAGGATCGATGAGCGCTTTGCGGCTGGTAGCATCACTCAAATGAACACACAAAACAGAGATAGAGCCAGGCTACGCCGCCACATGCAAGGAATTAATTTAATTAATATTCGAAGGTGACGGTACAAATAAAAAATGCTTGTGTCCATCAATAAAATCTTGTTGAACCACATTCCCTTTGTCGGTACCCACCTCCTCCCTCCCGCAATTCGCAATTTGGCGGATTTTGCTAAAAACCCTCCACAAAATAGTACTCAGTTTTAGGGGCACTTCTCATAGCTCCAGCTTCTATTGGCGACACGAGTAAGAGAGGTCGCGATCCGAGCACTTAGGAAACTTTTAGGTGAGCACAATCGGACCAAAACTGTAGAAGAAAGAAAAATAACCACGTTAGTACAACACGCTTCGGGATGGCTCCCAGATGTCGCCAACCGCAACATGTAGTAACTTGTTAATTACACGACGGCGCCGGTAGCACTCCTTGTCTTCCTCCAACCGTTTTTCTACAGACCCGCATTTGCTGCCAGCCAGCTAGCCAGTCGGCTCAAGTGAGGTTAAAACCTTTTAGATGCGCTAAAAATGAAATAACTAATAAGGATATTTAAATGAGTAAATTGGAAGCAAATTGAGAATTTCTATGTTAAGGCTTTTAAAATCAAGCCATTGAATCGATTAAAGGTAGATTTTCACAAAGTATACAGATTTCTGTATGGATCTTTCCTTTTTAAATTCACATAATTTCCCTGATATTAAAAATGAAGTATTGCCTAATAATCTACTGGAAAAACGTTGGGAAAAATGCCAAATCTGTTCGATTACGAGAAGAAATTTTAAGATCCTGTCGGGGGCAACCACAATTGAGATTTCTTAAAAAAATGTATAAAAATTGTCGACCGCCCACCGCATTGCTTCCGAACGATGCAGATGAAAAACAAAATGGAGATGATTTTTTTTTAAATGCCGTTTGTGGTAGGTAGTTGTCAAAACTGTTTTCGATGCTGCTATAGTGCGATTACTAGTGGAATTTATATCAAGAAACATTTTTGCGAATATTCCAGAAATTCCTAGGCGCCAAGAAAGAAGAAGAATCGGCGATAAAGAACGAAGACAGATGTGACGCAATCTTTTCGGGAAATACGACGTGTTTGTTAAAGAACATTCTAGAATACCCGGAAGCGTCCAGAAAGACCGGCGTTTGCTATATAAGCAAATCGAATTGCGTTTCAATCAGTTCCAATTTCAACGCCGTAGTAATGAATAGTTCGCTCTTATAATTACTGTTATAAATTAATCAATGATTAGACTTATACATTAATTAATTGATTCTTATTCTTTCGCAATTCTGAAATGTATAATTGCGATTAAGGAACAGATTGTGTAACAATAATCTAAAAGCATTTATGTTGTTGGGAAATAATTATCAAAAAGCATTCATGTTTGCAATTAGGGTGCATTGAGTACCCCCTCCCCCACCCGCTAAAGTGGGCCGATAGTCAAGTATATTTCATGGGACTGGTTTATGGTCTCCCATCCATCCCGTTTCGATCTACCATAGCCAAAACACCACAATGTAGTGAGATGGTGATTTGAAGCTCAGAGTAAGAAATAATTCTTACTCTGAGATTTGAAGTATTCGGACAATGGCGCATCAATATACAGGGTGTTCCATATTTTTAAAAAGTCACATTTTTGTTGTCGAAAAATGCGTTGTAGTTAATTAATTGCATATTTGGATTCAGTAGAAAAAAAAGACACCATTTTGTCAATTTAACCGTCTTTCAGACTGTAGGTACCTGCGAGTTCTGCTAAAAAATGCGGATGTAGAGGCGACGAAAACACTTAAAATAAACCGACCGTCGCAAATGTTTCGTTTGGAAGCTATAAAAGTCCCTAAATTGCTTTTCTTTTTTCATTTTATTTTTTCTCTGGTCTGGTTTTCAACATTGCAAGATGGCGTACCCTCTGCAAGCGGGAGCGAGCAAAAAAATATGGTCAACATAAAAATGTTCGAATCTGCAATTAGATTTTCAAAATTGAAAAAAAAAATCCATTTGCAATTTAGTCGAGTTTCTTTTTAAGATTTTTGATGGGTACATATAAATATGAAGTAATTGCTAATCAGTTATAATCCTGAAAATTTGGAACCCTTAAGTTAATTACTTTGGGAATTCTATAGCCGAAGTGACTTTCTATAGCGATGAGTATTTGTAGTAACATATAGGTACTTCGAATTGGAAAGAACATACACCTCTTTTTATATATGACAGATACAGATTTATTATTATTGAACATAAAAACCATAGTAACTATTTCACAAACCACTACTACTTACCTACTATTCGTCATGCAATATTTAGAAAATTTATATAATCTAGCATTTCATGTGCCATATCATACAGAAAATACCTACAATAAGTTGTTCAATGTTTCGTTTTGAAGCTTTACTTTTGCGCAATACGATCTCCCCATGTAATGCAACAGGCACCGGCCACCGCGCATCCTGACAGCGCACGGCATGCTAGATTTCATAAGTTTTCTAAATATCGAATAACGAATTTCTCTATTTCTTTTATATCAGCCATATGCATATTTTATGTTGTCTTACAGCAAATTGATTCCCCTTTTCAAATATCGCAAAAAACACAGACATTGGATTTGAAAAACAAAAGTTGCATCAATTGCCGTATAATAATACATTCTATGTATATTTAATAAACTGAACTAAGGTTGCGGTTCTCTGAACAATTCGTTATCTACTAGTTTGCCCGTAAGATTTTGGGGTACATTATAATTCAATTTTACATTAGAATATTAGTTCAATTATATTGATTTAGATTAGAATTTTCAGATTACATGGAATTGTTTATTTTATTTAAAGTGTAACCTATAACGCTTGCATCATAAATAAAGCAGACGACCTGCATTTGACCGCACATACTGATTTAAAGCTGTAATTCAGGAAACGTATCGATTTTGATGATATATTTAATATTGGCGCTTTAACTAAGTACAAGGTTAGCAATTTTTCTTGGTCATAAATCTACCCAAATTAAATACATAACAGGTCTTTATTTCTTTTATATATAAGGTTTATACAGGGTGTAGCACCTAAGACTCCTGGATCATAATTCCTTTACCATAAAAGATACCGAAAAGTCTTAAAGCAAAATTGTACACATTTACCGTCGCCACATTTCTAGAATATTTTTGATCACCAGGAGCGTGCTGTATTCCAGTGGCGTATCAAACTTGCGTTTTTATTTTATTACTGACTTGGAACGTAGGTACTTATTTTAAGTAGCATTCATTCCTTTCTTAATGTCGTTCTATTTGCTTTCTTTTCTCACTTGCAACAAAAGGTATTTAGGAATTTATTTTAAGTTTAGGTATATAGTAGGTACATATAAATAATATATAATTAAATTGGTTCATACAGCATCAGTTTGTAGGTAGTATAAAGACACTATCTAGTACAATAAAATTTCATATTTGAAAATTATAGAAGTAAATAAAATCACATAGCCTTTGCGTGTATGTTACACTGTACGACTTATTTCTTATATTCCTTTTCAATATGTTTGGCAATTGTGCTCAGTTGCATATTACTGGTACCTTCGTAAATGCTACCAATTTTGACATCACGGTAAAACTTTTCTTGAATGAAATCCTTAGTAAATCCGACACCGCCCATCCAATCAATACACTTAATTGTTGCTTGCTGTGCCACTTCACAGGCAATGTACTTGGCCATTGAGGCTTCCTTGGCAACGGGGGCGCCACATTCTAGCAATCTGGCAGCATTGTACGTTAGAAGGCGCGCCGCTTCTATTTTTGAAGCAATCTCCGCAATCTGATATTGCATTCCCTGTAGAAGATACAATTAATGACTTCTTTTATTATATCAAATTAAACACTCGCCTGATTGCTATAGATGGGTTTTCCAAATTGTGTTCGTTCAAGAGTATATGGAATAGTTGCATCAAAACACCCTTGAGCGGCTCCAACCATCTGAGCGGCAATACCGATACGCCCTTCATTTAAAAATCTGGCAGCGATTTTGTATCCCTCTCCAAGTTTACCCATAATAGCAGTTTCGGGTACCCTGCAGTTGTCAAAAGTTAACATGCATGTACCAGATGCGCAAATTCCCAGTTTGTTCTCAGGTTTTGCAATTGTAAATCCAGGTGTATCACGGTCAACGATGAAACATGTGATTCCCTTATATCCCTGTCAAGAAGTGATGGTATAGGTATGTACGACTCTAATTACTTAACTTACTGCGGATGGATTTGCGTTGGCCATTATCAAAAATACTCCGGCAACATCCGAATTTGAGATCCACATTTTCGAACCATTGAGGATATAGTCACTGCCGTCTTTTTTGGCAGTTGTTTTTAAAGCAAACGCATCAGATCCGGATGATGGTTCACTTAACGCAAAACTGCCAATCTATAAAAAATAATAGCATCAAGTTTTTTTATAATTCTTAAATAATTTTGTTTCTTACCGTGTCTGTTACCATTCGGGGCAAGTATTGGGCCTTCTGCTCTTTGTTTGCATATTTGCTGATCGCGTTGATGATCAACGTGTTATGCAAGTCGACCAAAACTGCTGTTGCTGGATCGACTTTCGATAATTCTTCAACCGTTAATATAGTTGTCATAAAACCACACTCGGAACCTCCATATTCGGACTCTATTTCAATTCCCATCAACTGAAATTATAGAATCTTTAATACGCATGATTTGATATTGAGATACAAGCTACGCCAAAATTACTAGAGGTCACTAGATCTTTTTCCAAACAAAACTGAAGCATAAATAACAATTAGGTACGAAGTCTTTTGGGCGACGACGTAACGGAATCAAATATGCAGCGTTAACCGGTAGACCAACCGAAAAGTGAGAACGTAACACTATATCGAATATTTTTGTTTTGCTTTTTGTCAAATATAGCTTCTACAATATTTTTATAAGAAAACGTGGAAACCTTATTCGTATAGATGAAATTGGGGTAGTTTCTGCACGCAGTCCGAATTGCTGTTTTTGTCATAACTTCTGAAACAATTGCGAAACAAGTAAGTCGACAGTCTTTAGAATAAATAGCTTAGGGGGGGGGGGGGGGGGGGCTATTACCACCTGGCCTGTAGGTCACAATGACGCGTTGGAACGAGTATTAGTATGTGCTGAATTAGACAGCATTAATGTTTCTTGCACTATTAATAAATTATCAACACGTTTCTCTCATTGGGATTGAAGTTAGGTTGTTCATTATAAAATTCTGTTTTTATCTAGGTAAGTGTTTTACAATGAATGTATCTTTTTTTGTCGTATTTTGAAAGTGCTGAAACACAGTTATGGGCTTCTAATTGATTTTCGAGAAAGGAATAGGTACTTTAAAATGATGCAAAATGTTTTAACCCCCCCCATCGTCATTGCACTAATACTGTAATGGCCCGTAATGCAATTCCACCTGGCCCGTAAGTACCCAGTCCGCCCCTGTTTTTGGGCACATTTGGGTCAAAAGATGGGGAGATGGACAAGGTGACCACAACAATGCATTCTTATTTATGAAAATGCGTAAAAAAATTAAAAATACAGTATTAGGTGGGCATTAAGAACCAGCCGGGATAATCTTCATGTTTAAGATGCTGACACAAAATTGTATAATTTACTGACGTTGTCGTTGCCTCGTGTAGATGAGAAGTACCTAATTACTTAGGTAGGTACGTCACAGCGGCGAACTATGAACGAAATTTGAATATCTATTTGCGATAAGACTATTTACATTTGTTTTGGTAATTATGTTATGTTGATATGTTTGCAAATTTTTAGAGGAGTATTTATAGGGAGACGCCATTTCATTAGATGCCACATTGATTACGGATAAACTGTATTTTACACTCTATGTTCTCTTTAGAAATTTTGTAGCGTAACACAACGAAGTTGAGATAACCCTATTTATATGTGCTAGATTTTCCGTCGCCAGTCTGTCTGTCTGTTCGATCGAGATCTCGGCCCCTGGGCCACCTAGAGACTTCGGGTTTTCGCTAATTGATGGCTGCTATGGTCTATATTTGCCCTTGCTCATCATTTACAGTTGTATTACGCGGCAACACCCATGAGTGGGTTTTGAAACATTTTTCCTTTTATTATCTAAATTCCGTTATCAATTTTACGACAGGATCACGCTAGTTTCTTATGAAATTTACGTAGACACCAATTAATGTCGCAACATTTGACGATTACGATAGCTTATCTTACAACAACTAAGTTAAATTTAACATCATTTGGAATATATTCTGATTACCTATATTTAATCTCTTTTTTTGCGCACTTTAGTTCAAAGTCTTGACCTAGATTGAGAGGTGTGTGTTATAATAGTGACTCACTATGGTGTATCGACAGTTACAAATTTGAACGAAATTCGTTACGCATTTGGCACGATCTCAATAGGGAACTTCAGCCAAAACTTTGGGTTTTGTTCAATTACGATTACTTATTTTTAGCGCATTTTTTAAGAATTAAAAAAAATGTGCTATTGTTTGCGGTTTGTTCGTCCGTCCGTCCGGACCCACTTCTGCCGTTTTGAACTACTTCTAGGGGAATGGTCCTCCCAGAGTCCTTGACAGGTCTCTCTCATCGAAATAAATTGGTTAATTTTATCTTTCATGGTACTCTAATGAAAGGTCTCAACGAAAGGAATTAATTTCTACCAACCATAGCCCTCGTCCTCGACCTCTTATCGTGATGGGATATATTCCCTTATACCTCAAGAACGGATTGTCGGAAGAGGGTACTCACAAAGGACGATTGAAACGTCTGCAAGAAATATATCCATTGGTAATGGCAAAACAAAAGCTATTTTGGTTTAAAAAAATGCGCTTTATCTGCACAAGACCTGTGCACAATTTATACTTGTTTACTTCAGTATTCATAGGTGTCCTCTGAGGATGCAGAAAGCCGTATAACTTAGATGGAGACCATTATCATCCAGTAAATTATATAACTGTTTTGACTTTAGAAAATGTATAGTAATATCTTCCTCGAAAGGGTTTACGATCATGATTTCTTCAACTGTTTCCTACTGTAAATGATTTTTATGAGGAGCGCGACATATCAATAAACCGCTGGCAAATTTGCTAAGCGACTAACCCTGCGAGCATATTTTCACTTTAAAGCAAATACCTACGATGTGGAAAAGTCCACACATAAGGTTACATGTTGACATGCACACTCCTCAGTCTTCCTCAGCATCATATTGCGAATTACCTACTAACAATGGCAAAGAGCACAATTTATCTATCTTCAACTGACGCAATGCGAGGAAGAAAGGTGACTGACTATAAAACCGAGTACATCAGCAGAATCAGCTATCGACTGAAAACTGAATATGGTTGGTTTTTGGGAAAAAAGGACGTGAGTGGATTTCAAAGTATGTGGTGTGAAAAAGATGTTCTGTGCAAAATTGACAAAGGCGAACTTAAAATACTGATGTAGTTTGTTTTTTTGCTATGTATACTGTAATCGGTACCTAATGTGTATAGAGTATCAAAAAAACAGGTAACGAAATTGTTAAAAAAAATTTAAAAATTTTATTTAAACGAAATAATAATAATAATAAAATAAACGTTGTATAATGTGTAAAGGTGCGTTTTCACGCACATGCAATTTGCGCAAATTGACTTGTGCATGCCAATTTGTACAAGTAAATTGATGCATGAAAACGAAAATTGTTTAACTTGCACAAGCCAGAAAATTTGGCTTCTGCGATCTTCTTTTTTTGTCTTTTAGCACTTTTAACTTTTTAGCGCATTTTTGCAAATTTATTTGTAAAAAGTAGCTTTTAATCTCACTTTGGCCGGCTGGCTGGCTGGCAGCAAATGTGGGCGCGTAGAAGAACTCTTGTAGAAAGGCAACGGGTGTACGTGTATCTACGGGGCCGTGAAATTTGTCAACCTTAGGGACATGGCTACATGATGTGGGGTTGGCGACATCTGGGCGTCATCCTCGAGCGTAGTATACTAACGTGAAGGTTTTTCAGTTTTTTTCCTATCTTCTACTACAGTTTTGGTCCGATTCTTTTCAAATTGGTGTCGTCGGAAAGATGTTGTAAACGCGCACAACTCCTGCGTGGCGGAATTTTGTTTTTTGTCATAGGGGCGAAATTAACGACCTTCTGCGAGGCGCGCGCGCGCGTCTTCGAGAAGTAGTCAACTTCGGGCGCCTTTTACCTTCCGTTGCGAACTCACGCGGTTTAATGTTTCGTAAATCTCGAATCGCTGTCTCTCTTTCTCGTGCCGCCAATAGAAGTGAATTGCGAGTGAACGGGACGTCGGAAGTGGGTACCGTCAAAGGGAATGTGGTAGCCCGCGACACGATCTTACTGATGGTGTAGTCAAATCTTCAACCGCGACGCCAAAGGGAATGTGGTAGCCCCCGACACGATCTTCCTGATAGTGGAGTCAAATCTTCAATCGCGAATTGCGGCTGAACGGGACGTCGGAAGTGGGTACCGTCAAAGAGAATGTGGTAGTCCGCGACACGATCTTACTGATGGTGGAGTCAAATCTTCAAACGCGAATTGCGGGTGAACGGGACGTCGGAAGGGGGTACCGTCAAAGGGAATGTGGTAGCCCCCGACACGATCTTACTGATGGTGGAGTCAAAACTTTAAAAGCGAATTGCGGGTGCACGCGGAAAGTGGAAGCGGTTAGTGAATGTAGATCTGTTATTGATGGTTGAGTCGAAAGTGGCTAATAGAATACTGATCTGCCACACAAAAATGCGCTGAAGTCCCTTCGATCTCAAACGAGGACTTTGATAATTTTTAATTATACAAACACCAGCTATAATGTTCCTCTTCGTACTCCATCGTTTACAATGAGAATCTGAACTGTACTGTAGACAAATTTGTGCACCAAACTTGAACCGTGAAAATGGATGCATGAGTTCACTGAATTTGCCCAAATTGGCATGCACAAGTCAATTTGCGCAAATTGCATGAGCGTGAAAACGCACCTTAATAACAGAACGCATCAACGCTTTTCTCTTTACAATTCGTATTATGTCGTATCAACTTAGACTACCTAATCGACTTCGAAATTCACTGTCGCAACTCGCAGTTAGAGTACCTTACAGATGTTTGCTGCTGTGTCAGCTGTGACCTGATCTGTGTACTCTTAATCACTAGTATATTACCGTGTTTAAGCGAAAGACATTAAACATGATACTGGATACTTGGAAATTGCAATACCTCTAAAACCTCTTCATGTTTTAATTTTAAGACGAACACGTAACTTTCTTTGCAATATGAATATCGTCAACTATCAAAGATGTATGCAACTTCGCAGGCCCCCAATTTCAACGGGCCCTAGGCTCATGCCTACTGTGCCTAGGCGAAAACGCGGCACTGCCTATATTTATACTTGTACATATTGTTAGTTATAACATCGTAACTGGAACGATTCTGGTCGCCCTTGAAAATGTTAAGCTCCTCCAAAAAAATTCCCGGCAAATTTAAATGAACATTTTTAATTGGCCGAATTTTCAAAACCTGTAACACGCAACAATTTGCTTCCAATTATAATTGCCGTATCTAAATTGACATCCTTAACATCAAACCTGTCATTGCGTTTCGTATTTGCCTTGCCTCAATCTGCCGTTAATTTATTTATACGAACAAACTATTCTTTTTGAACTTAATAAACAATTTGAAACTATATAGGTCAATATTCAAAACATAACACTTTATAACTTAGTCATACAATGTGACATGCGATTTTAAATTTCCCGGTTTTTATAATTTTGTGACTGTGAAACGGGTCTGTTATTACATTGGCCAAAATTTATTGGGAGTGGCTTAACTGTATCTGTTGGGTGAACAGAATATAGTGCGGGTCCATTAATCATATCATTTTTATTTGTAATTTTATTGTATATTGTATTTATTAAAACTCTTTCGGTTCATGGCTTCAAAGTGCAAGTAAGATTACTACTGCAGCAGTGAGCAGGGTAAGCTACAATAAAGTGCGAGAGAGTAGATGAAACTTTTGAGGTTGGTAATAATTTAGTGTTGTTAGTGATCGTGCATTTATTTATTAGAATAATAATTTTTTAAATTTAATAATACGTTGGATTGGGGCTGTATGGAGGAACAGGGTCTCACGGCACTGAAAGCAGTCCCTTTCCCTGTTTTTATTTGTGTTATTTGTAGAGTTTTGATTTTGTTTTATGGGGAATAAATTATATAATATTATTAAATAACAAATGTATAAACAACAAATTTACACGTCAACAAACAAACATAGAAATGTAATAAAATTTCAACCAGATTCGAGTTTTGGACACCCGTCATGGCCAACGTCTGTGTTTGGGACGTAAAATATAACAACGTGAGGTCCGGTAGTTATTGTTAAAAAAGGAAAAAAATTGAAGGTAGCAAAAATGCGGATTATTATTCAATTTACAAGGACGTACGTCGCGTAAGTGTACAAACAGAGTGGAAGCAGGTTTCTCGCTTTCCGGTATCTCGCGCCGATAGGAGCAGGTTTTTCGCGCTGTGACTGCACACAATAAAAGCGAGAAAAAGCGAAGCCGGTGGCGCAGTGGTTGCGTTCCCGACTGCTATTCGGGAGGTTGTGGGTTCGATTATCGCTTATAGAGGTTTTCTCAAACACTGTCTTTATAAGAGCTTCTTTATCCGAAACTCGCGCGAGAAGCGGCAGAAAAAACTAAATTTTTATTCCGACAAAAGCGTGGACGCAGGCGACCGGCGCCGACAAGTTTTAACCTGCCTTGACTACGTTCACGCTAATTTGAAAACATTCTATTTCCAAAGCGAGAAGCGCGAGTCGACGCTGGTAACCGGTAAGCGAGAAACCTGCCTCCACTCTGTTCGTACCCTAGACTTTTTTACTGTTGTATTCGATCAAGTAGGTACAATTTAAGTAGGCGTGCTAGCATATTTAGTTTCCACAAAGACCCGTTGTTAAAACTGCTGTGTAAATGTTTACTACCGTAAACCTGAACAGGGGTTAAACTCGATAGTCACAAAATGGTGCTGTGCATCAGTAATGACAGGGTTCCCAGAAATTTACATCATTTGAAAATTCAAAGAAGTTTCGTGTTACCGTCGCATCGCATCGGCGAAATTCCAATGTGCACGATTCGTCGTCTACCTTTGTTAACCCATTGTCACTGAAGGAAGATTGTGTCCAAACCACATTTCTGTATCAACATAGTCACTTGCAAAAGGGCCGTCGTATTTAAAGGTACCATTATTTTTTTATTATATCTCATCATAATTTTAACTTGATTGATGTTTAAATGCATTTAAAGCAGTTTTCTCGGATTTATTAAAAAAATACCTATTGAAGTCAAATTTAAGGAATCTGGAAAGAAAAATGTTCAATAAATCAATTGATCATGGCTATGGGTCAAGTTTAATAATTTTTTAACCTCGGTCAGTTTCAAGCAGGGTATAACATAAAGGGGTGTATGAACTGTTGGTTAAATTGTAAAGAAATATCATGGTCGATGCAATATAAGAAAGAAATGAAACGCTTCCGCTAGTGGAGTTTCTTACGCAAATTACGCGCATCGTTATAGGCAAACTGAAATTGATAGGAAGAAATTGTTAAAAGATAAGTTGTACTTGTAGAGGACTACATTTTCTACAAAAAAAAACTCATTGACGGCATAAAAGGTTTACCTTCAACCTTTTATAAATGATAACCATTATTATCATGAATTTTTATATCTAGACAAGACCATGCTATCTACTATTGTAGCGAACTTTCTAGAACGGTATCAAGGCGGCGTCAAGTCACCATCAAGTCGATAAAGGTCATAGGCAATAGGGAATGATAGCGGATATGACGCATTCTTTCCACGAAATATGACATGCTGATTTTAGAAATTTCTAGAAGGTTTTTGTTTGTTATACAGTGTGGAAGAGCCAAATGGAATACATTCATTATTTGGGCTACTGTACATATTTACAAGAATCCCGAAACTCAAATTTAAATTATAAAAACGTGAAAGTGTGATCCTACCTTCAACCCCCTTCGAGTGATAGTTACAACCCCTAAATTTTTAATGGAAAGTATGGGCTTGTGCTATATCGTTTCGTCTCCTCATTCTGCATCCAAAAATGTTTATTGTTTTCAAAATCATATACCAAATTGATGTCTCGGGCGCTTAGACGGTCAAAAACAAAACTACATCTTTCGCCGTTCTCGAGTTATCGCGCTAACATTCCCGGATGAACGAACCAAAAGTACATGATTTCATAAACCAGCCGATGCTAGGTTTCCGCTTATTGTCCTTTATAGAAGTTGTGGAACAAAATGACACAAAAATGCGTACCCAATTCAGCGGAGTTGGTCAGTGTTATTTTGTAGGTTTCAACCAGTGTTTTTCGAGTTCAAAAAGTACTTACTCGTCTGCGTTTGCCAGTTTTTTTAACAAGGCAATATTTTATTTTCACCAAAAATGTACCTTGCTCATTCAATTTTAGTATGAGTTTCTAATAAATGTTCTTTTAAATAAATGAAACGAAAAAAATTAAATAGTAGGTACTTATGTTTAAAATGTGCATATTTAATTGATAAAAAGGGCTTTAGTATTTATGTAGTATTGATTCATAATTCCAGAGTTGTATGTTTCATTCCCTGCATTTTGCGATATAATTTTCCCAAACAGGTATAATTACTTGATTTTTTATAAATGACTGCGATCGGCAAAATATTGTTTTTCTTTGAAATATTTGCATTTCCAGTAGTTCAAGCTAATATTTCTTTACATATAAATTGTCGGTCTAGAACCACTAAATCTTATACTTTTTAAGGTATTTTTTCAAAAAATTTCCGGGGGAGGACCCGGACCCCCCTCATCTTTTCCCTCCCTTTCCGGGATTCCGCCCCCACCCACATATTTCTATTAATCCGTCCCTGTATATGGTATCAACAAGACGAAAGATGTAGGATCCTGGCAAGAGTCAATCAATTGATGATTATCAATATATTATTATTATATAATTAGTAAATACCAAATCTAATTTGGGATTTATAATCGCGCATCCCTTGTATACCTATACAATCAAAACGAGACGAGAGAAGAAAAAAACTGTTTATGCTTATCTCACCTTGAATAATAAGACACATTTATTATAAAGTAATTATAGGTATCTGGCGAGTGGACATGTGAATGCTGTTAGATGGTTCTATAAATACCTAAACTGTTTAAAGTTGCTTGTCCAATACTGGTTTGTCTAGCTATACCTACCCTTATAGAAAATGTCTACAGACTACTAGCCTGCAATGGACACTATAGCATGCCTATAGTACCTACTGGTCAAAATAATTAATTATAGTATATAGTGCATAGTTATTTATTTATTATTTGGGGATATGGAAAGTTAACAAATAGTGCGTTTTGTTGTTTAGACGTGACGTATTTAATGAGATCCAAACAAAATAAGTGACCTTGTCGTAATTATCCTTGTCCATTCGACAAGTGTATAATAATTTCCATTTCTGTTCGCAATTGAAAAATCATGTGAGTTAAAGAGATAATCTGATATCCGAGTTACAAAATAATTCGCAATGTAATTATCCACACACGAGTTATACTTATTTGAGTTGGAACCGCGTAGTAGAAGCAAGGTGTCAAAACATTAAAACAACTTACCCCATTTTCAAATAGCATATCAATTATGGGTTGCTTTATAAATCCATCCCTGTCCATATCTCTGACATGTGGACCGATTTGATCTACAGCCAATCTTCTCACTAAAATGTCACTGTATTATAAACAAATTACACGCAATTGTAGTGTACCTGTTTCTTTCATCATCTGTTCATCTTCCGTTAAATATGTTAGGGGTTTGGGCGAGTCCGTGACCTGTGTTGCTGCACTGGTTTCTGTTTGCTGCAACTTCGATGAAGTAGTCGTGATAGTTTTTTTGTAACTTTTGGAGAATGTCGGCAGCACCTAGGTAGTACATTATTTGGGTTTTACTTAACGTACCCATAATAGCTACACTTTAAGTACCAACCTGTTTGGTCAAAAATGTACGACAGCTGTTCATTTTGGATGATCAGATTACTACCGTAAAAACCACTTATCCAGTCGAACGCTGTTGCTGAAATGTAACGTGAAGTAAGATGTAAGATAATAAATATCTGCGACTTGCGAGTAGCGACACGTACTATGTTCGTAGCCGACTATTATCTTTATTCGAGACATGCCCACTCCTCCGTTGCGTCAGGTCAGTTTCATTGTTCTTGTTACTCTTCTCCTACTTCAGTTTACCTGCTCCAAATAACTTACATAAATAGTTTTACTATCTTTATTTCAGCGCATATTTTCTTATCATAACATTTTTGTCACAAGTCCCCAATTCACAATACAAGCAATTTCACAAAATGTTATCGCTTCATAATTTCACGATTACCTTCACTGTGATATTGTTGACCTAAAAATGTGTATTACAAAAGTGGGGTCGTAGAAGTAACGGTGGGTTTGAGGTCTATTTAGGTAGGTATTTTGAAAAATTAATACGGTAATACCCCTCGTTGAAGGTGTCAGTGTGTACCACTTCTTGAAATATTCATTATACAGGACTTTCTTTCAAAAACGAATCACCTTATATTGTAATGTGTTGAATTTTTCTAAAAAATCAAAATTGGAATAACACTTCCTTTTAGTATAACCATATACCTTGCCAGACATTTAGTGGACCTTAGTTTTAGCATTCACCCTCAACTACTACAAATTTAAAATTATAATATGCAGCCCCCATCGAGTGACACATCATTTTAACGGCCATAAAATTCTCTTTACAGAAAATCAAACAATCACTGTTTGGGTAGGTATTCTTTGAAATCCAATTGTTGGGTCGGTAATGGCCTAATGGGCATTCAAGAAGTTTTAACAGCGGAATTATATTACAATCTATTGAAAGAAGTGATAGCCCCACAGATCACACTCTTTGGAGAGTGGAAAACAATGAAGACATGCTACTAGACGTATAAAATTTGCAGTTTCAGCAAGATGGGGCTCCGCCACATTATAATCTCCTGTCAAATGGATTGGAAGAGGAGGTCTCCTACCCTGCACCGGAATTCTGATTGTTATCAGAATTATATTTGTTTTCTTTTGTATCGTATGCATGTATTCAGTTGTAAGTAGCTAATAAAAGTCATTATTATTATTATTATTATTATTATTATTATCTAATCTAGTCATTCGCCTCGAGAACGTCATTATTACTTTTACGATTCTAAGGTAGTAGTGGGAGCGGCCCGTGAGAACAAACGGCCTTTCGTATTAAAATTGTGCCACTTGGAACACATGATCCCTAGACCTATTGGAGTGATTTGAGTCGCAGAGCAGGAAGTTCCGTCCCTTAGGATTGAAAATGGCGCCAATTTTCAAAATTGAGGCGAATTTCAGGAAATATCTGTTTTTAGAGCGATTTTTACGTTTAGGGTGACGTTTACGAGGTTTCCGAGGGTGAAAACGACAAAAACAATATCCGAAGCTAATTTCTGTGTGGGAAGCATGATTTTATGATATCTTTAACGTCCGACAGGATTCGAAAGTTTCTTGGAAAGTTTGACCGATTTTCGTGGTTGAGGTGGCGTTTTTGAGATTCTTTTGGGTGAAGATTACCAAAAAAGACCCATTAAAGACCTTTTTCTACAATCGATATCCAAAGTAGGCATTTGCGCTCCTATTTGACAACGCAAACGTCATAATTTTTCGAGGAATGTCAATTTGTCGCTTATAAGCGACAAAATAAAAAAAACGCTCGCTCTCCAAATTATAAACTATAAATCAAATATGCATTGCTCAGAGTATCCAATGACAACGAGTAAATGACATCTTTCATTTGGGCATAAGATTAAAATAATAATCTATATTTGAGTGAAAAATTTAAATTTTTGGAAATATGTGAACTGCTCGATTGTAGAAAAAATCTTGTGTGTAATTCGAGCGCAAATTGATTGTTGATTTCAAGAGATTAGCGCGGCAAATGTCTCTTTCAATCGACAATATATCATTTTGCGCTCTTAATACACAAATAGCTATTTTTTATGAATTTTTAAGTATTTTGAATAAACAGGTCGAGGTAGATCTCCTGTTGCAGTCGAGATATAAAAAAATATTTAGTTAAGATCATTAAAAATAAAACTCTGACAGTCATGTTTATAAAATAAGCATGTACATATATACTCGGCTCCGATTTTTGCAGTGTTCTTGACAGTTAGAACACTGTAGGGTGCAGGGAAGGCTGTTTCGCAAGCATGAAGACCTTATGATCTCACAAGTTCACTTTACAGCCGCATTTCCCTAGGATTGTGAGCTCCTTTCATATTTACACCTATTTGGTCCAGTTTGGTTCCCAGCCCACTTTGCCTCGTGTCCATCCCCAAGTTGACGGATGTGGAGGGCATTCAGTAGGATAGAAGCAGTGCCCCCACAACACATGACCTGCATGATTGGGGACAGGAACTGCAGTAATTTATGTTTGGTACAAAATAAATATTTTCCCACATTAGTAGTGGATTTCTCCTGTGCTTCGGGGTCATAGAGAACGGTAGTAAATTCTTCCAAAGTTTTAATTGTTTTTTTCTGTTATTCCTCTTTGTGAATTGGAGAGTTCAAGTAAAGCTGGTGTCACGTCCGGGCGTTTCATCCATGTCATAAACGCCTTCTTGTTTCCAACTGAATTGAAGCAGGGCGTTGTGGCACAACGTGTGTAACAATGAAAGCCCCGTAGGGCTTGTGAATTTTCTTCTCCAAGTGCTAATACAATCAAATGGGTCGCTATATATCGACGCTTGGCCCCAACACCTGACAGATATCCTTCTTTCAGTCCGAGTTCTTTCAGAAAAAAAAACAAAATATATATGACCATCAGAACGTCAGTATCTCAAGAGTGGACGAGGATGTTCTGGGCTCCATGCTCCACCATATGTTTCGCATGGAGGATGATTCGCCCGTCCGCCTCTTCTTGCGTAACTTGTATCCCATCAAAAGGGAAAGCGTTCTCAATCGTAGGAAAATGCGGCTGCAAGTCAACTTGTGAGACCATGAGGTGCTCATACTTACGAAACAGTCTTCCCTGCGCCCTACACAGTTCTAACTGCCAAGAACACTGCAAAAATCGCAGCCGAGTATTATTATAAACATGACTGTCAACATTTTATTTTAATGATTTTAACTAAATATTTTTTATAGCTCGACTGCAACAGGAGATCTGAGCGATGATGAGGCATTTCCCTTTGATGACTGATGACTTTTTACTTGTAAATACGTTTCAATAATCAACAATTTTTAGTTAAAAACAGGATTCAATGAATAAGTTTCAGTTTTGCACTTAGTTAACCTCGATCTGTTTATTCAAAATACAAAAAATTTCATAAAAAAGGCATTTAATGGGTCTTTTTTGGTAATCTTCACTCAAAAGAATCTCAGAAACGCCACCTCAACTACGAAAATCGGTCAAAACCTTTGAATCTTGTCGGACGTTAAAGATATCATACAATTGGCCTATATATGATAAATGAAACATGCTTCCCACACAGAAATTATCTTTGGATATTATTTTTGTCATATTCACCGTCGGAAACCTCGTAAACGTCACCCCAAACGTAAAAATCGCTCTTAAAACATATATTTCCTGAAATTTTAAAAATTGGCGCCATTTTCAATCCTATGGGACGGAACTTCCGGCTCTGCGACTCAAATCACTCCAATAGGTCTAGGGAACATGTGTTCCAAGTGGCACAATTTTAATACGAAACGCCGAATAATACCAATATTTATCACGAGCCGCTCCCACTAATTTGCAATCGAGTACGGTACATTCAACACTAGACGCGACACCACTTGTCTTCTTTTCTACTCGGCAAACCTGGTAAATTCATACCCCTACAAAACATAAGCATTTCCAATGCTAAAAAACAAGTGATACGTATGCTTAAAGAGCTTGAAGTACTATTTACAATGATAAAATATGTTATAATTACCTTAGAGGTTAAAACTGCAGTAATGTTTTTAAACCCAATCGCAGTAACTGTGGAAATTTAAACAAACACTAAAGAGTTTTTCATTTGTCAAGTCTGTTACAAAATTAGATTAGTGAACAATATAACTTCTAAAATCACAACGCAATAATTACACAGACGATGAAAAAATGTTAAGAGGTGTAATGTAATGATGTAATAATAATGCATAGGAACCAAATTAATTGCTAACTGCTTTTTATTTGTTTTCTTCGCTTCCTGTTGCAAATTTTAAGTTTTTGTTTAAATTTCCACAGCTACTGCGATTGGTCCTATACACATGACTATAGCTTTCACTTCTAAGAATATTACAGCAAAAATAAATGTTCTATTTTTAAAAAACTAACTTATTTTCTGATGCCTTTTGGTCTATCTTTTGGTTTTATATTACTAGCTTAATGCTTTTTTTTAATATGTAGCTTTATCAGAATTTGAAAGTGGAGTATTTTTGCTTCTTAAACTCTTTTTCTATCTCCAATAATCAAAGAAATATAACCTTGGACATGCAAAATGAATTACACTGTATATGTATAACTACTAACCAAAACCGTAACATAAAACTTCGTATCGAGTCATTTGTGCCGAGAACAGCAATGGACAGAGGTTAAACGAAAGAGAGAGTAAATTAAATTAAGACCGAAATTTGGAACAAGCGGGAATAAATAGAATTAGCAGCCAATGTGTTGTTTTGCCACTTCATGCAATAAAGCAGCAAACTTGTAATCCATAGCAGCCGAAGTCTGATACTGACTCGTGCACCGGAATAATTAAATGAATTATGCAGTAAGAAACAAAATGCGAGATATTCCCTTGTTCTCAGTCTGATAAGTCTCCTTCCCTGTACATTCGACGAGCGCGAAATTAAATTTTACCTCAAACCATCTTGAAGTTAGATGATTGACTAAAATTAAATTTAAGAACTTAAACGCGTTAAGCTTTCCCCTTTTCACTCCATCAACTTGACTTGTGTAAAAATTGTTCTTTAGCAATGGCTTAGCATGTTAAATATTCGAAAACAGGGGCCTTTTAGAATATCGAACGAGAACTGAAAGCTACAGATAATCTCCTTTTGTAGATTCTATCTCGACGGCACGATCAGTGTCCACGTGGCTGACACGCGACGTTGCAGGACTTTTTGTGGGCAGGGAAGGAAGTGTTCAACTCTCATTACGTCCTTATCGTAAGCTCTTTAGCTCATCTATAAACATGCAGTCAGTCTGTCGAATTGGGGAGTAAAATCTTGAAAAATTGCGATATTATTCAAATACACCTACGAGGTTATGCATAATGAAATTAAAAGGATGACCATCAGAATGATGATATTAACTTTCTTATGAAAGGTTTACATAAGCGAGTGGTGTAATTCATTGTACACGGTATCATAACGGATAATTATAGTAATAATTTATAAATTACCAAAGCGTATAATGAAAATGGCTTTAATATCACTAATTCACGTGCATCACTGCAAAGTAGGTGGCTGAAAGGGGGCAGAATGCGGTTTGCATGTTTATCGGTAGCCACTCAGGTAAATGATGTCCCGTTCGTCTTACTCAAGCTATACAACAACAAAAAAACTATTAGGAAACTTCATTAGTTGATTACTAAATTTAACCGTTTAATAAGGTAAACGCATATATCAGATCATTATAATTTTTGTAGTGACATATTTCATTACTTAACCATATTAATTTGCTTGGGCACCGATCGATATAAATAAATGTAGTTGAAAACTTGCCCAAAGCGTAATGTTAACCGAGATTTTCAAGTGATCCAAAAACAATACCTACGTTAAAACTGTGCCCCGCACTATACATAAAATACAGCAACAAGATGACCCTCGAAGGAAAACCCAGAGCTTATGTTTTATGAAGATAGCTAGTAGGTAGTTATCAGGGATTTATTACAATGATACCAATTAGGACGAGGTGGTTGCAGGTGCCTCATGGATTACCATAGAATTCGAGTCCTTCCTAATGCCGTTCTGAAATATTTACGAGTGGAGATTTATAGAACACATGGAAATCATAATTTTGGTGTAAACGGCATACGCATTACGCGTTAGTTAGTACACCTATATCCTTTTTCAGTCTTCATTTAGTAAAATTCTGGATTAGGTTCGGGTGCCACATTCATACGGCCGTTAACGTAATTCAATGGGATGTGCATGCTAGTGTTTCTATAATATGTGGAAGTGGAGGTATAACATTTGAGATTGCTAGTAGTTCTTAAAGCACTTTCTCAACAGGGTGTTTACAAACAAATAATTTGTTATGTAGAGACCATGTTGGTAATATCTAAAACATTGGAAATTAGTGCTTCCTAGTAGCCTCCAAATCAACCCTGTTTTACTATCTTAAAAAATTGTAATAACTCTCAGTAAGTTTACCCCAGAAAACTGGCCCTAAGAAAACTCGCTCTCAGAACTACAATAAGATGAATGTTCAGCGAAATCTCGACTTCAGAGATTGGAAAATTCGCGTCCGTCACTTTTTCCTCCGTAAAATATTCAGCCCCGCCAGAACATTCGCTCGTTAAGAAAACTTATATAAAAAAAACTAAAAGAAAACTCGTCCCGGGAATAAATGTTCTATACTTAATCTATAAGTTACCTTCTGCCTCGCCCTGGTAATGATTGTCCAGTTCAATTTGACCGAATAATCGTTTCAAAAAACACTCACATTAAGAATAAATTTAAAACAAATTTTTAAATCCCGGGGGTTGAAAGGGGTGGAAAGTCGTGTTAATTTTAGACGATAATGTTTCATGTAAAAGTTATAGAGAATAAAAAAATGAGCAACTTTTGTATCTGCACTAATTTCAATTTTCCTAGAAAAATTGGAAAAACGGTTTGTTTCGTTTTTTATTCTTATTATTGCGAAAAAAAGTCGTAGGGGTTTAAAATTTGGATGAAACAGCTTGTGTATAATTTTCCTTCTGCCTTCGGGACCAGCACCAGCCGGTAGTGCTTCCACTTCACATATGTTTCGCCCATTTTTTTCCCATACTTCCGATCTATTGATTGCCAAATACTTTACTATCTTTGCTGGACTATGCCCAGGCCAGGTGCTGTTCTACCTCTCGGCCTCTTTGCAGGCATGGTGGCTTTGCATATTCCCTGTAGCCGTTTTTTGAGTTGTCCGGCTCCTACTCTAATGCTGTTCTGTCCAACTCATTAGAGTTCCATTCTTCATTTCTCCTATAGACTTGCCTTTCCCTTATATTGATCACGATTTCAACTTCAACATATATGTAGCAGTGGTCGCTCATGATCTCCCCATCTTATGAGTTGAACGGCTTTATGGTTCAGTGGTAGAGTGTTGTCTTGTCTTGTCCTCGGGCTCGATATGGGGGGAGGTACACCCTAAAGATGTAGACCCCGTTCACCTCCCTCAATGCGTTTTAATTTGAATATTAGATTCGAAAATTAGCTTTAAAAATTCGTGCATCTAATTTCGTCTGTAGTTAGTCCATTAGGACATACGCTTTGAAGTTGTGCTGATCTGGATTTGTCTTTAAAAATACCTGTAAATACTTTAGGATTTTTGAGGTTGGCATTTTCACAAATGAATATGGCGGATTCAAGATGGCCGATTGACGCTTTTAGCAATAAACCTTACTTCAGCTATTTTTCAGAAC
Source organism: Photinus pyralis (assembly GCF_008802855.1). Taxonomy (NCBI): domain Eukaryota; kingdom Metazoa; phylum Arthropoda; class Insecta; order Coleoptera; family Lampyridae; genus Photinus; species Photinus pyralis. The sequence goes on along the minus strand of NW_022170403.1, from coordinate 28,889,733 downwards.
AAAGAATGTTTTATAAGTAATAAAACAATTTTCTACACACGTTTTTACCAAGTCTTTGTAATATTTCATTTGAGGTGATTTATTTATGCTTTGCACCACTGCCATACCATCTACAATTATAAAAGGGTTTGTGACGGAATTTGTTACTGAATATCGATCTGTAATAATGTTTACTTTTTCGACTAAATCATCAAGCCTTACCAAACTTTTATCACTGGCCAGTAAAAGTTTTCAATCTGAAGCCAATAAAGATCGCGCAGTTCCCAATTCAAAATTTCCTATATACACTCTTAAATGGATGTCTGATCTTGATCGAGGTCTTGATCGCCAAACTAAAAGTAATCGGTGCAAAAAGACCACGTTCTTCTCTACCTTGAAAAGTTTTATTATTATGGGTTATTGCAGTTTTTACATTTATTTTAAATGTTGAGATGTTTGATCATTTGATTGGTTCCCATACAGATATTGTTCCTTCAAGGAGGCAATTTTTTGAGAATTTGTCGAATAATTTCTGGCTTATTTCATCCTTTCTACGTAGGTATGTCGTTAATAATTTTTGGATCCATGGATTTGCGAGTAAACAAGTTTGTTAATCGTTATCTTTAATGAACATATCTGGTACCCATTTCTCCATAGACAAATTGTTTCTTTCAGAGCTAACAGATTCCTCGTGACCTCTGCTCGTGTCTGCTATGTAGTTGTCGATGTTGTTTTGTTATACCAAATTGTTGGTTGAACTCCACAGGATCGACTTAGTTCAGGGGCAATGACAAAAAATCGGTCTACCTACAGCTGTTTCTTTTTGGGTTGTGCCTACAATGCCTCCCAATGATTTTAAAACTTTATTTTCATGCTTCACCGCCTGATGTGGTCCTATGGATGTAAATAGAATTAGTGATTTGCTTGATATCACCAGATCAGTTTTCATGTCACTCTGCTCCATTTGGATCCATTATTTTAATAATAATAATAATGACGTTTATTTCCACATAATACCCATAATATTTCGAGTATTTTACTAGATTGTGTAATCTAAATTTGAGGTGGGTCACGTCATTAATACTTGAACCTTTACGTTACGGTCAACCGTCTAATAAGATATTTAATTTGATTTCGCACTTAACATTTTAAATTGAAGCTAATTCGGTTATTCAAAACCAACTACAACACAGAAATTAGCATGTTATATTTTATTTGGTTTGTTGACAATTAAGAAAGGTAATGGTATTGTCAAAAATCTCTGAAAAGTACAAAAGTAATGAACCATGAGATGCAGTATGCAATCTTCTAAAATGAAGTTGTACATTTTAATCTTCGCTGATGCAAATTAAACGAAAAAGAATTAAATATTTTGATCTGAGTTAGGGGCGCGGTACGTAACAAAACTGAAAACAGTGCAAAAGATAACACCAGGCGCGTAGTTTTAAAGTTAAAGATAAATATAAAATAAAAGTTTTAAAAGCATTTTCTACTAATGTAATTCAAAAACTGTTTTAAAACGCCTGTTGGACGCGAGGGCAAAGAACCGGAACAATTTCCCCATCAGTTTAAATTCATAGCGAGCAAAGTTTCAGAAATATGCACTTCTGGTCTCGTTAAAATTACATTAAAACGCCAGGTTTCACATCAGAGCTACAGACTACAAACGTAATGTAGTTAATGAAACCCCAGAGATGAAACTCTTCCGATTGACGGTATGCGATCCATTACTGTAATTTTTTAACAGCGTTTGTCAATTCCTGCATCAATTTCATTTCCTGTCGACATGTATTGTTAAAGGATTTAGAGATATATTTGAAGTGCAATTTGCATGCGCGATTAAAGCTTAAATGCAAAACATGTTGAAAGAAAAACTATTTCAACGTCAATTAAACGCGTTTAGTTTGGTCATCGATACTTAAACTACCGTTTCTGTCATATGGCGATTTTATCATAAATTTTAAAAAGCGTCGCATGATTACCAGAGCTGGTACAATGCTAATCTTGTTTATTACAAATGCATTGTAATGCAAAACGTTATTGTCTGGCACTGCATTTACAGCTACAATTGTATGGTTGCCAATTAACATTTTCAAATTGTTCAGGTAAATGCGAAAGATCGAAATTGATGATCGACAACGCTTTATAGTGACATACCGATTTGCGCATCGAACACAAAAAATCCTTCAATGAAACGAAGGGTTAGCAGATTAACAAAGTTTTAAATTAAAATAGCGTCACGCGTTTGTATTAACCACTATCTTATCATTGAATTATGAGGGTGGGCAGAAATTTCAAACTCGTGCCCTTTTATTGGGTTACTTAATTCCCCTGGGAACATTGATATACTTTTATGAATATGCAAGTAAAACAATTAATTAAAATTCCGTAGATAACTACTATATGACCATTCATTTGTTTGATAAGTTAGGGTAATTCCCCGGGGAATATTTAAACAAGTCTGCCGGGTCTTCCTATAAAATCCTCATGAGATCTGCGACTCTTTAAGAAGGTCTCAAGAGCGCCAGGGTTATCAGATTCAAGTACTCGGAGGAATTATAAACTTTTTTAGGCACGACTAACGTGTTCTTTTTATAACTTCTGACGTTAATGGTTTTGTCACACTAAACTTTTATATACCGTTTACAGGTACACGTCAAAAAAAGGTTTCAATTTGTAAGTTTCGGCAGCCTGTAGAGTTTTATAGGTATCCATCTGGCTGGAGTAGAATGCCTACGATTCAACGACGCGACATACACTATTTGTGTTGCATGAAATGTGAAAGTCAACCTGTTGTTATCGAAAACAATCTACTTGAAAGCGACCCATTAGTCTCTCCATAACAGAGATAATTATTTTTGCGTAATTACGCACACGAAACGGTTCCAAGCAAGTTTAATTTAACAATCATAATAGGCTGCGGGATCTTTTGGAAAAATAAAATATCAATTTTGCAATATATGTATTGTGTTTAAACCCAGTTAAGTAATCGTGTTTCTTTATCCAAACACATGTTGCTCATGTCCAGTAATCTTAGTTGAGCCTCCCACAAAGCAAAGCCATGGGGTAGCGCTTTATATATTCAATTAAACAAAAATCTATCAACTGTTCTAACCTAAAGCACCTTAATCCAAGAACCGGGGAGCCAAAGCTCTACATAGAGATATATACGTACTATCGCCCCGTACATATAGGGGGCACCAAATAGCCGGATTATTTGGGTCTGGTCGAGGGTAAAGTCGGGTAATTATAGTAGCTTCGAGGGCTATTCTATGCTCATTGATGACTAGTTCTATATACGTCAGCAGCTACTGTATAGGGTGCGAGCTTCTACCCATAATCCGATCTTATCCTTCCTTGTATTATAAAACACAAATAGTCTCCGTTCTCAAAACATTTGCAGTGTGTTTTATTTAAACAAGATACACTTTCATTAATTCAAGCAGATTTTTCACTCCTTTAATTTAGGTGCGTTGCATTTTTTGTATGTTTGGCAAGGGAACTATCTAAGTTTTTATAATGTTTTAAGAGATTTCGAGAGTCAAAGGCGATTTAATACCAGTCACAAACAGTATCACTCGATCCCTACGTTAGTCTTCAACAATAATTTCTGATTTACATTTAAATGCTTGGACTAATTACACTTTTTTTCCTTTTTTTTGGAAATTATACTAACCACCGTTTACATTATTTGAAATTCACACCTGAAACCACAAATGTTTGCGTGCATGTAATAAAAGAATTTGACTAGGAGTCCACACCACATTCCTAATAATTCAATTTAAAGCGTATCTGGTATACAGGCTGATTCAAATTCGAGGGCATTAGGGTAGGTAGTTTAAAGTGTACATGACACAAAGAATAAAAACGACTTCCATAAGAAAAAACAAAGTTGATGATGGTTGACTGGAGACGAAACGTCAAACTTAAAATTTAAAAGTAGCATCTTGTAGAGGGAAAAAGTGGCCATAATCGAAATCGAAATATCTTTTTAAATAACTTCATTAAAAAATAAAAACGATTTTGCAAAATTTCGTTTTTTTCCGGATATCTCCGAAAGTAGTCGGAATTTTTTCAGTTTCAAAAATGGATTTTGTCAATTTTAAACTACCTACCCATCTCTTGCAGTTCCTGAGATCCCCATGGTGGTCATCGAATTGGAATCAGCCTGTATATTATACGTTTTATTTCCAAACGAATTTAATTTTACTGAACAAAAATTTCCCAAAAAACGTAAAACTATAAATTGTAGTTGGTTCTACATAACAGAGCTGGTTCTGCCATTCGCGAAACGCAACCAACTTTGGACATCTTTGCAGTAAGGAATTGGCTTGCTTTTAATAGAAAATGGCACTGCTGAAATTTCAAAAAAAATTGGTCGACAAATAAGAATGTTAGTTCAATAAATTTTCCATTTTTTGGAATTAATCTAAGAAATGAGATCAAAATCAAAAGAAGTCATCCACGAGAGACTGTAAAACAATATTTAGTAATAAAACGACGTATAAGGTATTGTTTAGTTTTCATTAATTTTGAGTCGAATTTTGACCTTCATTTTATTTATATTTTGTTTCCCGCAAAATCTTCCCACTTCGTAAGTATAAGTTTTCAGAAAATCAGCTGGTTGTTCATTAATGAAATTTCCGTGGAGGTATCCGGCGTAGGGCTGACTGGTGCAGGCCCGGGGCGAGTAAAAATCAAGGTCGAGATCCATTCCAGGTTCCCGAGTAGGTTCAGATTCAACAGCCAGCTGTTGATCATGAAGTATCTCACTTCATCATTACCGATCCATTCACCCCGGGACCTCGCATCCAAGTACATAAAAAAGAGGCACTTAGCCGACCCTCACTACAACGTTCCTGACTCAATCAACATCATTTCTGGTAAAACAAGAGCTAAAAAAACCGCAAGAAGGATTCATTTTAATACAGAAGTGGGTTGGGTTGTTTCGGGGAAGACAAAGGTCGCCAGGGAGGAAAGTATATCTATACAGCTGGATTTCTATCACGGACGAAATGTCCAAAGCCAAGAGGCAGTACTATCGCAGGAATAAGAACAATGCGAGAGAAGGTATCAAGAGAGAACATCAAAGAGTAGAGATAACCTGAGGAGTTCAGGGACACAAAGAAAAAGGCAACCGCCTATACACTGGGACAATTGGCAAAGGACGAAACTGAGCAGTTCCCAGAAACATCGGTAATCGTAAAACTTCCATATGAACGACTTAATAACGGGGTCGTACAACCAAGAAGCTGCGGAAGGTCCTTGAACATCAGTTGATCGAAACACCTACCAAACGATAAGTGTTATCTCCCAGGGTAATACGGGCTAAACTGTTTATGCAAGAGCTTTGGAGAGAAGCCATTGAGTAGTACGAGAAACTTCCAATCCGATTGATGGATAAATGGAATACCTTCCAAGAGGATCTCACGGAAGTAGAACAGGTCGAAATCCCAAGATGGATCCACTACGACGGAAAAGTAACCATCGACCTCCATGCCTTCTGTGCCGTATCAGAAAGGGCCTACGGCGCCGTGATATGCAGCCGGGTGATGTTTGCAAATGGGCAAATAAAAGCATCGATGTTAACAGCCAAATTTAGTGTGGCCCCGATCAAAATGAAGAAGGCGCTACCGTGGTTGGAGCTCTATGGAGCAGTACTGGGGGCCAAGCTCTTAACAGAAACCAAGAAAACCCTCAACCTGGGATACACGCAGACATTCGCATTGTCAGACTCTATGATTGCATGAGCATGGATCAAAAGTTAGCACCGAAAAATTAACTATTTTCGTGGGGAGCAGATTTGGCGAAATTCACTCCGTGACCGAGAAAACCATCTGGAACCATGTGGAACCTGATTTTTCGAGATACATTTTTGAATCGGCTCTGGACGGACAAGTGAGTTGGGGTGGCACGGACCACGTTGGCTCCAAGAATCACCAAGTGCGAGGGACACCACACCAGTTCCAGAAAGACGTGAAGAAGCAAGAAGAAAGGTAACCTCACTCAGCATACAGAAACAGGAGAATGCGAGTGACACTACAACAGTCCCAGAATGTAACCTCATTGAACATATAGAAACAGGAGTCTATCACCACCAGGTTTTCCTCCCTGGACAAGATGATAAATTTAATAGCATTATGCCGAAGATTTGTCGCGAAATGTAAGAAGAAAGTCAACTCAAAGAGGGTTCTAAGAACACAGCTCACACAGCTCTTACAGGGAGTAACATTACCTAGTGGAGATCAGTCTTTTACAGTATGAAGAAGAGTTGCCTCGCAAAAGTAAACTCAGGACACTGTCTCTTCCTGGATGCAATGGGACCATTAAGAGTAGGGGGCAGATTAACGAATTCAACCTGCATGTCGACACAAGAAAAATATCCCCTCCAAAAAGACATTTGACCGCACTATTCGTAAAGGATGCCCATGCCAGATCCCTTCATGGCGGAAACTAACTTACATTGGTGCGACGTAAATACGGGACATTGTGAGCAAGTGAACGCTGTCTGCGATTCAACCACAGCACGGTGCAACCGTTAATGGGACCTCCCACCAGTACAGATCAATATGGCACACTCTTTCAACATCACGGGAATGGACAACGCAGAACCTAGAAATTTCTGGAAAACTTGGTCAAGCAAGCCACCACCAACAGAAACGGGAATTGATCTGGAAGTCGAAATATCAAGACTCGAGTCACTCCGCCCGCTGGCGGTCCAAGGTGTTCATTTAGAATATATGTAGACTTACTAGGAAGCAAAACGCAAGATAATGAAACAAGCGTACTAACGTAATCGACGTGGTTAAGGAAGTAATATCTGCGATATAAATAGCATGTAATGGCAATAAATATTATCAGTTAACCATGTTCGAACTGTCGGTAACGTAGCGGGTTTGATATATACGATAATCCCCGACCGAATTTCGTGTAAAATTTGCTTTTAGTCCAGGCAATGAAGCAAAAATAGCGGAAAAAAACGTGTAGAAGCCATTTTTGGGACAGATGTAGAGGAAGGTATCCTGAACAACATACTAAAAGTACTGATGGGTGGGGTATGAGCTAAGTGAGGGGGGAGGGTTTAAAGGTCGCTTTTTTTAGTTTTTCGTGAATAATTAGAAAACGTGTGCACTTTATTCCAGAGAATTAAACAGCATAAAATTATCTACAAAATGATATAGCACAGTATACAGGGTGGTGACTTGCGTAACGCATCATAGGGATTTCAATGTAAAATTCATAACATGCGATTATTGAGTCCCCAAATTATTTTAGAGCAAAAATGTGTTAACGTTTTTTGTAGAAATTTTTTTTTATTCCAATCAACCGTATTAGTTTTCAATTTTTTGCATAATAAAGACGGAAAATTGGAAAAATAAAACCGGCATCTTTTTCAATAATCTGTGATGCCATGGAATACGTTCGAGCTATTATAGAAGTAGCCCAAAAATTGAGTACTTTTAGGTTTTAGGTATTAGGTTTTTAGCGAAATCCACCAAAATGAGAATTGCGGGTGAACGGGACGTCGGGCCGGGTACCGACAAAGGGAATGCGGTTACCTCCGACAAGATCTTACTGATGAATACTCGTAGAACACTGATCTACCACAAGAAAATGCGCTGAAGTCTCTTCGATCTCACACGAGGACTTTGATAATTTTTTTATTTTTATTTCTTTTCTCAATCAGTATTATACACAGCCTAATACAAAATAAAGTGCTGAACGAATCCGAATGTATCACTGCAATTTTATATAAGGACGATTTAAGATTATTTAACTACCGCTGAAAAGGTTAACGGTGAACAGTAAATTGAATTAAAACTTTTTTTTACTATAACTCGTGTACAAACGTTATAATAAACACATTCAGTATACGTGTATGCAAATTTCGCTTCCCTTTTCAGGCTCATTTAAATGATCGGTCGTTAGTTGACCTTTCATAAACATTTACTCAGATACAAATTTGCAAACAACTTACCGGCCAAATTAATTTCGGTTTTACGTTAAAACATCGCTCTAACCGAGTGCACCTTAATTTAACTACATCTCTTCTGTTGCAGGCAATCATATATGAAGGGCAGGATAAGAATCCAGAAATGTGCCGCGTGCTACTTACGCATGAAGTGATGTGCAGGTAATTATAAAATCAATTTTATTGTTGACGTAAGCGAAATGTGAGAGACGGCGGAAGACTTAAAGTCATTTAGTTTTGTTTCACTTTGAAATAATGGGTAAAGTTATATTACAGTTTCGTTGTGGATGTCTAACATGCCGCACGTTTTCTTTGATAATTTTAAGGTAAAGAGCCACGCAAACAATATTTAGTTCTTAACGTTTCCGGATTTATCTGGTTTCATTGGATCGCTTTAAGAATGCAGTACAAAAACGGAATTTAAAATGTTACTATAAATTTTTCTGGGAAGACGAATGGCGTGATTGTTCCGATGATGTACTTGCAAGGAGCCCTAAATATCTTCCCCTATGGTCTTACATAATGCCTGCGGGTGGAGGAGAGCGAGGGATCTCCCGGGGGAGTCTGTCTTTTTCCCCCGTCTTTCCATAACAAACATCGCTTCTATTCGCCAATCTCGGCACACACCATTGTGCATTCTCATTTATGTTAAAACTTGAAGGTTCAATATCGAAAAGAAAATTTGACCGTGCCACCGACTAATACGAGGTTGTTTTGTTTTCAGCCGATGCTGCGACAAGAAAAGTTGCGGAAACCGTAACGAAACTCCCTCAGATCCTGTGATAATAGA
>NW_022170403.1:28834148-28880892 GCF_008802855.1 Photinus pyralis | reverse complement strand
TTTTTTCAATCCCCCAGACGACTCTTTTCCGAATGATCTCTTTTACTATATTTCTACCCTCCTCCACGCCGTCTTGTTGGTGGATCCTAACTCCCGTAACACTCTGATCCGCGATTCTACCTGTAACCCTAACGGCAACCACCTTAATAACACTTCCATTTGTCGTGCTAAAAACACTACCCATACCTTCGTATCACACCACGGTATATCAACTTTGTCCTAGACACCACAATCACTTCTGATCACCTTCTATTGCTGGTTCGCACAAACTTTACCCCGCCCCATATTCTTCCCTCCATTGTGATACTACGCCACCTCTCGCCCTCCGCAATCACATTGGTATCCAGCATTTACAACCTCTTGATACTCCCGTACTTTCCAACACCATGGAAATCCCAAAACCACATGCCGATACCACCAGATCAGATAAAATGAAATAATCAATGTCCTCGCAATGCGAAAGTACACATACGCTCAGGGTTTCATTCGCACCTAAATTTAGAGCCTGCAAAGATGCACGTGTTGTTATTGCTTTATAAAGTCTAGGCCTACTTTTGCTTCTGTTCGCTATAAAGCGGTATATATGTAAATTTCCCTAACCTGGCCTAATACTCAGTGAAACGACGCCCATCGGTTTAAAGCTCTTTTAAATAATAGCTGAGAGAAACCGCAATGGGAAGTATGTGCTGATTTTGTTATAGGGAGCCGAAGAAATCTTCACAGCCTCAAAGCCCGCAACTTGCTCAAACCTGAGAGATCTGAGTGTTACCGCACTGACCATAATCCACGACCTTGGAGTCAACGCGCATCAGATAACAAGGGCAGCTCGAGGCTTTATTCTTAATAACAAGCCCTTATGTCCTAGTCTCATGCAATTTGCGCAGGAGGGCTCCTGAAGAGAGTATCCGGATATGGTCTTGTATACGGTAGGCATACACGACGGCTAACCAAGAGAGGCTTACGTACGGAACCGTATTTTAAGATGTATTTTTGTTAGATTTAATCGATTTTAATTTGAAGTTTTAATACATTTTTGCGGATTTGTATAACGGACGCGATCATGAAACATACTGCAATATCCGGAAGGAAGATTTATTGATTTAATTGATGTTTACTTTCATCATTTCCAAACTATTTTATCTTTCTCTTTCTCTACGGTGTTGATGTGGAAGGTTTGGAAATTGCTCCCAATAGTTTATCGTTTTCTTATGCACCTATTGCTTTTGTTGATGTTGTGTAGAGGAAATTTCTCTGTTTAGTGCTTATAAATTAATTCTTAGCGACAGGAGGCAATCATTTCGTCCAGAAAACTGAGAGAAGCATCTTATTGCTAGTGTTTATCGTGGGTAATTCCTTTTTTATTAGAAATTATGCAACATATATCATTTTGCATATGTGTGCATCATATACATCAAAACTGTTTGCATATTTTTCACTAATATTCTGAATATATATGCGCATATTTTACCATATATTGTGTATTTATTAATACAGGTAGTAAAGAAAATTCGGAAAAAAATTTTAAAAAAACATGTTTTTAAATTACTTATCAATAGGTAGTTGATTTTATCGAAAAAGTACTTATTACAATATTTATAGCACATATAAAGAGCTTTCATTACAATGAAAGAATAATGAAATTGGATCAATAATTCCAGAGATATAGTTGATTTTATAAAGCTCAACATCCGCCATCTTTGTTTGACCGCCATTTCTATTAGCTACCGCTTTGAGACGGCAATTATGGTTTTTTGGCATCCTAATAAACATGTATAACCACTGTAAAAAGGAAAATTGGTACCCCCAAATTATACCGTCATGTCGACTGACCCATGGACTAAAAGGGGAAATTCCAGTACCTTCTCTCGCCACATTTTTAGAGGAAAGTAAAAATTGGGAAGGGAAAACCAGTCCCTGTAGACATCAGACCCCTTTACCATTTGGACGGTTTTCGCGACGTAACACATACTCATAACGGTAAACCACTAAAGGGTTCGATTCTACCAATCAAACCACCGGCCCCTTTATACACTTAAGGAGGTTCCACATTTTGCTAAAACGGCAATGTCAAAGTCCATCAATACACTGCTTTCATTGGAAGGGTTCCATCTTCGCCGTCAAAAATGTTAAAACCATGACACTGGTTACAATATGTTTATTAATCCAAATTGTACAAAAAATATACAATAAGTACAATACAGTGCAGCTTGCCTAAAATATACAACAAAAACAAGAAAATAACCATTGGAATAAATTACCAGTCACTAGTTACTACAAATTCAGTTTACTTATAACTTTTGTGTACCACTGGAATTATCTGTAATTTGAGCGTTCTTATGCAAAAGAGTATCCTTCAGCTGAATTTCGGTCTGTGATTTTGGTGAACAGAATTGGCGAACGCAAGGTATTACAAGAGAAGGATCTACCTCGCTCTCTTTGGTCGTCAGTACACTAATAAGGACCCCAATCAAAATGGTAAGTACTGTACCAATGCCGGTGTAGTATTGAAAGGAAAGCCTGAAGAGCCACAGCGGTGCTTCCGAAGTAGAGGTGCTACGAATAATTCGATAGATCTGACGATCCTCTAGTGGAACTTACATTGTCGTAACAAGCGATTCGTTCAAGTAAGTTGCGTTACACTCTGTTGTACGCAATGGCTTTGGTAGATGAGGAATCGCGCCGTTCCAGACATATATTTGATGTTGAATTACGATATATGACATTATCCCTACCGATGATAACACCCCAATCAGTGCGCCCTAGAATACAAGTTTGGCTGAGTTTAGTCAGTTTAGCGACTCACCTTTGTATTGCTCCTGGGGATAAGCAAACCGAGAGTAAAAGCTCCCAGCAAGGGACCCTCCGTAATACCATGAACACAATGCAACAACTCAAATAAGGACCCCAGATTCTCTGCCACAAATATAAGGGTCGCGCTTATAACTCCCACGATCGCTGTGATGACCTTTACAGCTGTGCTGGAATTTGCCACTTTTCCGCCTTTTGGTAGGACATGAATGAGAAAATCGAGGTAGCAAATGGCAGATACCGAATTTAAAAGATTCGATAAAGCACTAAAAGGCGGACATTTTTCAGTGGACCCGGGCACAGTTACTTTGCCTACCCCAGAGTTGCGGTGCACAATCCTGCCACAAACAATCCACTAAGACCAGGTACTGATTTCCCAATATCAGCTACAAAGTAAGGGAAGATTTGGTCTAGTTTTTTAATCAGCCCTATCGAGAATGGATCACAATTTGCATACTTGGCGTAAGTGACTAATCCCAAAAAGCAACAGAACAGCTTGGATAGTCCGGCTAAAATTGTCGTTATCGCATTGGCCCTGAAATTGTCAAGTTAAAATGATGAAACCATTTTCATTACAGCTGCGTACCTTTTCGCACGTTGGAGTGAAGGTAACGAAATTGATCGTTGAACTCCTGCAGGTGGAATGGCTAGAAATCCTAACCATAAGAAGATGTTTCCGATCACCACTGATAAAAATGTGTTTCTAACTGTTGGATCTGGATTCATGCTGAAAGTGCGCTTTATAAGAGAATATTAAGTGTGATGTGTATAGAAGTGGTAGACCATATTGCTTTTAGTCAACTAAGAGTCGTGTGTGGTCTACTCCTTCCAAGTGGCTGACATTGCTGCATACTTAAAGAACTCTATCCTCTGGCCATCGGAAGATTTCTCCCATACCTCATCCACACCGCCTATTAGCATGATTCCTTTCACTAACACGTAAAGTATGGCACTGAGAGTGATTAACACTTGCAATGAGTCCGTCCATGCCACTGCTTCTATGCCTCCAATTGTTGTATAAAAAATACAAACGCCCGCTATAACCCAAGCGATCACGTGTAGATTAATCCCAGTTACTAAAAACCTTTTACATTTATTTAAGCTTTGGTGCCCCCTGCTTACCTTGATTAAGTGATAAGGAGGAAGCATAAATAATTAAAGGCATCATCAACAATTTTGTAAAAATGTATATAAGAGAGGCTAAATTTTTGACGGATTTGTCGAATCGTAATTCGAAATAGTGATAAACGCTTTGTAACTGTAAATTGTAAAATACGGGCAAATAAACGTAGTGATTTATCAAACCGGCGATAAAAGCAGATACGATCATCACCGAAGCTTGTGTGCCATACGTGTATATTTCGGATGGTACTGCTGTAATCGCTAATGGCGAAATTGTCCTAAAAGGATAACTTTATTTCAGGATGCATGCAAAATATATTTACCCAGTCACAAGTGACAGCGTTATGGGAAGCGTTGCCATCTTTCTTCCTCCAAAGAGGTAACCATCGAGCGTTTTTTGCTTTTTGTAGCAACCAAAATAGAGTCCAATGCAACAGTTTACGATTAACAAAATAGCCAATAGCGAATAGTCTGCGATAGAGAACGTAGCGTATTCCATCTTCACGCGAACTAATGATCTCTGCCGGCGGTCGTAAACCTAAGACCTTCAGTTTGTTATTAATTTTACTTTGCATCGAATTAAAGAAATGCAAATGGCATTATTTTATTTTTTTCGCGTGCGGCGTTCACAATTCCAAAACCTAATCACTTCGTGTAATTATTACAGCCATTACCGTGGAGGTTATCTCTCAAAAACGTCATTTTGCCTATACAAAATAACGCACCTTGTCTTACGATCCTTCATATATCATTCCATAAAAATGTAGTTTCGACGTTTAGGCGATACCCCGCACTTGTTTAAAGAACCGATACATTATTCGAGTTTTGCGCTTCTGCCTCGACTGTGCCAGCGTTTATTTGTTTTTATCTCGGTTTTTCTAGGTTTTCTAATAAATGCCTTTTAGATTTTACCTTTCTTAGTGATGGGAAAACGCAATCATAGAGACTGGAGAAGGATTTGGAACGCGAAAAGGGGTTGAGGGTTACCGTTCTCGATCTCGTTCTTCCCGTCGATCAAGGTCTTTTTCGTCAATTCGAAAGCCGAAGTCGCAGCACTTCGGTATAGTCATAGGGAACGTCGTAGTCAGCGCGACAGGTACTGCCCGGGTTTTGCGGAACTCGACAGAAGCCGGAGATGTCCTTGAGATTAATTTGCCGGACGACATTTTAGATATTTTGGGCAGAGACCCTAAAATTAAACCCTGCTTTGGCTTCCAGATGGTTGCATATAATAAGGAATGACCTTAACAAGGGAGAAAAAGAGAACGTTTTACCAAAACATATTATCCCAGACAATTTTTGCCCTCCAGTCATTAAACCTAGCACTTCAAAGGAGGGGGGGGGGGCTGATATGGACAGCTCCTATTTTAGACGATCTTTAAACAGGAAGCGCCTGGTTTACAACCAATCGAGTGATTTAAAACCGCAGAAGGACCTATCCTCGAGATGGCAGGAGAGCCAGAAACCTTACAGGAGACCTTAATGGTGGGTAAAACTGCGGGCAGGCAGGCTAATCCTTTGGTTTTATCCTGGATGAAGGGATACACAAAGCACATTTCATGTGTTAACTATTTGGACGATTTTTTAATTTTAGGTCATTCCTACGATTGTTGTTTGGAAAACATCAAATTTGTAACCGCAATCATCTGGAGCAGCTGGGCTTTTTAATTAATTATGATAAACGTTTTCTTCCGCCGGGCACAAAAAAGAAGTTTTTAGGATTCATTTATGACTCCATTGCCTTATCGATAAATTTCCCATACGAGAAATAGAATGGCACTGCTTTTTCAGAAGAAAAAGACCTGCCTGATTCGAGATCTAGCTCGATTTATTGGTACTCTGATTATAATAATAATAATTTTTTTATTCACAGATAAGTTACCTTATGTAAAATCATTTTTGGTAGTCGCGAGACTGTCAGGGAAGCGTTTAGGAGGAAGGGAGCACTCTCGGAGTCCTTAAAATTTAAAAATTCCAACAGTTCTGGTTTTGACAATGTTTCATCCAATACAATAAGGGCGTGTGTCATATTATAAACTTTTCTTTCATAATAGGCGATTTTCCAGAACTCTCGAAACTAATTTGTTTATACAAAAAGGGCGATCAGGCGAAGATTGAGAATTACAGACCAATATCTCTATTGGCTACATTTTCTAAGATTATTGAAAAACTAGTCGCCTTTCGGATAATGAAGTTTCTTCAACGGAACCGGGTATCATCCGCAACAACCAACATGGTTTCACTGAACATAGATCTACGCAAACTGCGCTATTCAGTTTAATCAGTAACACTGAAACAATTAGATAACAGTATAATAAGGAGATGATGATTTTGTATCTTTTTTCTGAAAGTCTGAGACATTGCTCTGTTATATATATATAAACGTGTTTCAGGATAAATTGAATCAAATGACAGCAACTTGTTGGTGCATTCTTTGCCATTTTTGAGCAATGGGTCATTTTTTGCTAATTTTTACGGTAATTTTTTTTGGAGTTTTTGTGTGTTTTACTTTTTTTGCATTTTTCAGGAATAGCGCTAGTTTGTTTGATATTTTACGGTACTTCTCTTGGCGAACTTATAAACCTTTGTTAACGTTTTATTTTCATGCAGTCTTAGATTTCTAAAACACAATGCAATATTTTTCTTTTCTCGGTAGTTCCGGGTATCTTTACCTGTTTAGAAATGAAGCCTAAAACCTCCATTATAAGCTAAATGCATAGTTAAGGTTTTCTTGGAACGTGCTTAAAGTCATCCACAAACAAATGCCTACTAAGGGATTAGATTTCTTTGGGATGCTGTAAGTGAGTCAGTACCTTACATACGTAGTTTGTACGACTGGCCTGCAGAGGGTGGAAATGAACCACCAATGAAATTCCTGTCTCATCTCACATAATTGCTTTTTATCATAATTTTGCGGTCTTATTCAGTTTTATCAATAAATTTATTTGTTATTTAAAATTGTGTCATTTTTGCGAGATTTTTAAGTCATAATTGCATTTTTTATTATGCATTTTCGCTGATTTTTTACTTCATTAAAATCCTAGCCCTAATAATAAGGTTATGGCGGTATTTGTTGATTTGGCAAAGGCGTTTAATTGACTGTGTAAACTATGAAATATTGTTATCGAAGCTCGAAACCTATGATTTGCGAGGAGTATGTCATAAATTCTTAACGAATTATATGCTGAATAGGAAACAGTTTGTAAGTTATCATGGAGTGTGCTCGGCAAAAGAAATAATTGAACACGGTGCTCCTCAAGGTAGCGTTCTTGGACCGTTACTTTTTTTTACTGTATATCAATGACCTGGACAAGGTTGTATCGATTTTCCACAGCGTGTATGCAGATGACATCGCACTTATATCGGGATACAACAGCATATCAGCGATGGCCAATTAAATCAACACAAATTTAACCAAATTGTATGAATTCTTCAACAAAAACGGACTGGCAATGACTACCGACAAGACCCTCACTATGTATACAATTTCACCTTGTTGAAAAAAATTACACCAATAGTCTACTGATACAACTAAAACACAAATCAACCAAGCAAGTCAATGAATTTAAATTACTTGGACTTTATGTTGATTTTTCTCTTACTTAGAAAACCCATGTTAATCACATTACCCGGAAATTGGCTAAATGTAGTTATGCACTGAAACGTTTTCTCAGAATATAAGAAAAACATACTGCTTCTGATGTTTTGAATATATTTTAAGATATGGTGTTGTTTTCTGGGGAAATTCTGTGTCAGCTACAATTTGGAATATTAGAGAGCTCCAAGTGCGTGCAAAATGGAGAACGGCACAGGCCAATATCAAAACAGCGACTATCGTCGTGTTAATTAAAAAAAAATAATACACCTCCTGCGAACTGGAAAACTGGACGAGTTAACCGAAGTTTATCCCGGTGATGATAACATCATCAGAGTCGCGACTATTAAAACAAAATCTGGACTATACAAGCGGACAGTGCGTAATTTGTGTCCACTGCTTAATGAACAAGAATAGTTAAACGAATCCTTTAATGCGGCCGGTTATGTTGGCGTACTTAGCTACATACTCAAGTAATATTGTTTTATAGTAACTACAGCAATAGTAAATGTTTCTAATTTGAATATTATCAAATATAATAATAGACAAAGTAATTTTGAAATTTTTCTCGTTTTTAATTGCACCAAACAACAGTATTAACCACGGTATTGCGCACGATACATATTGCTCATATTGTAAAAAAATCATTATTATACATATCTATTATTTATAATATTTTTTAAGGTCATTATCTGAATCTTCAAGAGCATTTCATGCCCTGTGTTAGATTTAAGGGCCTCTAAAGCTTTTAAGGGTCGCTATCATTTTATAAGGATTTCCATTCTAGAATCAAAAGTCATGGCATTGTTGGTTCGTGCAACAAGGGAAACGAAGACAAGTTAGAGTCGAAAAACGAGAGTATGAGGAACTTCAAAAGCAATTTCAAGAGGGTTTCATAGTCTTTATTTGGCTTTTAAAAACCAGAACAGTTGGAGGGAAACTTCAGAACTAAACGCGTGGTAAAAAGTGAGCAAACAACAGGGGGAATGAATATAGAACGTATAGGTGGGTTATGACGGGTAGCAGCGTGACTGTTACCTACTGGATTAGACAATAATTTTTTTTTGGTTTTGTCAAAATACTTTTACTATTACCGTTTGTCCCCCTAACAAGGCCCAATTAGTCTTAAAATAATTAACTATATTAACAGCACTAAAAAAACATGTCTCGGTGCTGCAATTTGCAATTATGCATTAAAGATAATATTCACATGAGAGCAAAATAAAATACTTTACCGGTTTTTGTCTTTACCTGAGTTTGATGCACTTCCTTCCAAAAAGTCACATAGCAAAACATTAACTCACATAAAAATACTAAATTTTAGATCATCATTAAGATTAAGTGAAGACAAAACACTTGAAGACGCAAGCGGGTATCAATAATTTATATATAATCTAGGTACATATATGAAGCATGAATCAGTTGATTACAATGTTATAGATGGGTGGAGTACATTTATTACCAGAAAGTGTAAAATATTATTAAAATGAAATTATAAATCTCAATGCTACCCAGTATGTCAATTATACAACACATGTTAAGTATTGTTTGTTTTTTGGAGTACTTTGAAAAACTAGTTTTATCGTTAATTACCTTGCTGCTGTCATAATCGTTCAATTTAATACAATTATCACCTTGCCTTTTAATTACCATTTATCTGTATCTCATTTAAAGGTGTACTTCCCATGAATTAATATTAGCCGAAAATTTAGTATGCAAATCAGCAACTATACACAATGATAATGTTAACTTCTTAAATGCGAGGCGCTAGTTATTATTCACATTCTCGATGAAGCTTGAAAATTTGAGAAACGAGGAAAGTTGCTCCCACAGATGGACAGACACAGGTCAGATTATAAACTGTTCCGTTTAATAAAATTGAGTTTGATTTCAATATTCACATAACTTGTCTATGGAAGATACATAATATGATGGTTTTTTGTACTATCAAAAAACCATTTATTGCTATTGACTGGGTCTTCGGATATTAGGTTGAGGATCTCAGAAATCGATCGCCCATATCATTTCAGTCGAAGAATTTATACGCGGATAATAAAAAAAGTACCTTATTGGTTAATTAAAAATAATTGCAATTTTCATTGTGGTTTTTAAAGTAGACTTATTAATTTAAATAGTAATATATTCTCAATGGAAAATAACTTCTTTGCAAAGTTAACACAAGGTGATGTCACGTTTAGTTGTTTAGTGGGAGAGGTCCAGACATCGATCTTCTCCAAGTACGCTGCACATAATTAATAATAACGAGGTATTATATTTAATTACTACTTACCTCTCTTTTGTTTAATGGCTAAATTGTTATTTTTGTTCATCGAATTTCCAGGAATACACTAATGCGCTTGTAGTGATTCAATTATCTGTTCAAGTTCCCCAACTTATAACCGCCAGTAAACCGATGCGATCTTGGTACAGGGAGTAGACCCAGTTTTGCCAACATTCATAAAGTCGTTTTCCAGGTTCATCGATGACCAGTCGTTGATCTAGGAGGTAGGTCCTTAAACATCAGGTTCTCGTCCACAGCTTTGGACCGGAATCCCGGTGATTGTAATTTCTGTAATTCTACAGGTAAAATTCAACCAGAAATCGTCTTTTCCCACTCGATTTGGAGAAATTCGCTTTGTGCTTGATTTTACAGGCTTGTTATGCAATGTGTTTTCCTCCTTTGTAGATATTTGATTAAATTTTTTTAGATCGTATGGGTTAAAATCTGTTTTTTGTCCTCGTCCCTTGTTGTATTGATCCAGTCTTAACAATTTTAGGTTTTCTGGGGTTTTATACGCTGAACGCTATTAGAAAATGCCTATTCCACGTCACTGTAGAAGAGGTAGATTTGATTGCAGACGCAAAGACTGTGATTTCTATAGGAAAAATCTGGTACCAAAGGTAAGGACAAAACACAACACTCAGTTTTCCGCCACAGTTTTTATTTTTTATTTTAATTTTAGTAAGTTTATCCAAAGCAAGTTGTCTTCCGCTTTTTTGCTGCAACAGGAACCATCGAACAGGATAGATAGCTTCTTCGCAAGCACCCTCGATCACGATCAGTGCAGAATTCGAGGATAACCTCGATAACAGACTGCCCAGCAAACACACTTTACGTTTAAAGTCGGTTTTAAAGCGTTTTGAAAGGATAAATTCGGTATTGGTAGTATGGTATACGTTTTTGTGTAGACCGATTTTATACCTACGTTTAAAATACGATTTTTATTCATATATATAAATCATAGAGTTCACTTTCTACGTTAATAGTACGTATATAAATAACCGTTTCTTAGCAATCGTTTTATAAACGTATATAACACCACTTTAATATACGCATATACGCATATAATCGTATATCAATGGGAAATAATAAACGCATAATATTCATACAAGAATACAGCCGGACATTTATGCGTATTACCATAAACGCTTTTTACACGGAAGTGTGTTGCTAGGGTGGTACTGAGAGAGGAGGGCTGCCCGACCTGTGCTGGCTAGCAAGTTGTCCTCCCGGTAGGCGTCGACGTCTTAGGGGATGTTTGGTCAATTTTGTGTACATGGGGGAAACAATGTTTTAATACACATGCACAATTAATATTTTTTGGTTTCCGCGCCGTTAATTGTTTATAGGCCGTTTTAGTTCCCCATAATAAGTAAAAGCAAGGATAGAACAAGTCCCGAAGAGAGTTGTTTTGTCCGTTATCAGTTGGCGGCGTGCCTGCAAAAATTACATAAACGCCAACGGGCTCTGTATCCGAAAACTAACAATTAACATAAAGTTAATTAATGTAAAGAGTTCATGAGCTTTCATTTAGCCTTTTGAGTATGTATAATTAGCTTGCACTAATTAAATGAGTTACAGTAAAAGAGCGCCGATTGAGAAGAGTTTGGTATCAAATTGTTCGCGCTTAATTAACAAATCGATTGCCAGATGTTCCGGAATTACAGCCCCGATCGCATATGATACGTTGTAGTGGTAGTCATACGGTGCCTATATTATTTTGCTTGACAATACAGAAAAAGTGCATCTACTTTTAAAAAATTTGCTCCATGAAAATTAAGCTCTTTAATTCTGGGGGGGGGGGGGGGCATGGTAGTAGTTTTCTACTAGAGAAGTAACTGTATGAAAAACTTCTCCTTTCTATATTTTTCTTCTATACAGTACAAAAGATTCACAGAATGTCTACGACTAGTGTGGTCGACTTATATGCGTTATATGAGTGTTGGTGTATCAAAATTGTAGGTAGTATCACAGTAAGGCTGGCCGGGCAAGTACTTCTGCATCCTCTCAATTTTCGTATCTTTTTTTATAAGCAATGGACTTAAGAGCTCAGGATCCACGACGTCACCGTCACGCTTTGTAACCCAGCTTACTAATAAACCAATCGCAATTACCAATACTAAACTTATTACGGAAATGTACCACACCGATAGACGAAACAGGATGAATGGGGGCTGCAATAAGTGACCACTAAAAATATGACGGTCAAATTACAAGAACTCGCCAATCTTACAGACCTTGTTGCTGTCACATTGATTGGAATAGAACAGTTGTCTATCGAAACCGGCTTGGCAAAGCTCTCAATTCCTCCTTGTAAGGTGTACCATTGATTACCAATGGTGATGCTGCCAACGGTAAGAAACGAAACAGCCATCGCCCAAAATGCCCCCTGAAGTACAACTGTGAGTAAAGTTTAGTAACCTAAAGCACTCACCTTTGCGTTCGCCAATGGGAAAACCATACCGAGCGAGAACACCCCCACGAATATTCCGGAAACTAACCCTAGTAGCGACATGAAGAAAGGAAGTATACCGCTCATGCGTTCGATGAAAAGAATTAGAGTCGTGCATATAAGACCTGTTAGAATGACTATCAATTTTAATACGCAGCCTTCTTTGGATCTCAGAGAGGTGCTGGGGAAGAATGGCGAGATGAAGTCGCTGTATATTGTCGCCGCCAGCGTGTTTAGTGTTGCAGATAGTGTGCTAGTAGATTAGTTTGGATTATTACAGTTCCGTTGGCAACATTTTTTTTAAGAGTTGCCTTGAAATCTGTTATGAGTGCATAGTTTCCATTCATGAAATTTTGAAGTATGAGGAAGCCGAAAGTGCCAACCAAGGTTTCACCTACGTCTTTTTAATGTTGGTAATAAATTGTACCAATTGCACCGTTAGGTATTCCTCTTTGTTGTCGTTGACAGTGTATTTTCCTGTACAAGTTCATCAAAATTGCAGATTTTGTATATAAGTACCGAAAACTCTGAAATGTTGAGAAGTCGTGAAGAAACATTTAATTTAGTACTCAGTCCCTTCTTGGATGCAATGGGACTACTAATGTAGGTGGAAGATTACGTGTGCGGACAATTCGCACCCGGATAATTCGCACCCGGACATTTCGCTCCCAGGATACTTCGCACCCTGGACATTTCGCTCCCGGAAAATTCGCACCCGGACCATTCGCACTCGAAAAATCGCTCCCGAATAATTCACACCCGGATAATTCTGTAAATCTTTGGTTTATTAAAACTACTAGACCATTGCCTTTACAGAATGTATGTAGTAGTGCACATCTTGGTAAACATCTACTTCATCGAAAAATGTTTCAAATAATAGTTATTTGGTCTTTCATTTTCAACACATCGCGATTCTTTAAGTATTTCCATTTCTTAAATATAATCACGCTGGTTTTTTTTTGAAGTTGTATGAAGAGTCTGATATAGTTAAATCCTGTAATTTAAGAACACATAATTTTTATCTACTGCGCTTTCGTTTTGAGAAAATAAGAATAGGTAACTGAAACGTCTTTTGTGGAGTAATTAAATACCAAATAGTTATACCTAGTTATAGTATATCTACAGTATTATGTGTAATATTCGCTACTTTTGAGACGCTCTTAATATTAAAACAGAATCAACATATAATACCGTACACAAACAAAGTGATAAGTCTAAAGTTAAAAATATTTACATTATAAGATCATGATGAAAATAGAAAAAGGAAGTAATTTTAACGCTCCCTTACATAAAGATTTCTTAATGAAGACACATAAAAAATTGTTCTTTATTTCTTTAGTTGAAAAGAGTGACAAAAGAAATGAATTTTTGACAAAACGAGTATGTATAAATGACAATAGAACAATGCATTTCATAGATGGCACTAAATTTGGATAAGTAATTAAGATAATATTACAATTAAAGGTAAATTTGAAAAGACCCCGATAACACAAATTGCACTTCATAAAGAAACAATAAGAGAAATATCGTAATGACATCCTTTCTATTATTTCTGGAAGATGAATAGGGTTTATTAAGAGGTAAAGGTAATTAGGTCCGAAAAATCAGGTTTAAGTACGTATGACCACAACTAATTAGAACTTTAACGCCTGTATAGTATCTTCATTCGTGAACGTTTGACAGAGTGGTATTTTAAAATTTATCTGAGCACGGGTTCTGATTTTGTGTATACTTTTTTTTTAATTTTAAAAAACTTTATTTCTGGTGGTAGTGTTGTGGTGGTGTTCAGAAAAGGTAAGTTTCCCGTTTTCTTAGAACCAGTTTTACGTTTCTTTGACCACATATGGCTATATGTTGATTATTGGTGACTGAGGAAAATTACACTAACTGCTTATTTTTTTGCGTTACCTTTGCTACAACTATGGTACGTAGTGAATGAACTTAAAAGTTTCTTTTTGATTTTCTTACTGTTATTTATTTTATAGTTTGAAGAGATACATGGAAAAATTCTGGCATTTTTTTAAGAGATTGTTAATAATCAAAACAGTAAGGGTTTTGAAAATCTTGAAACGTTTTTGGAACAGGTCGATATTGATGATTTTTTCTT
The DNA here is from genome assembly GCF_008802855.1 of Photinus pyralis. NCBI lineage: Eukaryota > Metazoa > Arthropoda > Insecta > Coleoptera > Lampyridae > Photinus > Photinus pyralis. The sequence goes on along the minus strand of NW_022170403.1, from coordinate 28,866,527 downwards.
TTAAATGTTTGTAATTGTTAAGTACCTATATACTTCCTTTTTAATTTTTGTATGGCATACCTAGTACTAAAGCAAAACCCTTAGCATTGGTAATTGCGCAACAAGGAAGATAGGACATCATTGGAAAGGCTTTCCTTCTCTGAATTTGGTGAGACTATAATTTTTTAGATTTGATATTTTCGAAATATTTTAAAAGTAAGTTGAGGGCGCGCTGTTGTTTATGTCATTGGAAGGATGTCGGGCCGATCACTATGTAATAGAAGCTAATGCGATCGTGCGTCAAAATTATGCAGTTGCAAGTGGTATAAAAAAGAGAAAACTTGTACCTGCAACGTCGAATGCGCTGGAAATGAAACAACTAAACCAAAAAAATTACATATCCGAATTCAGAGATGAGCGACCTTACCAACGATGCATCATTTAAGATTTTAAGGGTTGCACTGTCAGCGATGCGAGACAAAGACATTAGTGAGCAAGTTTTATTTTAGACACTGTTTCCTTCCATGATCAATTTGACGTGCCAAAGTGTTTTTTGAAAATTATTTTAATTTACAGAAATAGCTATGTATGGTTTCTAATGCACCACTGTATATTATTTAGCTTCGGAGAAATAACACCAAAATCTCCCCATAAAAATTGTTATAATAATAAATGGGTAGATTTTGGTGTTATTTCTCCGAAGCTTCTTAAGCACCCCATTGAGAGTCGTGGATCTTCACAATTTCAGTATATTATTTAAATAATAGCCATATAATTTATAGCAAGATCAATTTTTTTCACGATATTTATCAACATTTTTTTGCTTTTTTCGTTACTTTACAGTTCTTATCTCTTTAATTTTACGGAAACTCTCAAGAATCTATTTGTTTTACGTTCAAATATGATTATAATTTACTTGAGATTCTTTTAAGACAGTACACACCTATTTCGTTATGTGTCCTTTAAATGGACGACATCGAAGGTTAGAGAACTAGGAAACAACTTGCAGCTATTAACAAATAATAATTGTTAAAATTTTATTTAGACTTTTATATTCCTATTGCAATATTATTTGTACGTGCTAAAAGGTTTCCAAATGAAAAAAACCTTGATTGTGAACTGGTACAATAAAACAGGGTAAATAGGTTTAAGAAATGTCAGGTGACAGTTTTGCTGATAGACCGATACCAGCGTTTAGCAGCATCCGTCTACTTGTGAACATGAGTGCATGGACAATTTACATCACGGATGAGTGTCTTTTTACCTTTTATTTTGTTTTTTTTTAAATAAATTTTCATTCATGGTACCTTTAGCAAGTGTTCTCATGTTTAATACGGAGATTACAATAAAATAAGTACTAAATTCCAGATTTTGAGTGATATGGATGCTATTAAAGTGACCTAATATCTCTACTGCTTTGATATGGTCCATTCCATTTAAAAAGGTGCATAGGATTGTACGTATGAATTCTTGCCTCATAAATACTATTAAAACCAGGTGTCAAATTCTTGACAGAATAGCTTCCTAGCTGAAACCAAAAATTGCCAACATATGTACGCACTTACAGACGGGAAAAATTTATTCTTTAAAAGTTGCTTAAAATGATCTAAAACGTCAATTTTTACGCATGCATTTTGTTTGCTTTTATTAAAAGGACCTACCATCTAAATTTCGTTAAAATTGTTCCATAAATAAGAAAGTTGCATTTCTGCGCATGTGCAACACGATTTTTGCGCATGCATTTTGTTTGCTTTTATTAGAGGGACCTACCATCCAGTTTTCGTTAAGATTGCTGATCCATAAATAAGAAAGTTGGATGTTGCACATGCGCAACTCGATTTTTTGCGCATGCATTTTGTTTTCTTTTATTAGAGGGACCTACCATCCAATTTTCGTTAAAATTGCTCCATAAATAAGAAAGTTGGATGTTGCACACGCACAACTCGATTTTTTGCGCATGCATTTTGTTTTCTTTTATTAGGAGGACCAACCATCCAAATTTCGTTTTAATTGTTCCATAAATAAGAAAATTGCATTTCTGCGCATGCGCAACACGATTTTTGCGCATGAATTTTGTTTGCTTTTATTAAAGGGACTTACCATAGAAATTTCGTTTAAATTGCTTCAGAAACAAGATCGTTGCGTTTTGCAAATATGCAACACAATTTTTTGACTTTGACAATTTTTTTCTCCGTTTTTTGATAATATAACCCGGCCCAATTTTTTGTAGGTTGTACACAGGAAAATAAGGTCTTCCAAATAATAGAATAAAAATTTTAGGTTCCAAAATTTTTTTCCAAAAATCCGGCCCGTTATTTTTCTGTTCGGTATGCCTAAAACATATATACAAAATTTCAACAAAATCCGTCGAGCCGTTTTCTCAGAAAATTGCCAACAAACGTACGTACGTACGGTACATACAGACGGGAAAAAATTTTATTCTTTAAAAGTTGCTTAAAATGGTCTAAAACGTCGACATTTGATGAAATTTTGAAATGTTCAAAAAACGGCTATCGCAATAGCTACCTAGCACATGCTAGGAAGCTAAAAATACCGTAATCAATCTGAAACACTTTCGTACTTTTTTTTGGTGTAATTAGATTCGTCTTCGATTCGCTAAAAATGCTGAGTACCCATAGAAAATAACCTTAATCTTTAGTGTTAAATTAAAATGAAGTTAAAATTGAAAGTATTTGTATTTATGTCCTGGTGACACTAGCAATAAGATTGTAATAATTTTCCTTGCAATTTAATAATTACCAAATTAGCATTTCGCCCCCTAGCCAGTTGTAAAATACGTTAAAAGAATAACATTTCTTAAAGACAACAAATTATAATAACGTCCAACCAATTCAATGACCCTCATATTGCTTTCCCTTTTCAAAGTTATACCCTGCCGTTTCCAATTCACGCACGGTAAATTTTTAAATTTCGTAGGGACGTTAGATACACTAATGCATGTGCGGGGCGCGAGCAGGATCACCACCTGTCGAGACCGTTACAGTGTACCAAGAGGCTACTGGAAAAGGAGGGAATGGAAATGACGTCACGAGCAGCTGCGACGGTTGCTAGTGGAATGTGACGCTCTGTGCCGCACCAAACCACTGCCGAATATGAAAACGATCATAAACAGGAAATTGCTACATATTTCCCAATGTGAGCGCCACAATTCAACAAATGGAGCGTTAATTTTTTACCGGTCGAGTCAAATATATTTGCGGGAAAATAAGTGGGTGTGATTGCCAACATGTCTCTCCCGAACGATTAAGATAAAACTGGACAGGCACATTATGTACAGAATGTACAAGGAACAAACACAAGTATAGTATTTGCGGTAGAATGGAAAACCACGAATGGTTCAACTATCTTATCTCGTATGACTGTCAACTATAATACAACATTAAAAGATATTGCCTGGCATTGCGGTACAAACAGTATAAAAAGACGATAACTTGTTATGTCAACTTAGTACCTACTCACTTTAGAGTTTGAGATTTAAGATTAAGTTGTTGGAAGTGTTTCTTGTACAAACATGGACAATTTTAATGGTGACTGCGGAGGGTTGCTACAAGAGAATGGAATACAATGCCGATTGCCGACCGGCGTAATAAGTTGTGAAACTTAAATGCCACAGCCTACTAGCGTTCTGCGGCAGTGCTCCTTTATTTTCACAAGAATTTGCATTTAAAGAAATACACGCACGCAGTACTAGTCAATTCCCTCTAATATTAACAGTGCAACAAAATACCCTTGTTATTGAAGTGACATGGAAGCAGGTAAATAGAACCACATGAAAACCTTTTAAAAGGGATAGTTTTGGTCCCGTCAGCAAATAATAGCCGACGTGGCTAAACACAGAATAGGTACCTAGTTCTGTCTGCTCATCCACTCGAAGTAAAGGCGACATTTTAGCGTATTTCCTCAAAGTGAAAAATCGCTATTGGCTGCACTTTGCCGTCCGTCCGTCACACATACTCCTTCTAAACCACTGAACCGATTTTGGCGATATAGGACTCATTTGAAAGGGCTTGGTCCAAGGATTCCCTGCATACGCATATGTTTTGCTTTTTGCGTATGCGCAGTGCCAAAAATGTGGTTTAACGCATGTGCGATGATGCTAACTTTTTTATTTATGAAGATATTTAAATGAAACTTTATATGTAAACACTACCTACGAATATAAGTAAAATTAAATGTAGGCACTTTGAACGAAACTAAAACTAATACCGGTTTCAAAATTCCTATTTACCCATGCTGTATATTTTATTTATGAAGGTATTCAATGAAATTTCTAAAATAGACAATGCGCAAAGCCACTCGTATTTACGAAACCATTTAAAAAGTGTCATATGTAGACACTTCGAATAAAAGTAAAACTAATGCCCACTTCAAAATTTGTATGTATCTATTTGTATACGCTCCACTAAACGAAAATGCGGAACTATAGATACAAGTTAAAAAAGTAATGGTAAACGATTTACAACAAGCGCATTTCCACTTGCATTCATTTCCCATTTGTAAGATGCAACTTCTGTTACTTAACATCGTAAAAATACGGCCACAAATAAAACATAGCGTTGCATATGTGCAATCCATTTTTGACGTGCTACTTCAGTTTCAGTTTATAAGAAGAATCCTACTCTAAAATTTTAGAAAAATTAGTTTACAAATTAGAATAACGAATGTGGGTCTGGGAATGCGCAATAATTGTTTTGTGTATTTTACCCTCGATTTTACCTAATTTATTGGAGGCGCCAACAAACAAAATTTCATTTAAATATCTTCACAAATTAAAAAAATCGGATTGCGCATGCGCAAAACAAATTTTTTAATAAGCATCAATTTTACTTTTAACATGTGTACCAGATTTCAAAGCGATCGGACATTTCTAAACAAAGTTATCGTTCACACGGACAGACAGATGGACAGACAGATAAAGGAACAGACGGACAGACCAACAGACAGACAAAAGACAGTAATACAAAATTATAAACAATCTCTAGGATCGTTAATAAACGCCAAAAGTGTAAAATTAAGAACAATGTAAAAAATGGTTCTTGTTTGTTTACCATAACTTTTTTTGCAATAAGCGCAGAAAAAATTCCTTTCTTGGTGCAAGCCTCGACACCATAACGAACCAGCAGCGAAAAAAGTAGAAGAATAGCTCTTAAGATAAAAAAGTAGTAGCGTCAGGCGGACGAACGGGCAGACGAGCGGACAAAGTGGCCACAATAGCGCATTTTTTTTTATTTTTGTGAAAATGGGCTAAAAATTGTATGGCCATCTGTTGCATAAAAAATCGAATTTGGAAACATTTTGGAAATGCCTTAGAGGCTTAGATGCATGGGAACTTGTTTCATGGACATGAATAATTATCTCTATCGAGTGCAATGGGCAATCGCACTGATGAAAAATATAAGAATAAAGTCCTCTCCATATACACTATACAGGGTGTAAGCATCTAAACTCCTCGGATTCCTGTACCATAAGACACTGAAAAAAAATCTTGGGAGCAAAATTGTGCACAATTACGGTCGCCGTATATTTAAAATATTTCTAATCATCAGTGGCGTATCAAATTTTTTGACAGTTGTAGAAAAAAGTATTTCACGCGCTGACAAAGTTGTGCCTAAACAGCAAACTTAAAAAATTGTCAGCCCAGTTGTAGTATAAATGTTGAGGCTGAAGGTACATATTTTGACGAGGCAAACTGAACGAATTGAACTTCGCGCTCTTGTTATCAAATGTTTCCAGTGGAATAACATCGTAATGTATCACTATTTTGTATAGTTCTACGTTTCCGCAAAGATCGCCGTTTTTTTATTAGGTTCGAAGCGAGGGGGAAACCACTCTTTCAATTTGGTGTACATGAATTTTTCATTCCAGTTTCATTCCATTTTCAATCTTTCAATATTATCATTATCAGTTTCATTACTTTCAATCTGTTCATTCTCTTTTCATTCTATTAATTCTAAGATTAATTCTTTTTTTTCATTCTATTAATTCTCTTCATTTATTTTTCATTTCCTCATTTTTTCTTATTACGGTTATAAATATTTTTCATTAACGGTTTCATTATTTACAAAAACGAATAGTTCATATTCAATTCTTACGATTTCATTCTTTCATTATTATTTCAATCTTTCATTACACACTTCAATCCTCTCATTATTTCCATTTTCAATCTGGTGTACAAATTTTAAGGAAGTGGTTTCCCCCTCGGTTCGAAGTATGTTTGAAAAAGCGTAGTAGGTATGTGTTTGGCCGTTGGTAAACGTCGTTTGGTACCGTCGACGTAGAGGGGCGCATCTACCGGAGAGCCCGAGCTATGTAGGAAGTAATGCGGGCCGTTTTCGTTGTGATACAAGCAAGCTCCAACTATGCCGAGCTCACCTTCGGCTCGCTCAGCATTGATATGTAATTGTATGTTTTAAAGAAAACCAGATAATTCCAAATACTTCCAGAGATAACGAGAAAGATCGACATTTGTCGATTTTGTTTTATTTCTGATGGTGAGTATTTAAACAGCTACAAAAAACCACGTTTTCAATTCTCATTGCCTCTTTTGAGCTCTACAAGGCACTATTGAGCTCGCCGTTGAGAGATTTTTAATGCAACATTTCGTTTCGGAGAATCAGCAACTTTATTTCATTATATGGCCCGTACAAAAAATTACCCACTGTTGTTGAGAGAATACCTCGGGGAATACCTATCGGCCAAATTTTCCATTTTCGAGAAAATTTGACCCCCCATTAAGGCGTTGTGCGCAGGTGCACCATCCTGTTAAAACCAATTTTCAAGCCGTTGTTTTTTTTGTGTGCCGCATATCGTATTCATAATAAAAAATGCTACTCAATACAGTGTGGGGAAGCGTCGTACAACCCTGTAAATTTTTGTAATAGGTAGCCTATACCCCCCAAGAAAAAAAGTCCCGAGTTGCTGTTTCAGAAAGTAAAACGTGCACAACTTTTGCATGCTACTGCCAATTTGTGTCAAATTTTGCACATAAGGATTTGGTCATGCCTCATAAACCTACCAAGAAGAAGGGTTATTCTTGTCCTTCATATAGGAAATTTAGAGGAAATAGCTGCGGAATATATAGGAAGGAAATGGACGAAATCTTTGACCCCTACAATAAGTCGTGACCAACCCCTCGAAATCATGTAGATTAAAAAAGTGGTGTAGGTATCGCCGTTATTGCCGTAAATGAAGCAATGTTAAAATATGTTCTTACCTTCAGAACACTATGCAAATAAATTCATATTGCATTTATCACCTGATTTCTCTGAAACAAGAGTTCCCTCCTATGAAGTCATTAGAAAAAATCTATGAGCTACCACACTTCACAGGACAAAGTTCAAGAATTAGATCAATTTCATAGCAGACTGTAGGTTCTTTAGAACATTAATTTATATGATCAGAAATTGTTTCGAGGTATTCCAACATAAATATAATTACATCTTAACTGATTTATTTATGGAAGGCTTCTGAAGTATTCTCGAAGCAGCATAACCATATTTCATTGAAATAATGCGTCATATTCGCTTTTTTCCTTATCGCCGGTGACTATTACAGTTAAATAGGAACCTTCTCACCTTCTTTGCATGTATCACGATATTAAAGTGAAGTGTGATGGAGACAAAGTATAAAAATGTTCCAAAACCCACTCGTGGGTATTGCCGCGTAACACAAAGTATTGAAACGACGCATCGTCACCAAAAGCATACAAAATGTCGAATCTGCATATTGAAGCACATCCACGTCCAGAGAAAGAGAGGAGTTATAAGTTATAAAGTTTCAAAGAAATATTACCATACATAAGAAAGTTGGCTATGAGCAGCCTGTGCAGTCACTGCGTATGCCCACATAATTTTTACTATGTGCGAAATGTTTGCCTTTACTAGAAGCGTCTGTGGTTAAAATTTCAAAGCAATATCTCCATAAATAAGAAAGTTGGCATTGCGCAGTCACTGCGCATGCCCACATAATTTTTACTATGCGCGAAATGTTTATCTTTACTAGAAGCGTCTGTGGTTAAAATTTCAAAGAAATATCCCCATAAATGTGAAAGTTGGTATTGCGCAGTCTGCGCAAAATATGGAGTTAAATGAAACTGATCGAATTGGGCAAATATAGACCATAACAGCTATCAATTAGCGAAAACGCGAAGTCTCTAGGTGGCCCAGGGGCCGAGATCTCGATGGAACGGACGGACGGACGGAAACACGAGCACATAAGCTTTACCTCAACTTCGTTGTGTTACGCTAAAAAAAACAACGAAAATCTCTGTCAAAAACGACATAACATCCCCCCCCCCCCGCCCCCTATAGAGACCGGATCAAGCCCTGTGATTTCTTTTTATTGTTAAAAGTACCAATAGACCAATTAGTCTATGGTAATGCATAGTCATCGCTTCAGGAAATGCAAAAATAGCGCAACAGTAATAGTCACTTGGGATGGTACAAGAACAGTGGTCTTTTTTGTCATAAAGAACAATTACCTCTTTGTTTCCACTATAGCAACCGTCTCTCTTTTGATTGCTTGACCTTGAAATAATTGCAAATGAGCATTCTGCTAGTAACTTTGGCGTATTTATTAGGGAAACCAGTTTTTTTTTACTTTCTAACGGTTCCACGAAGCTTCTGGGCCCTTGGTTTATACGGAAACCATTGTCTCTTTTGGTTCGCGTTCCACCAATTTTTGTCTACTCCTTTTTGTATCTCAAAATAAACGGTTGCGTATTCAGAATGATCTATGTCAACAATTCTGAATAAATACGTCTTGGTAAATCAAATGGATTTGCAAAGTAATCATTAAATTGTCTAGCGTTTCATTTTAGTCTTCTGTAGACATAATATAAAGTGTTTGAATGCTGATTGTACCAAGTACTAATGGAGTTATAAAAGTTCATAGACATGTCACATTGGTGTATACAGTTAATACGTGACCAAATTACAAACAATCAAGGCTCTGATTCATTTTAATATTTGGATATCACTGCTTATTTAACGGGTAAAGAATCTCGGGAACCGCCCGTTATTTTACGTTGTTATTACAACCACAATCGCTCTAATTGCAAAATTTAATCAATTAAAGAAATATGCATAAGTTTATTGATGACCCAAATTCTACAAGTACCCGCCGTAGGCGTTGGAGGTCGGATTAGAGAGAGAAATTTATGAATTGAGCGACTTTTTTTCTTAATTCGGGTGTGATTTAGATAAAAACGTGAAACTTTCGAGTTTTTCCCACGAAATTCAACAAAATTCCATATAGACGATCATTTTCCCAACGAAGACCAAAGATTGACTTTGTTGATGAAAAAAATGGAGTCCAGTTTGAGTGATTATTAATATATGATGAAAATTAATTGAGACTCAAAAAATATTTTATTTTCTTTCGGCTATCGATTTCGACAAGAATGTCATCTTCAGGCCGAGCTGAAAGACTTTACATTTATGTATGTGCCCATCCTACTTCTGCGATTCGCGAGGCGATTCGGAAATGAGTGCTTGTTTAGAGCGAAAGGACAAAACAAACTCACCAATCCAAAAACAAAATTTTATCAAAATGGTTATTACTTTGGGAGTTGAGTCCACTTTGACGTATTAAAGAAAAATGAAATTACCTCGGAAATTACATTGCTCACATATCCACAACAATCTATCTAAGCTAACTAAGGTATCACCTAGGGTACCACTTACAGTGATTAGAGTAAATTTTTGATCAGCACAAAATTTAAACTTTCATATATCGGAAATGTTTCTTTCATTATTTTACTATAGCACAAATTAACCACTATCTTGACAAGAATGAAAAATAATATTTAAAAGTAATAACATATTCGCTCGCATAATGAAGCACCCGTTTCCCCCTTGAAGTTTCAGACCCGAAGTTAAGCATCGTATATTTGTGGAGTCGACCAGCTCTGCTGAACACCCGGTATCTAGACGCGTTTTAAGTTGGGCGCTCCGTTACGAAGATTGTCGCTCTGAAAATATTTATTTATGTGTAGGAGTTGAGGTATAAGGTAGAAATTAGTGGGTTAATTTGAAGAGTCGCCCATTAAGGAAAATAAGAGTTCGTATTTAATTTGCCGTTCGCAACCGTTCCCGTAGGAATATTGACTAATGAACCGTAATTAGTTGAATGGGTTAAATGACAGTCTCCGATTAAAAGAATTACATCCGATAGGAGCGCCCTTAAAAACCTCGAATTTTGACACCGTCCCGTATTTTTAAGGCGCCTGGTTAGGACGTAATTACTGTCGGATTAAAAAGTATGTGCGGGCGAGTTTAAAGCTTAATAGAAAAATCTTCGAACCATGACGAAGCACTTCAAAGGTCGCTGTCTCATGTCCGACTCAGAGGTGCAAGACGAGGTCTGCGATTAGATCGCCTCATGCCCGAGGGAATTGTGGGAGCGAGGCATTCTTAGTCTTGTTCACCAGTAGGATAAATCCTTTAGAAATGGATGTGGGTCCGTGAAGTTAGCAACACATTGAAGGCACAAATGTCGACACTAGGTGGGTTGGTTAGTGCTTCGTTTGTGCCGTAAAAAGAGTTCTACGCACTCAAGCATACAAAATTTCTGTACTTCCAGAGTTATTTCCAGGTAAAAATCCTCAATGACTGGCCTATTAGCAGAACCTCTAAAAATCGAAATAATTTTCAAACCGTATGTTTTGCTGGCAAACTTTTTACGGCACAAACCGGCACAAACGAAGCACTAGCCAATCCACATAGTCCCGAGATTTGTGCCGACAAAAGTGTGCGAAGTTAGCAGCACATCTAAAAATCAAAATAATTTCAAAACGGTATGTTTTGCTGGCAAACTTTTTACGGCACAAACCGGCACAAACGAAGCACTAACCAACCCACCTAGTCTCGACATTTGGTCCTTCAATGTGCTGCTCACTTCACGGACCCAATGGATGTGCCTATTCACTTTCTAAGTGTACCGGTAAAGAGAAATTTAAACGTGCATATTCACCTCGTCTATCAACAAATCTATACAATAACATTTCCTGTTTGTTCCAGATGATTAAGGCATTCGCAACATTTATCACTGTACGTCATTATGGGATATCAGCTAAAAACTGAGAAAAGTGCCAAAATTTTGACAAAAAGTGCAAAAAAAAACTTTCGTGTCAAATATTAGCCTGCAAACTGCACGCACATTCCTGTTCTGCGACCCAAAAAGCATAATGGGTAAGGTAAGAACGAGGGAAAGAAGTTAAAAACTGTATCAAAACTTTCCTCTGAGAATCCTAATATGCCTAGCTAGGCCAGTAAATGAACGTGGAATACGGCGATACTGTGTAATTTTCCGCGTCTCCACCGAATCGTATGAAAATTTGGATTTAGGTTCCTCTAACCCTCTACTTCAAAGGTGAACTTGAGCCCAGGGTTGCTTTTAGTTGGGAGGTGAATGCCACCCCTTCTCGGGGGGGAAAAAAATTCGTTCAAAATAAGTCCGGAAATTGATAAATTGAGTAATTCTAAGCAACTTTTGTTCTATAGAGTTTTTTCACTAAGTCAATAGTATTCGAGTTAATTGCGAGTGAAAATGTTCATTTTTCAAGAAAAAAACTACGTTTTCAGACGGTATCGCAAATAACTCTAAAAGTAAGTATTGTATCGAAAAAAGTATTCTTAGCAAAAATATAGCTTATAAACAGACAAACAAAATGGTCTATATATGAAGTCTGTAGACCCAGTAGAAGCAAAGTTGTAGCTCATGAAAAGTAGGTTCTCATTCGTCAAATTCCAAATCGAGTACTTCAACATGAAATAACTAAAAAATGAAGCACTTTTCGGGGAAAAGTTATGAATACTTTTTTAAAGTGTTTGAAAAAACCTTTCTTTTTGTTTTTAAGAAAAGTTCCTAGCATCAAAACTAAGTGAGTTACGCTCAAAATAAAGTTGATCCTTTTTTTTTTGGTAAAAATAATTGAGGAAATCACCCCCTAATTAGCACCCCAATTGTAATTAAGCGTTACCGCTTTACAGTTTACTTTATTTATGTATTGTTTATATGATCTGTAAGTTTGACCGGTGCAAAGTGCTTATTTTTGAAAAAATATAGTTTTGAAGAAAAAAAAATTTTGAAATTTTGAAAAATTGTCATTTTTTTTCCAAATAACTAACGGGTTTACCAATAAGAGCGATAGGATTTTAAATTGAAATAAAACACAGTCAATTTGGTCAAATTTAGGTTTGATTGGTTTTATTAGATGCTGTATTTCATGCCATTTATGATTTAAACAAAATATCGTTCAAATGGCCACCGCGGCTCTTTTTGCACTGGCTCATCCGATCGGACCAATTTTCGATGACTCGGTGGATCATATCGGGTGGAATGGCAGCTATGGTCGCTCGAATGTTGGCCTCGAGCTCGTCAAGAGTCTTGGGTTTATTCGCATAAACCTTTGACTTCACATAGCCCCACAAAAAGAAGTCCAATGGTGTTAAATCGCATGATCTTGGCGGCCAATTGTGGGGGCCATTTTGAGAAATCAACGATTCACCAAACTGTTGACGCAATAAGTCCATTGTAGCGTTCGCTGTGTGGCATGTTGTTGGATAATTTCTAAGCGTTGAGGCAACGTGAACTTGTTCATGATGAAATGGCAAGCCTTACTGATGACAACTGACAGCATATGTCAAATGTTTGGCATCCAACATAGCCGCCTTAAACGTTTAAAATCCTATCGTCCCTATTGGTAAACCCTATATTAGTATATTAGTTTAGTTAGTGAAAAATTGCCCACTGTAGTAAAGCTTTTAAGGTGTTCCTTTAATTAACATTTTGCTGACATATCTTACTAAAAACAAAGTTGGGGTGGGCAAAAATGGAATCTTATTCCACATCCTTTATCTCTTTTTAGGTGTTGAGACTCGGAGACCTATTAACATAAACAAACAGCATCAGACAAACGGACGAAATTCAGGCAAGTATAAGCTGTTTTTTTCAGAAAAAAATACGCTATAAAAGTAGCACGATAACATCCTGGTTGTGAAACCCTTCCCTCGAGCTTTCTGCGATGTTAATGTGAAGAAAACTTCTCAAATGCTCTAAAAATCGTAACCCTCGAGGTTTATCTAATTCTGATGAAAGATTAGAAACTGCGGTAAACATACACCAAAGTAGTCTAGCCTGCAACAGAGTAATTTATAGTTAACAACAGAAAATTATTTGTGATAAGAATGCCCTTAGTACGAAATAGTTCAATAGTCCAAGGGATGCTCAATGCCCATCCTGAAAGTGAAATAAATAGGTAGTGTAGGCATTGAATGTGCTAACTTTTTCTTCTTCAGAATCAAATGGAGCCGAAGAACTTCTAACCTGGAAAAGAGACATCGAGTGACCTCGCGATTTCCTGTAACTATAATAGCTGCTACTACTACGCATCTACCTACGTGTTTGTCATGTCGCATTAACTATTTTCGCATACCGATTGCAAACATTGCACGGCAATTGTGAACTGTTATACAATCACGCCTGCGAATGAAAATTTTACTATTTAAGGAAATACACTATACCAAACTGTGAGAAAATAGAAACGAATTAACGTACTAAATGCAAATGATATTTAAATAAGACTACGATCGGCCTTTATTTCGTCCTTGTTAATTATTTATTTACAAAATGCAATCGATTATGAGTTATGACACACCGTACTGACAAAATTCACCTGTTACATATTCAACACCTTCAAGGTTCTAACGAGCTGCAAAATTATTAGACGTATCGCCATTTTGTAATTGGCTCTCGCAAGAGAATTAATATTTAATAAAGGCAAAGTGTGGAGAGTAGGTAATAATGAAGAAGTAGTGTATGATGCGCACTGCTAACTGTAACGAACAGGTTTTATTTCCGCGCTACAGTGTGTGAAAATGTACCCGATCAAGAAGACTTCAACGGACGATGAGAACACAAACCTGAAATAATCATGCATTTTAATTACATTACGACGAACACAACAAGTGCTTATGTAAAATTCTGTTTATACACACTTTTTAGGTGATACGCACCTTCCGCCCCAGCCCGCGATTCTGACCGAGAAAGCTCTCTCGATTTATTATCCAATTATTAAACAGTATCGTCGCTCACGAACTGGCATAGAATTTTCCTATTTTGAATTCGTTAGTCGACCTTTATTTCTTGCAATAGGCAGAAGAGAGTATGGTGCAAACTGTACATTGAATTGTTTGGGAGGTATGAGAAGACAAAAGCTAGTTGGAAAATCCATACCACCTTTTGCCTAAATATTTTCGTGTGAACGACAAGAAGGTATATAGTTTGTTTATATGGGAACTAAATTGGGCAAGCACTGATTTAGTGCCATACAAAAATCGACATTTCACAACGTGTTAAAATTATCGAAATCTGTAGCGTTTTTTTACAAGAATAATAATTTACATTTTAAATTTTTATTCGGTTTTATTTCATTTCTTTTTTGCTCAAGAAAATGTAGGCGCCGAGGTAGGCGCTTGTAACAAGATTTAGTCTCTCTAGGTGTTACGACAAAAAGACGGGGAAATATGACGCGCGTGACAAATAGTCCCCTAGCACTTCCCTTCGCTGATGGCTTGGTAGACAACACAGCGTTAGCGGTTTTAAGTTGTTCTACTTCATTGTTTTTTTAATTTTCTAGTTATTCCCTCGGTTATTCCAGAGTTTGTCGTATATTCTCTAAAAACATACAGGGTGTTACATTTGAGTTGTGAAAAAAAATCGAGTGACAGAGGAAACCAAAATAAACATTTTTTTTCCAAAAAATCGAAAGTCGCAAACCGTTTGGAAGCTACCCTTAAAAAGTCTCCACCTCGGCTCGAACGCCACAATTGCATTTTTTTTTAATTTGTTCTTCGAAAACCATAGGAAGTATCAAGAAATAAGATGTACGCCTTAAATTTTTCCCTTCGTAAAGGGGTGCACCATCTTAGGGTGGGAATTTTTAAAATATAGGAAATACTTATAGGCTTAAATAACGGTCGCCTTTGGAAATTCAAGTTAAGTACGATTTCCCATGTAAACAACAATTTCAAAGGTGACTCGACAGCAAGCCATTTTTGATCGCATAGTACTCTTTTGTTAAAAACAAATCTAACAACCTAGCGGCCAAATTATTCTATTCATCCGATAGGTATTCTCACACGATAAGAACGTTGGGCGCGAGTGCATCATCCCGTTGAATCGTTGAAACCGAGGTTGAAACCAACAGTTTCTAACTCATGTTTTTTTGTGCACCGTATATAATTAATAAAATTGATGAATTGATGATTTCTCTTAACCGAAACGTTGTATTGAAAATCACAGTGTCTTGTAGACAGAGACTTGCTATAACTAGACTGCGCTTAACGTATCTAAGGTAGTTGTCGACACAGTATGCAACACACAATGCACCGCGGGGCAAAAATCGCTGACATGATATGCAATATAATGAAATAAGCTGTTATTTTAGATGTTCCGTTCATTAATCATTCTCGTGATTAGCTCGAATTAGTGAACAAATAAATTTCTGTTGAGAATAAACCAATAAACTTAGGTTAACTTGTGCCTATCAACATGTACTCTGTCGATAAATTTTTAAATAATATGCTGATTTTCAACGGATAAAAGTTTAAAGGGCCAATGGATCAGAGCCATTCGAAGAGAAAAATTTACTACCACCATAGTGCATTTGCGGAGAATGAAGCCGATTTTAGAAAGATACCTACGAAGGTGTTAAAAAATAATGCAATACCGAGCCTTTTCGACTTTCCCATTCACTTAAAATAACGTAGAACTATTATTCGACATCCTTTACCAACAAGACAACGGCAATACCTATTTGCCTATTAGGTATAGACGTAACTAAGTACTTACTGGTACTAAGTATATTTCAGGTTTTGTTACAAGAAAAATAGCTAAGTCTGTTAAATGTTCCATATGTGCAGATGCGATATTCGCATCAGAGAGTCATTCAAAGCTTTTAACTAGAAAAAATCGTGGAGGATTGTTGCACGTATCAAGCGATGCATTAAAAATTTGCCAAATTGCTGAAAATGTGTTCAGGTTTTTCATTCAATCCCCACCACACCGCGTTGTAAACAAAATGGTTATCCGCAGTCTAAGAAAAATAAATAACAGTTACAGCCCATTTGGGTTTTTGGATAGGCATACATTGAATCAAAATCCGCTAAATAATCATCTTACTACTTACATCTTTAGTTTTAAGAGTATATTTTCCCATACGTGTTCACCACCAAAATACACATATAAATCAAATTAGGACTAGAGCAAGGCAGTTATATACCAATTTAGTTCAAATAAAATACCAATAAATTCGATTAAAACAGTTAACAGCTATATGTTATCTTTTTTTGCTACTAAAATTTAGAATAATAAACATAGCTAAAGCAAACTGCAGAACGTACGTCTGCCCCGCGATGAACAGTTGGTTGCGAGGTTGGTTGCCTATCCTATCTTGACAACAGGCGTTTATAGTAAAATCTACGTTACGCGCGGTCTAGTTATAACAAGTCTCTGCTTGTAGAGCTCAAAAAGTGGCAATGAGAAAGTGTGTTTTTATTTTTCTGTATCTGCCCAAATTACACCGGAAAAAAATAAAAACGAAATCGGCAAATTTCGATTTTTCTGACATATTTTCGGAAGTAATCGGATTTTTTTTATTTTCTTTAAAGGATGATAATAAGCAAGCGTAAGTAACTATTTAATTGTGCAACTTTTCCCTAATTTAACCATCGTCGTATATTCTATGGTTTCGGAGATCCACGATAAGACATCCTTATTTTGGGTATAAGTCGAGGTATAAGTAGGTTACGATTACGGACTTACGGTACGTAGGAATGCCCAAATCTTATTTCTTACGATAAATCGTGCTAACGCGTTTGTCTTCGACAGTACTCGGATAATTCAAACAGTTGAGTTTAGCCTGACGTTCGTTTTGTTTATTTAATTATTGACATTTTGTCGGTTATTTATTTTGCAAATTGCGCGCGTTTTGAATTATCATGATTGAATAGTTACTAATTAATGTGATTAAACACTATTCCTTTTTATACGACAAATCAAAAGCGGATTATAAAGATCCCTCCAAAAAAGGCAACAATTGGCGTACAATTGCGAATTCATTGAGTGAGAATCTCAGGTCCTCAACTTTCATTTTTACAAAATAAGTTTTATAGAACCCATGAATTTGCCTGTTGCGATTTATACGTTTTGTTTTGAACCTCCAGAGCAGTTTGGGCTTACGCTTCCCTCTTTTTTTAGGGCATAACATACAAGAATTATTGAAGCGAAAAGAAGTAGTTCGTCCATTTCAAACAAAATTAAAAGAAACACACGCCAATGCGCAAGCTCATCACTTGCCACTACGGTAACTATAATCCGAGCTATAATCATATTATTTTCGTTAACGTAAGATTTTACGGTTCCGTTCTTACGGCTACGGAACTATAAATTCGGCTTAAGTGCTGCACGAACGTCTTTTAAAGTGGCAAATCTCGGGGCAAATACATTGACTACAATGAAGCAGTTCACATGAGCGATGACGTTGCCCAACGTTAATCTAACGCTTGACGGTGCCTTCTCTAACAAAATTGACTTATACAGGGTGTTCGAAAAGTATGGAATATCGTATATATCTTTGTAATTATCCAGTTTACCAAAAATGGTTCAAATAAGATTTTGTATTTGATTTTTAATCACATGGTATTTAATTTTTTTAAAACAAAAGCGCAACAAATAAAAAAATTCTTAAATTTTTGAATTATTCTGGGGTATGAAGAAACGAAGAGGAGGTACCTTCACTTGTTTCAATATCTAACTAAGCATAAAACGGTTATGGGGTGACTAGATTAATGAGCATTCTTGAACGTTGTTGAAATACATCAACGCACAATTTTTCGCGGTTTTCTCAAAATTGGAAAGGTATTATTTTGGGAAAGGGAATAGGTAAATCAATCAAATAAGTTGGTAAAAGATATTCTTGTCATTGAAAACATTGTTTTCCGTTGCGCTTTTTTTTTAAATTAAAAATTCCATGTGCCGTGAAATGAAATAGAAAATAATACTTTTCGGACACCCTGTATAACAATTTTAACGCGGCTTTTGATAACTTTTGGTGAAACTACACGTGAATCCAGTAAATTGTTCTCGGAATTTTTAGACCTTAAAAATCTCGGGAATTGCTTCACCTCGTGTTTGGTCTTGGGTGGCGAGTTGGGTGGTCTTGTGTAGAATTGTAGAACACGAAGGATTTGACGTCTGTTATACGCAATTCATATTTTTGAGTTGAATTCATTGTCTTTTAAGCAATGGTATTTCTGTTTTTCGTTATTACTGATGCCTAAAAGCACACCTTCCACCTGCACTCATTCCGCCGAACGTTGAATTCTTAGAACTTGGAACACAATACACAATGTTGGAACACACTTCCACGTTCACACATGGTTCGTACAAACTTGACGGATAAATATAGGGGCGGAATTTGAAAATGATTACTTCTGGATCGGGTTTGGGCAAAGACTGTCGAAAAGAAGAAGGAAATCTGAAGATGAGAAAAAAGAAAGAAAGCACTGGATGAAACTGTGGTACCTCTACCTGGTACCTACTTGAAAAGGCACGAATTCGTTCATTTATGGCTACTGAAGGAACTAAATAACATAAGTTCTTCGTTATTATGTCAGTTATTTTTTAATGAATTCAAATCCATTCGAATACTTACTGTGTTTTGATCGAAGAGTCGATTAAAAACGATTCCGAGTTCGGACATTGCGACATATTGCAAAATTGTGGCGGTCGGTACGATTGTGAACACGGAAACAACAGTTTGTGTTTTCGATTCCCCACTATACTACAATCCGTCAATCTATTATCTTGTCTGCCCCATCGTCTCGATGTATCAACATAAAACTTTGTTTGCACCTCGATTTGCACCCATAATAATTACATTATCGTTCTAAATCAAGTTCCACATTTTCAAGCCGCCCATTTTTTGCGGGAGCCCGACTTATAACCAAACATACAACATTAATATTGTACTTATCGTCAACATAAATATACCAAGAAAATGTATCTCTGGCACAGGAGTGTAATCTATTGCGCCACATTGGGGTCATGTAGGAAGCGTAATTATTTGTTTGGTTGTTATGTTATTAACTCTCGCTGATATCATTTACGAACACCCTGTACTTTTAAAGTCGGTAATACACAATATTCATTTGTTTTCGCGGTTGTTTTTTAAACTATGGTAATAATGACTATAATAATGAGACATCTTCCAAGTACGAAATCAAGTGCAGCGAGATCACGAGCGAGATATTCTTGAGCTTTATAGGTAAACGAGTGTTCTCTACTGCGGGGCGCCGATTTGTTACAATTTTCCCTTTTAAACAAATAGTTGTTAATAACAAATTATGGATGTTTTTGCAGAGGTTTTTTCATTTAAGATCGGTACATTTGTTTCCATAGCAAAATGAAAGACCATCCCTTAAATCTTTTTCACAGGAACAACTGCGTTTTCAATTTCGTATTCGGCACTCATAGGACAATAGCAGAATAACAGTCGTGAACAAATACGAACAAGTATCTCGTCACTTATAAATATTTATATCAATGCAGTGAATAACAATAAACTTAGAAACACTCTCATTAACTTCCTAACTTAAATAAACATTGCCCAAGATAATAATCAAGCGAAATATATTTCCGTGGGAACAAAATTAACGAATAGGTAAAGTTTCGCTACGTTGTCATTTCTTTCATAAAAGAATACAAAAAGTATCTCAGGAAAATAAGGCTTTAGGAAATTTTCCGTTAGCTGAATGAGAGATGCGGTTTATAATGCACTAAGTAATTTCGTTTACGCGTGAAGATTTGAAATTCACGTAGGGCGCAAAAAGTATTTATAAATAAGAAATTGTAGATAAATCAAAGCTAAATAAGTAAAAGAAACACACCTGTTGCTTCTTGAATCACGCTAAGAAACAAGAGTATGGAAGATGCTATAATCCAAAAATAATCCTTTCTCGTATTAGTAATCCGCATTTTAGTAAAACAACCCTCATGGGGGTACACAAATGACACTTTTCACACAAAATAAAATTCACACACTAAGTACAGCACATCTTTCTGTTAATTTGTTTAATTTTAAGCTAAAAATAACACATTGAGTATCACAAATGTCGCGCACGCATACACTACCAACCGTGGTACGCTGCGATCTGTTACCACTGCTTTGTTTAGTGGAAGACAAGATGGCTGATGTATGACACAAGAATTCCTACGCGCCATCCAAACTTTTAAACTGCGAATAATAAATGTAAGGTCCGATTTACCGTTCGCAATATTTCTCAAAATGTCAGGCCATTGAAGCGGTTAAGTTATTTAATTGAAAAAATGATTGTAGATTATCGTAATTAATACAAATCAAGCGTGAGAAGAATGTGGGACTACTTCTTGTAAATTTAACTTTCCATTAGCAATAGTGGTCGTGTACGACCAATAGGAAGTGAGGCGCTCCTGTTTTAAAACTGTCAATGCTTTTTCTACATTTTACAATGAATCTAGGTGAAATTACAATTTGTAATTATTTTCAACTACCCATGTTCTTATGTTTAATTGATCACCGTAATTGGTTACAGGTGTACGGTGAAACTTAAATCAATGCATAGATTTGGTAATTTCAACGGCATAAGCTACAAACCCGTTTTTGCTTATCGTATAGGTACATAATGCAAATGCCGACTAATTTTAATGAAAAGTAAAATAAAGTTCAGGAATAGGTATTTTAAGAGGGAAAGTACCTACTAAAGTTATTCAGATGAAATAAAATAAAAATAAAGACTGCAGTATGTTCCCACTATTCCACACAGTCGGGAGCGGTGTGCTGTTTTCGTTTTTGGTGTGAATTTAAACTACGCCTAGGTTAGGTATAATTTTACACACTCACCGGATTACCTATACGTCCACCGACTTGAGATCTATATTAGATCATGCGTGCTTTTCTCGACAAAAATAAATATCTACTTAAAGGAATTGGGCAAAATAACCCGCACTTTCATCAGCGCAAAGATAATAATTATCTTTCTTTGATCAGCGGCATCCGCATAGGTACCTACGTATCATCACGCTTTAAAATCTACATATTTACTAAGAAATTAGATGGCCTGATTTTCTTAATTTCAAAAACTAATTTTGAATTAATTCTTTTCATCACGCTTAAAGATTCCCGATACTAGATTTCGTCAAGAATCAGTATGAAGGTTTTGGCATTGTTTAAATACTCAATGGTTTTGGTGCTTTCTTTTGTATCCTCTTGGGGGTAGAAATGTTTAACTTTTTAACAATATCTAAATACCTATAACTCTCGCCAGGAAAGATTGCCGGCCACAGCACACCTCGTGTCGATTTACAATCTATGTTTTTCTTAAGATGCGAGCGAGTTCCGGAATAGGATCGTGCCAATGTTGAACGAAAACTCTTTTTGTTCAACATTGACACGATACTATCCCGTAAGTCGCTCACATCTTCAAAAAAACATAGATTGTAGACCGGGATCAAGTGTTCTATGACCGACAATCTTTCCTGGCGAGAGGTTTAGTTATTATTATACCTATAGTATAGCATAATTAGAAAAGTATCACTATCACCTATCACTATATTGAGTCTTCTTTTGCATTATTGATTATTGATAAATAAATACAGATTATATTATAGGGGAAGTCAACAGAAGCATTCCATTTTTAAATGAAATGAACTACTCAGTGGCGTCTCTTGCAGGGGGGCTCTGGGGCGTCGCCCGCCCTGCAAGAAACACTAACGTAACGCATATTTCACATTTTATAAATGTTTAGTAATTTAACATAAATCTTGTTTTCAAAAATTATATAATTTCCGAATTATTTACATAGAAATGGGGCAATCAGTTATATGCATGAATGAAGCGCGCGTAAAAGCGCGTCCGAAGGGCTCTCTATCGTCCGCCCGAAATCCTCTTGATGCTAGCCCGCAGACGCTATCGCGCCGTATGTGGTTTCCATGGTAACGATGCGCGCTTACATTTATACTGCGAGCGGACAGTGCAGAGTGCACCGAAGCCCCGGTGGTGCAGTGCTTGCGTTGCCGACTGCTATTCCGGAGATTGTGGGTTCGATTCCCGCTGCCGACTGCTCTGTCTGGGGATTTGTCGGAGGGTTTTCCTCAGACGTACGTAGCTTCGCATAATGCTAGCTTTATCCCTCGGGATATCGGAGGAATGAAACACGTTGACCTTTTCCTTTTCCTTACCGCAGTGCAGAGTGCAGAGCCCAATTGCTCAGTAGTCAGTATACACGGAACAGTTTGTAATATAAATTTTAGCGCATTTTTTAAGAATTAAAAAAAATGTGCTATTGTTTGTGTTTTATCCGTCCGTCCGGACCCACTTCTACCGTTTTGAACTACTTCTAGGGTAATGGTCCTAGAGTCCTGGAATTTTTTGCAGTAGGTAGCCTATACCTTGAAGGTGTGTCAGACGGCCATCAAAAATTTCGCTGTCTAAAAGCCCCCCCTACCTCACGAATTATTTCCTGAGATGCTGAGTTTCAATTGGTCTCAGATTTTGCATAGGTATGCCTTTAGTGGTGCCAAGTGCCAAGTTAAACTTTTAAGAAAATTGGAGGGGGGGGCATGTTTCTGCTTCCTTCATGGTGTTCGAATGAAAAGGTCCAATCGAAATAAATTGGGTTCTAAAAAATGGGGCCTGTGGAGGGGGGGGGGGTAAAAATTATTTATCTCTCATTGTGTTCTAATTAACGGGTGGAGAGGGAGGGGGGGGGGGGTGGAATTAGTTTTATTCCTTTCATGGTACTGCTAATAGAATCGATCTCTTATCGTGATCGGGTAATATCCTTTATATGTATCTTAAGAACGGATTGTCGGAAGAGGGTACTCACAAAGGGCGATTGAGACGTCTGCAAGAAATATATCCATTGGTGATGTTAAAACAAAAGCTATTTCGGTTAAAATGCGCTTTATCTGCACAAGAGTTGTGCACAATTTATACTTGGTTATATTTTTCTATAAAAACAATAACATTTGAAAATGAACGTTCCTGACCAACTTGTATCTTATAGAAAATTCGATTCTAAACAAACTCATTTCTTCATTTTTTCCCTCAGAGCAATAGTTAACAAGATAGGTCAAATGCGAAACAAAACGACATTTTCCCGTTTTTTCTTTGTTTTTTGTTTATCACAATCTATTCCGGGAGTTTTCGGGGACTATGTTTATCGAATTCGGCGGATTTTTTTGGGTTTGTTGAGTGAAGTGACAACATCCAGTAAAACCATAATTTTACTAGACTATGTCCGTTAGGACGATATTATTTTTAGAACGGAGTTCGTGAATTAGGCCAAAAAATAAGGAACGCCCTTTTGACATCTCCGTTAGTTATTGAGCGACTTGGTTGAAATTCAATATAGACATAGCTTTAGCTTTATAACACGGAATACCAAAATTTGAATATAGCGATATTAGTAGGTATAGCTGGGCAGTAATCCCATTACCTTTAAGGCAGGAAATGCCGGGAATGAAAAGCATCACGACACGATGCGTCAGGGAAATGTGTGCATTCCTAATATTCCTATAATAATTCGGCATCTAGATCGGCGTTGTGTTGAGTAGCCACGTCACCTCACGTTGCATCAGGAAGGTATGTTCCTGCCTTTAGGCATGAACAAGCTTTTGTATGTATTCTATTGCTAGTGTGGTTCATCCCTACACGAATATATTGATGACATTGATGCAGGCATTGACGAATACTAGTGACACGGTAACAAGGCATCATTATTATTATTATCATTGTATTTACAATGTTATTATATAAGTTTAGTTTATAGATAAGTCCTTTAGTAAATATAGGTACTAAAAAAGTTCGTAACCCGTTTTCAAAGGGAATGGTCTGCTTCGGTAGGGAACCTAGAGCATAATAAAAGTTTGATCAATAGCTGAAATAACGAAGATGTAGACTTCGGCAATTGTACATACTAATAAGCATAGAAAATAAGCAATATGAGCGGAAAACATACGAAAAAATCAACAAGCATTTCGGATGTGAACAAACACATTTTAGAAATAAAGAAAAAAATTCAATTATCAGGTAACCAACCACATTTTATTATCGTATTTAGGTAAATACCTACGAATAGCATTATGTTCTAGAGGGTCAAAGGAAGGCGCTATTTGAGGTGCGTGAAGCAGAATATAAAGGAAATTGCAACGAAATTGCGAAACTTAAAAAAGAAATATCGGAAATATTGGTTCTGCTTAATGAACAAAAATCCAATAGAGCCCAGAAGCGAATTAAAAGTGGTCGTCTTAAAAGTACAGTTGGGGCATTGTGCGAGAAACCTTCCTGGATAACCCAAGAAATGTTAGATCTTCACGTTATAGATAAAGGCAAACAACATGATCTAATTCGTTATCAAGTTCGTCAGGTAGGTAGGGTAGGTACTATTGTACAAAACCAATGCTGTAGTTATTATAAAGCATTCCCTAAGTTGCACTGACCGATTATACTATACGCATTTTCAATTACAGAAACAATTATATTTAGCAAAACTTGCCAAAGAATATCAAAAGCTTGCATTGGAAAAAGGGAAAAAACTTTTAATACAAAAGGTAGAAATACCATTCAAAAATGTACGCAAGTGTCTCCATATGCATTATATGGTATTAAAATTTAACCCCCCTAGATTTCAACTGAATTGCAAAACAATATGCACGCAATTAAAATTCAATGGAGGGAAGCAGCACACGTTAACACTCGATATAAAGACATAATGACATCTTTGCAACAAGATGGGGCTAGATTTGAATTTAACATGAAATGTATCGAAAATCAACTCTGTGTCCAAAGAACTGAAATAGATAGACTTCAAAAGGTACCTGTAGAGACTTTTGTTTACTGTAATATACTGTTTTTGCCTTTAGATTGCAGAAGAGGCATCCGAAATGCGTGGCCGAGCACGTACAGCACTGGTTCAACAAGAAAAATCCGCTTTAAACGCAGCGAAATCTAGAGATCAACAAGAATCGGAAGGACGATTATTAGTAGAGAAGGGACAACAAGAATTGGAAAAGTTGGAAAGAAGAATATTTCAGTCCGGAAAGGTTCCAATAAGACCCGAGACGGATAGTAAACTCGAAAATAATGTAGTAGCTGAACAATCGACACCTTCTCCTCAAAATGATGACGTTATTGTAGACATATTTGAAAGTCTTAAACAAGGAACTGGTATGTATTATAATTATAGTATTTACTGTGCTCGCACGAACAGGCATATTCTTTAGGGGCAACAACAACGGAAGAGGTTTTAGAACGTTTTCGAGCTCAACGGGAAACTGACAGCAGACTGAATAACTTAAGAAATAATTCCGAAATTGAAAAACGACATTTAGAAAAAACTCAGGAGGTTTTGAATTTTGAACTTGAACAACATAAATATGCAGAAACGCGTGATGAGGAACAGTAAGCATTTATATGTATGTAGCATCCTAGACTAAATGAACTAAAATATAGTACTGAGTTCAAAATGTAGTAGATATGTAGCTGACTAAAGTAAAAATAATATGCAATTAGCGATTACTACCTTTGCTTAGGCGAGTTTTACATTATTACAGAACTAGTAGAAGCTTAATTGTAGCAGTTCGCTGCGACTGCTACAGCAGATCTTACATTAGGCAACACATGCCACAGTGACCAACTACAAAATGAAATAAACTGTTTTGCCAGAGTTACTCATGGTGCCTGGTGGGTGGGATTTACCTTGTTTTATATAACCAAACTTATTCAATATTTTAAAAATTAAAAAAAAAACTGACTGATGTTACCGTCTACCGCGTCTTTCCCTTTTTTTTTGTAAGAAGAAAAGATACGAAATTCTATGATTGGATTTTTGGAGACCTATTATTTCATTACTTTTTGTTAGGTACTTATTTGTTAACAAAAATTGAAGATTAAATTTATTTTTAAATTCAATGGCTACAAAGGTTCCGTTTATCGTTGTCAAATCGGAATGTCAAATTTTCAATTTCGCAGTATATGTACAAAATCATTTCAAATGCATTAATATAAAGTATACCTTAGATTATTGTATCTTTCTAGAAATTTAGAGCAAGTGGAGCAATTTGAGAAATTAATACAAGAACAAGAAGAGTTGCAGAAAAACTATGAGAACCAAAAAGAAGAGACGAAAACAGTTATACGGCATGTCGGTGCGTGTTTGGACAGCTTATACAGAGGCATACATCCGCTGTCCACTGTCGAACAAA
Source organism: Photinus pyralis (assembly GCF_008802855.1). Classification (NCBI taxonomy): domain Eukaryota; kingdom Metazoa; phylum Arthropoda; class Insecta; order Coleoptera; family Lampyridae; genus Photinus; species Photinus pyralis. The sequence continues at coordinate 28,840,223 of NW_022170403.1, read as the reverse complement.
ATTCAAAAATGGCGTTGCAAAGAGTCGAGGCCGAACTTTGTGAGATAATTTCAGAATTAAATCAAGCGAAACCTTCCGTGAAGTACCCTGCAATGGTAAAGTATCCAAATACTCACTATGCAAAAATTGTATAAAATACATTGAAATCCATTCAAATTCATAATTAATTTTGCTAGATATAAGACAAGACAAGACTTACTACAGTGCACGAAACTTTGTTATAGATTGAGGTGTTGGAGATGGATGAGGATAAGTGGTTACCACCACCCTATGGAGGCTTGGTAGCAAGAACTCCAGTTCCTCAAGAAGAGTCACCTATCCCACAACCAATTGGTTAGTATGAATTTGATTAAGCTTTTTTAGATCTAACTGGAATCAATTTCCAAGTTGGTTCTACAATCGGTTTGGCATCTTAGCTAGGCTAGCTGTGGTGAGTGAATGCAACGCTCGAGGCAACGCTATTTGATTTAAATGAAACTGTTGAGTGCGAACTAAAAGAGGCGCAACTTTATTAAATTAGATGACACTTGTTAAAAGGCACCGAGATTGCCGCAGTTGTAGTAAGCGTTCATGTTGTTGAGTTGAGCGACGATTAAGCATCATAGCACAGAAATATACTCAGACTTTTTTTTAATTTGGCGGCTTTGCGGTGTCTTACTACGCAAAGTAACTAACTCACCGATGAACCTTCGCGAAATCAATTTGTGCCAGTTTATGTTCATTGCATTAGCATTCCATTTTTCAGTTCTCTGCATCAGAGTTGTGGAAAGCTTCGGTGAGTGAGATGAGGAATATGTATCGCAAATTTATATTATATTTGTGCCTCTTTATTGTTTCTCACTCAACGCTGAAACTTAATTTATCTTTATTTATCACTGAGGGGTTTATGCAATTCACAGTTGGTGTTGCTTAGTTAAACCACAGATAAATTTTGGGTATTTTATCTGTGGTTAAACATATCCTCCATATGCCATTTAATTATTTAAATGTAGACACAATTAAACTTTCAATCGTTGAGCATAATTATAAATATAAAACAAATACATATACAAAAGATAAAATACAAGGATTGAAGTTTCTGTAATTACTTAACGTCCGACGAACCAAATTTCAAAAATTTCACACACTTAAGGGTAGGTATATCTTAAGAGATAAAGATTGGTGATCCCCTCGGTCATCCCTTAAAGTAAACTAAATCTTAAGATAAATGAAATACTTGCATAAACACCTTGAACTTGAAGTCCTTCTGTTTCATCTTATAGGTAAATTAAATAGCGTTGCACAAACCACAAACCCATCATACTTATCATTACACACAACTCAAATATGTGGGTAAAATAGGGTTTTATTTGTGTTTAGGATCTGATGATGATGAAGAAGTGCCGACTCGAGGTTACCTTAAACGTCAAGCTCAATTGGTAGTTGATGCGAGATTGAGGAGAAAAAATATACGTTTTCAAAGAAAATAAAAACCTCTTGAAGCTACATTCTAGTTAGGTGAATTATGTGTAATTGTATATATAACTCTCGCCAGGAAAGATTACCGGTCACAGCACACCTTGTGTCGATTTACAATCTATGTTTTTCTTAAGATGCGAGCGACTTCCGGAATAGGATCGCGCCAATGTTTAATGAAAAGTCTTTTTGTTCAACATTGACACGATACTGTGCGATCAAAAATGAGTTGCTGTCGAGTCGCCTTTGGAATTTTTGTTGACATGGCAAATCGTACTTAACTTGAACTTCCAAAGGCGACTCGACAGCAACTCATTTTTGATCGCCCGTTACTATCCCGGAAGTCGCTCACATCTTTAGAAAAACATAGATTGTAGACCAGGATCAAGTGTTCTATGACCGGCAATCTTTCCTGGCGAGAGGTTTACTACCCACACATTTATAAGATTGCAGTAGAAAACGTGGTTTGCCATTTAATTATTGTAAGAGATATGTATATCTAGTTCCTTAATGGTGAACATCTAAATGAATAAATAACGATTTTAATATTTTATGGGATAAAGGGTCCTATTCTTGAACTTGTGACTTCCGTGTGAGTGAGTGAATATGACGTCATGTCGAACGATTTTCATACTTATATATAATCTACCCATATGGTTTTTTTAGATACGACATGCTTAGTATACACTATACAGCCATTTCGTGCTACGTTTTCGACTTAGACCGTTCTGCGCAGATGCCGAAGACCAAGGCATTTTTATAACGAAGCTTGTTTATGTATTTATTTCTCTAGGTACTCACGAGGAAGTTTATTATCAGTGTGATGGTGCTCAGCTTGATTAGATCTAACTGTTTCCGTGAGAAAAGTACTTAATAGTTAATACAGTCCGATGCTTTGCTGTATTTGTTACTTTCTTACCTCTGGCCCGCTACCGGACGGTGCGTAAGCTATATGAGAATTAAAGGGCCCTCTAACGACAGTTTTGCCAGAAACGATCGAAAGCGTCAATAGCGACACATAAATTAAGTAATACTACTTACATAAATTTAACCCTGAGAAGGGGGTGAAAAGCACCCCAAAAATGTTAAATGGGAAGGGGTAGTAAATGTTAGATAGGTCGAAAGGAATGTTCATTATGTTTCAGAACTGTTTTTATTTTTCAAATCCGATATCAGTAGTTCCAGAGAAAACTCGACTTAAATGGATTTGCAGAGCCGTTTTAAATGTTTATTAAGTAGGCGTTGAAGCTGAAATAATTGAGCTTGTGAGTTGTGTCAGAAAAGAACATCTGACATAAGTGCAATATACACAAGCAATGAAGCGAATTTGTGATTAACTTGTTTAATTTTGTGGTAAATTCAAAAACAACGAAGGTTTACATTATAGCTCAAAGGGTGGAAATTGTTTCGATTTTTTTAAATGGCGATTCTGCCTTCACAAATTCGCTTCCTGCAATCCCGCACCAAAATTTCAATCCCGGTATTTGCGGGATCATCAGATAGTAATCCCGCTGAATCCCGGTATTTGCGGAATCCCGCAAAATTTTAAAAACATTCGGAAATAAGCAATTTTGTGCAGTTAACGGAATATTCTCAAGAAAACACATTGCTTTTCGCGGAAAGAATGCATCACCTCCGCCGTCTTCTTGTCGCCGATGAGTGATCTTTTATGGCCCCTCATGTCTATTTGAATTTCTAGAATATTCGCTGCAATATTTCCATACGGCTACTTCACTACTAAAGTCTTTTATAAACAATCGACGAGTCCGACATTGTCTACAAGAATAACGGTTCGTGCGTTTGAAAACAGTAACAAAATAAGTCCGATTTGCGCACTCACTTGCTGTTTAACAAAGTTAATAACAGATACGGGTTTGCGCGTAATTATTGCATGAACTGCAACAACAAAAACGTGTGAAGTAAACAAATTCGCAGAGGTGCTAATGATGGGGGTAAGCGAAAATCCCGCCGGATCCCGCTCCATTAACGTACGGGATTAATCCCGCAAAAAGACTGCGATCTCGGTATTGCATTCCCTAGTACGCACTAAGGTGAATCAAAAATTCAAATGCGAGACGTTCGCAAAATGGTACAAACATGCGTATACAAGTGGCACCACGCTCAGAAAGTCCCTGACAGGGCGTGTCCGAGGGCGCTAGAAATTTAGTCTTGAAAAAGACGAGTTTGTATAAAACTGGAGACGGAAAACGTGAAGTAAAGTAAATACAAGAAGCAAAGTGTAAGCTAAAATAACGTAAAGCGTCAACTGTCAAAGAATAATTAATAATATGGCGCGGAATGTATCGCGTAATTTTGCAGAATTTCTATTGGCCAGCCTGAATTATTTCAAAATTAGTTCGCATATTTTCCGGGGCTTTTCTGAGCATGGTGGCACTGTGCTATATGCGATGAAACATGAGTTGCTGTCGAGTGTCGAGTCACCTTTGGAATTTTTGTTTACATAGGAAATCGTACTTAAACGTGAACTTCCAATGCGACTCGACACCAATGAATAAAAATTTATTCATTGCTCGACAGCAACTTATTTTTGATCCTTGCTACAGTGCGTTCCAGCCCCCCCCCCCCCGAGTGTTCATTTTTCATCAAATTTCTGTCGATCTCATTTCCATTATGCGAGATTTCTTTTATTTTTTTCCTTGTTGGGACAAAGTTCGGGTTTGGGCCCCTCCCTACCAAATCCTGACCGCACTGCTGCTACCACGTGCACGTGAGATAAAAGGCCTAAACTCCGTACAATCTGCGCATGCGAAAGAAACGTCAAAGTTGCAATGTTATTAATTAAAATGTAGGTTAGGTTATTGTTTTCATCACAAGCTGGTATCTGTTATAATGAATAAACATATTCGTAAATCGTAATGTACATTTAAACTCACAGACTTTTGACGTTGTTATACCAAGAGCCATGTTTCGCTGCGGCAGTATAAAATTCGAAAAGGACAGTATAAGCCCCATGTTCACAAATCGTAACCCAAGACATTTCAAATACCTACGAATCGCTAATAAACCGGACGGCTACTACGGTGATAAAACTGGAACGCTCCTACTGGCATAAATATACAAATTTGCATTCCTACCGCCTCCAATAAGACAGCCCGATTGTAGATGACAACCGACACAAACAGGCCGTCACGTAACTTCATTGTTCGTGCATTACATCAACGGACCCGACACTCACCGCTAGCACGAAGGAATGGGCCATCAAAACCAGGCTGTATAAGACCATGCATCAAGTCGTTGGCGTACGTGAACGTCACACGGTCACGTCCCTGCATTCAATTTAATGTGTGCTACTTTTAGGTTTCAGTTCTTCGTACAAAGATACCTTGCAAGCGGTCCGACAGAGTTTATGTGCGATTGCAAACCCGAACACAACGGCAGTAAGGTCACAAAGTTTCTAACGTGCTCCAAGATTTCAATTTGAAATTGTCTGAACCGGAATAGTCAAGAGAGCCGTGGACGAGAGAAAGATTACCAAACCCGTGGGATATAATCTGACTTGACAGATAATGTGAATCGATCTTAAATTGTGGACCTATTAGGTAAATAGCTGCATAATTTACAAGTTTTATTTGTACTTGTGCTTCCATAGTTTCTGTAAAGAGAAGGCTGAGTATTGGGTCGCTGCAATGAAGTGATAGAAAGCCCTACGTTCAGTCTGTCGAGATGCTTCCCTGTTTCTAACTCAAAGGTTCTTCCAAAGAAGGTGCTTATTACTAATTTCTAGATTGCATGAAAAACCGTTTATTTGATTTTTTAAGAAGAAGTTAATGGGTTTCAAGAACAATAAATTTGATAAATATGTAAACTTTTTATTGCTTACCAATATTTTAAACATTAAATAATAATAAATTACACAATAATAAAAAGGGCACCTTAGTTATAGTGAATTGGCAATTTCAAATTGAAATCTTGGAGCACATTAGAAACTTTGCGACCTTACTGACGTTGTGTTCGGGTTTGCAATCGCACATAAACTCTGTCGGACCGTTTGCAAGGCATCTTTGTACTAAGAACTGAAACCTACAAGTAGCAAACATTAAATTGAATGCAGGGACGTTCACGTACGCCAACGACTTGGTGCATGGTCTTATACAGCCGGGTTTTGACGGGCCATTCCTTCGTGCTAGCGGTGAGTGTCGGGTCCATTGATGTAATGCACAAACAATAAAGTTAAGTGACGGCCTGTTTGTGTCGGTTGTCATCTACAATCGGGCTGTCTTATTGGAGGCGGTAGGAAAGCAAATTTGTATATTTATGCCAGTAGGAGCGTTCCAGTTTTATCACCGTAGTAGCCGTCCGGTTTATTAGCGATTCGTAGGTATTTGAAATGTCTTGGGTTACGATTTGTGAACATGGGGCTTATACTGTCCTTTTCGAATTTTATACTGCCGCAGCGAAACATGGCTCTTGGTATAACAACGTCAAAAGTCTGTGAGTTTAAATGTACATTACGATTTACGAATATATTTGTTCATTATAACAGCCTGTGATGAAAACAATAACCCAACCTACATTTTAATGAATAACATTGCAACTTTGACGTTTCTTTCGCATGCGCAGATTGTACGGAGTTTAGGCCTTTTATCTCAATCTCAACGT
>NW_022170403.1:28765684-28834048 GCF_008802855.1 Photinus pyralis | reverse complement strand
AGAGACGCTATTGAAGACTAGTCGTTACAAACCATTTAAAGCAAACCTTTAATATCTAAGGAAACCGATTTCTTTGCCTGATGCAATTTCCTATAGGTACCAATCGGAATCAAATCGTTGATATAATACGGCGTCATTAATAAATCATATTCATTAAACGTGGAATTATGAAAATTTTAAACTGCGTATACCTCCATTTTTGAAATGGAACTCAGGGTAACCGGAAGTCATATTGCTTTTATACCAAAAAAGATTTTCGTTCTTGGTTGCGATAAATCAAAACGTTACAAAAAATTACCACGCGAATTATTTATTTATTTCATGCTTCCAGCTATAAATAAGAGACAGAATCAGGTTCATTTTTATGCATATTCTTTTGCTGGTCTACTACGTAGTTTTTGAGAATATAGTTTGTATTAGGTGATTGACCGTAACGTAACGTTTCATGCCAGTTGGTTTTAAATTAATTATTAGGATGTATAGGTACTATCGGGTCACAGTTTTGTCATGTTTTGATAATGTGGAATTTTTTTTAATTAAAGCCAGCTTTCAGCTTGAAAATCATAGCAATACCTATGACGTTTTTAAAACCCGGCAGAATTTGCATTTCTGCTCTTTGTTAGCTTTTCTTATGCCTTAACTTCAGGAGAAAACCAACAATGTCACACATTAATAAACATTATTAGGAAATAATAATAGATACTTATTGCATTTTTTTTATGTGAGGTATACCCACGATAATTCTAATTGTCACATCTTGTACGGTGAACGAAATTGACCTTACTTTTACACAACATCAAAAAAGCTCAAAGTTCTTACTGACGTTGCAGGAGCAACCAACGTCCAAAAGGTGAAAAGGTGAAGCAGGATGAAGGGACGTAGAGGACACGTTAACCGGATAAACAGCTGGATGATCAATAGCAGGCTGGTGCCGGAAAAGACAAGTGTAGCAATCTTGACGGGCAGAAGAAGATGACCAGAGGTAAATATCCAAATATTGGGCGTAGCAATTACGGCATAGAAGACTATAAATGTACTGGAAACATTACCTTTGAACGGGTCCGGAAAGGTAGCAATGAGTGTTAACTAGACTACAGGATTTTGGAATTCCGCCCCAGTCAATTAAGTAAGCACTTTGTGGTTCAATGGTAGAGCGTTGGGCTATAAAGTCGGAGGTCGGGTGTTCGAACCTGAACTGAGGTAAGTATTTAGATGGGAATTTCCTTAGACCAGTTTCGAGCATTCGCCGGCTACTCCGAATTAGATTTTCCTGCAGTTTTCATAATTCATAAGGTAAATACCGCAGTAGTGTAGAACTTAAGACCTTCTGCAGATGCATCTCTTAAAAGCATTAAGCGGGTCACTCTGTAATTGGGCGCAAGCCTGTTGAGGGCTCAGAACAAGAGAGAATAAATAAATAAATAGCAGTAGCTAATTAGATGTGTTGCAGTAAACCGCATCTGATTAGGTCGTGTATCTTTCGAATTTTATAAAAGGTACGATCTAGGCGATCATTGTTGTATTTTTAACATGGACGGTGAAACTTATGGTTTTTGTTTAGCGTACATTTCATTTAACCGTTCCGTTTAATTTCCGGGTAAGGGATTGATATTTTCCGTTTCGTGAAAATCATCAAGGGGGTTTTGTTCTGCTTCGCTGCATCGTGATTTACCCATAGACACCCATAGTTAATTTTTTTGCCGTTCTCATTAGAGAATTGGATACAGTTTTGTGTGCTATAACTCTGTCTTTTTTAGATTGGTCGCCAGTGAACGCCCGTCATTTTCCGACAGGATCCCTGGAGGTTTTCGTTTTCTCCATGACTACCTTGACTTGCGAACCTCCGCAACCGCAACCGACCGTACTTAACCAGAAGCAAGCTTTGAGGATCTCCTGGTGGCGCTCGAGAATACCGTACCGCTCCGCCGGCTTTCACCGTCTAAGCTTAGAATTAATTTTATTTATATTTTAATTAAACGATAACTTTGTTCCAAATAATTCTCCTGTTTAATTTTCAAGGCACTGTTTTGCGCGGACCAGTGTTCTTCGCAATTCATATTAAATTGGCCCAGTGCAGTGTCAGTACTCCGCAGAAAAGAAATCCTTTTACTAAGAGAATAAGAGAATTCTTAACCCCTGTAGAGATGCGCTAACTAAATGAAGATAGAGGAATGCTCTAAAACTCACATAAAAGCGTAGCGCCTTTAATGTGTTACGGTTAAATTCGCATAGGCAGCTATCCATCCACTGACCGATTTCACGAATTGCTCCAATTAGCTTTTCTGTAACTAGGTATTGTTTTTTAAGTCGTTTTATAAATCATCAACTACCATAAGCCAAGAAAAAGGTTTAATCGAAATGAATTTAATTCACAAAATTGACGTAAATTATGAATTAAAAAACTAATTTTTGTGGTTTGAATGAGTAGGCTCTCCAACAGTAAGAGTAGATAAAGATGATCACTTGAACGGCAAGGATACATAAAGTATATCTAATGAGTGTGCATTCTAGTGCCATCTGTCAATCTTATTAAAGGACGCGAAGCACGAAATGAAATGAAGATCAGAACAGAAAACAGTATTGTTCCCAAGGAAACGACAGCAGAACTTAAACTGGTTATTTTTGAGATTACGTTAAATCGAAAATTTTCCAAAGTTTTATAATTATTGATATGGGTTCTGCTTGCGGTTTGTATTATACACGACAATAATCGTAAAAGTTATTTCCCTCGGTGGCTAAAACATCCCTTGTCTTGTATAAGTAAGTAATAAATAACTATATAACGGGTGGTGCACGGTAAGTAGGAACATAGGGATTTAACATGGGAAATTAGTTTTATGAAATATACTGTTCTCCTGTACATTTTACACAAAAAACTGTAGAGTTTAAATTTGTTCAGAATTAAAAGGTGCATACAAAATGTTTTTACATGTTTTATTAAGCTTTTGGTATATACGCAAATAAATTTCAACATTTCTGTTATTAGTAACTAGCCATTCAAAAAACAACAAAACTCATGGCTATTGCTACTAATAACATAAATATTGAAATTTATTTTTAAATTTGCGTATATACCAAAAGCTTAATAAAACATGTAAAAACATTTTGTATGCATCTTTTAATTCTGAACAAATTTAAACTCTACAGTTTTTTCTGGAAAATATACAGGAGAGCAGGATATTGCATAAAACTAATTTCCCATGTTAAATCCTTATGTTCCTACTTACCGTGCACCATCCGGTATAATTTCCTCATCGTAACAATTTGACTTGTTTATTTATGTTATAATCGGTTTGATCTTACCGATCGCATGACTTTTATATCACTAAAAAGATTGGAGATACTCCGACCTGGTAATAAAAAAAATCAGTAGCGTGCGAAAGGCCCCCAAAATTAGATTCGTATAGTCCCTCTTGAACGATTGTACTTTTCAGGACAAACATACAAGTAGCGTTTTACATAAGTCGTTTATGGGATTCAGCTACTAAAATTTGCCAAAACTTATTTAAATCGGTATTAAATTAAACATTTTACGACATTAATAACTGATATTAGTATGCATAATGTATTCAAACAAAGTATAAAATTAAAATAAAACCTTCCGGTACGTTTACGTTCTAGTGCTGCGGCAGTATAATGATAATTAACTAAATCACTATAAAGATTTTTTATAGATCCTACATTTTTTTCTTTTTTCTTTCATTCATGACTATATGAAATTTATGAACTTCGCATTAGCATAAACCTACATAACGAAATTGATTCTGGTGTTAATAGTTTTTAATTTACATATAGCAAAGGAATGAATGGAGTAATTAGCTATACATATGCCGATATGGATAAACATAGCTTTATGGCCGTTACACAAATGTAACTTTAACCATTAAAAATCTCGAGGTAGGTTTTATTACCAAATGCCTCCTTGTCACAGGTAAGACCAGGAAATTAGATTTAGGTTCCTATAATGGAATTCTCGATAAATGCCCGCTACAATATTGCACAATTGCCTGATTTATAATTTGAGCTATTGTAAATAATGCGAAACGTTTCGGAACGTTTATTATGCGGCGGCCATGTTTAAATTAAGCATTAATCTACACCATTAATCGGGTGAAATGTATATTTGCGTTATGTGTAAAATCGATTTTCAAAGAACATGCGTTAAATTTAGATACCGGCAGCTGGTTTTGATCTTCCGATTTAATGATCTTATCCGATAGCGAAATTAATTTGGAACTTCGATTCTCAAAACCTATCGTCTATACCAAAATCATATACCTGGGTATTTAAAGAAGTTAATTCACATACAATACAAACTCGTATTGCGTGCAAAAGGGAATTGGCTGTAATGTAAGTATCAAGAAATTTATTTACAATGAAAAGATATGCTAAAAAGACTATATGGTCTATTTTCCAACAACCTCAATCAAGGTGGCTACACTAAAACTTGAAAAACAAAAAAAATAAAGAATGACATGTTTAAGCATAAATGCTCTAGCAATTGTTTAAAGTGCCCAATTAACGTTCTTCGCTTCGTCAAAATATAGGTAATCTACAATACACTAGTATTTCTTTCACCTTCGTCCATAACTAAAACATAGGTATATTTATTATACCTAGTCGTAGTCTGAGCGAAATATTGCTGCGCAAGAACAAAATGTGTTGAGAGACAGGAAACCAAAATCGTCTTTGCTTTAAGATTAGTTTTCTTTTGTAAACTGCACCCCAATTGATCTTTTCGTACATTTGGTAACCCCCAATCAAAAAATTTCATTGACTGAGTGCGTTACAGAACCAAAAAGACAAGATTTTTTAAAATAAATCAATACCACCAGCACATAATATTGAAGAATGATTTAATTTGAATTTTAAAGAACGCTAGGAAAAGATGGGTTACAAACATAGCATCAGTATCAGAATTAAGCAATAACGCAGAATCTCTTGGAAGCCAGCGGTTATTTAATTTTAGGTCATATTATACATTTAAGAAACGCGACATCTCTTGCTCCCAGTCGATCCTTATTTTTTCCAAAAAGAAAAGTTTCTTATGTCACCTCAACAATATAGGGCGTTTCAAAAAGAATCATCCGATTTTAAAAATTGATTGCTATTCATCTATAAGTCCGATTTGATAGAACAATGTACTGTTAGTAAGAGGAAGCTCTCGAGTTTCGCGTGGTTTCCGCTAGGTAGCAGTAGCGCGCTTCTGTCAACGCCCAGCTCAGTTATTGTCAAAATGGCGTATAACAACAGAAAGCGTTTTGTGTTATACGGTTTGCTAAATGTGAGTCTGTGATTTCCGTGCAACGTGAATTTCGTACCACATATGGTGCTGATCCTCCTACAGCCCAGAGCATCTATCACTCAAGAAATGTTAGCTAAGGTGTGGGACGAATTTGAGTATCGCATAGACATATGCCGTGCATCTCAAGGGGGCCATATTGAGCACCTGTAAATGGTGTATAAAAAAACTTTATTAGTTACCCTTTAATATAAAATTAACCTCATGTCCATATTATTATTAGTATTGAAATTATAAACCTACAAAATCGGATGATTCTTTTTGAAACGCCCTGTATATTGGTATTCGCTGGTGGGCGGCTGCAAAAATGAGTACGTGCACTTTCCATTTACTACTCTGGAATCGAAAATGGTGTCAGAAACACAGGAAATCATTGCGAACTATAAATCCTTAACAAAGGGAGTGAAATGTACCAAAAATGAAAACACACTACAAGTAGGTACGTTGAAAAAACGAGGAAGAACATTTAGCGAATTTTAATACAAAACTGGAACGGAAGATACAAATGGAAGAGAGGAAAGAAAATACTTATAATCCAATCGAAATAAACAAGGAGGGGTAAGTAGACGATTTCAGTGTAGTAATTTACGTGTCAACAGTCCGTATTATTTTATCTTCATTTTGACCACAACTTACAGCTTAGCATCTAACTTTTTTGAGGGAATACACCAAGAACTAAGAGTCATTCTTCGGATTAATCCGATTCTTTTGTGTCTTCAAGTTCAACTTCCAGTTTTACAAATGCTTTCATTTCTTCGGATTTTCCCCCATTGGTTGAATCTGATTCCTCTATTTCTGCGATGCTTCACATTCCACCGATTCTTCCAAAGCGTCGTTTACAGAATTTTAGAGTTTCTCCCAAGCGTACAGATTATTCACATTCCTCAGATTATTCCGTTTCTTTGATTTTTCGAACAACTCGACCAGAGTCAAACGGTGATTTTGATCTTCGGCGGGATAGAATATTTTTGGCGACCCTGACAGAACTTCGTATGTAAATACGGTCGCATAAGCGTAAGTGTTTGTACGAAAAGTAAACAAAGGGAAAATGGATGACAACAAATGAGTTCCACCATTGAATAAAACACTTTATTCAATGGTTAGACGGACATTTAAAACAAATTCCTTTATCGAGTAGCAATGTTGAACTTCTATGCGAGTGTTTACAACCCAAGTGAGACAGTTTGAATGCCTGTGATAATGGGAGCAATAACAAGATGCGTGAATAGGACGCCTTGTTGACAGAAATTGATGAAGAACAGGTCTATTTTGAAACGGTTTACAGAACTGAAGTTACGAATTGAGAGGTGGCTGGTTGAAGCCTGCTGTAGGTGCGGCAATTGGATGCTCGCTAGGGTACTGTAAACAGTAATCTTACGCCAGGTAAGCGCAAATTTAAACTATAATAATAATAATAGTAATCTTTATTTTGCTATATCTCATAATAAATACAAACTTAAAACATTGTTTGGCAAAAGACATATTCTCATGGTTCGTAGACCGTCTGAGGAGTTGCTTCTTAAATAAAAATATAAAGATAAAAATAGATAAATACAATAAAATAAAAATAATAACTAACCTAAGCAAACAATTTAAGTATTTAATATAATGAAACTAACTGAAATCTATACTTCCATGCTGCTCTGCAATACAGCATGAGATTAACTGGATCTTTACCATTCGGGTAATGTTTAAATTCATAATAACTTAGCAAAGTTTTATTGAAAAATGAAGATCTAAATTCTGCTTAAACTACCTCGAATCCAATTTAATCAATATGAGGGAAAGATAAGAGAGCGGTTGTGTTTTAGGTGTTGAAACTATAGACATCAATCGCACCAGTGCTGAACGCGTTCGATGTGCGTAGTGTGTGGTAAGTCACATGTTCCCTTGATGTGCGAAAGTTTAACAAATAAGAAACAGCAAGAAAACCCAACAGAAAAGTGTACAGAGCCCACGATGACAAATCAGGCGCGGATTAAAGGGGGGCGCGCGCGCCCCCTCCTACAGACTCCTAGATAGTGGTAGTTAGGCAGGCGGTCACCTAGTGACTATTTGAAGACAGTTATATAACTTCCAATTCTTGATCATTTAATAACTGACCTAAAAAATCGTTTTAGTGAAAAAAATATCAAATTTAAATTGAAAATTAGAGACAAGAAATTTGCCGATTATGTTTTTATTTTTTTCTGATGTTATTTGAATAGATACAAAAAAAAACATTTTCTCATTGCCACTTATTGAGTTTTACAAGATACCATCGAGACGTTTATTTCGGAAAAATCATTATCAACTTTATTTTTTTATATTGTCCGTAAAAAAAGTAGATACTATATTGAGTAGCATTTTTTATTACGAATAAAACAATGTACGGTACACAAAACAAAAGAAAGTTTGAAACTGTTGGTTTCCCGCGCGTGTACCCGCGCACAATCCCTAATCGTGTAAGAATGCTTATTGGGCAATTTTCGTGGAAAGTGGAAAACATCGATTTGCACATACCTACAAAAAGAAAGCTCGACTTTGTCATTTAGACATTTTATCGTTTGCTCCTTTCTTAGTTTATTAAAAATTAGTTATTTGTTCAATATATTATGTATTATGCCAAAAATGCTCTATTTTTATACGTATAATAAATGTTTTTTTTTAATATATTCACTTTAAAAACTGTATGCGCCCCTCCCTAGACCAAATCCTAAATCCGCCACTGGACAAATCAGAGTAACACCCATATTTTTATACAAACCTTGAGGTTAAATGTCAATGATATCGATTGTACAAAGAATATCAGGGCAGTGATTAATACAGGGAGATGCGCCAGAGAAGCCGTATGTGGCATTGGTTTTTTTCGTCGTAGAGGGGATAGACTGTTATTTATAGTAGCAGCTTAAAGTAGAGTTGCACCTTTGGAGAATAAAAATAATAGAAAGCTTATTTCTGTAGTGCTTCGTCCAAAGTCATCTCACGGATTCAAAGGAATGAAGAATTGGAAACATTCGTGCATAATAGAGTATCAGAAATAAGAAAGTTAACTCTTCAGTGGTTATATGAATGTGAAGAAAAATGACTCTACACTATTAATGTTCAGGTATGTAAATGTGGAAGAACTTAAACACTCAGAAAAGCTTATTATGAAAAAGGTGCAAAAAGAGTGTTTTTCTGGCATTGATGATAGTCAGTTAAAAGTAACACTTTTGATTACAATTTTAATATTAGAGTTGCTCGACGTGACATACGTAGCGCTTTTTTCTCGCACTACGCTATCACTCCCTCTCTTTTATTTTGTGTTTTGCCGATTATTGGCAGACCGCGCCCTTCTGAATTCAGACGGCCGTGGTCAGGATTCAAAAGTCCGATTCTTAAGACTTTGAATTCTTTACATTCTTAAATTTTTGGACTTATTCCGATTCCTAAAATTGTTCAAATTATTTTTCACACTGCTAGCTTTCTAATTCTTCTGATAATTGGGATACTTTAGCATAATATATTGATAGTTAAGTGGAAGAGCAGGGCTAATGGATTTCCCGTTAGCATCTGAACTTCGCCCTTTTAAATTGCGCACTTGTACATATTATTATTAAATTAAGATATTCTTGTTACCTTATATGATTAGCGTATTTTAATAAACGACATGATTATTATTATTATTTATTATTATTATAATAGGGTTAAACTTCCACCCTATTTACATATGTCCTGGCGCCTATGATTTTGATGTGCTTTACTGAAGTTATTGGGAACGAGATTCCTCGTAGTGGAAGATGATATTCTTCGAGTTGATGTGGGTGGTTCAAATCCAGGTTGAACTATGAAATCTTGTATAGTGGGTCGTGTAAATTGTGTAGCTGAAATTTCGGTCATTCAAAAAGAATAAAGTTAATTCGAATTAAGTTGAATTAGAATTATTGCATAATACATGTCCATGCATGCTGAAAGTATAGGGTAATTCCGGGATAGATGCCACTGCGGTAGAGATGCCGAACTCGTTTTTCTGCAAATATTAACGGTCAGGTGACTTCACTGTGCAATTAAGTTGTAGCGCTATTTACGGTGATCAAACGTATGTCATAACCGCTGAAAAATTCAACTGTAGAGGTAAGTTATGAACTATTATACGTTTTTAGCATGTCGAAAATTTCCAAGTGCATGAGTTCAACTTGTTTATTGACTACATAAACATACGTTGTATATTATTTGCATATAACAAGGTGATAGAGTAATAAGTAGGGTTATGTTTCGTTGCGCTAGCCATGCATTTGGAAGCATTCAGTTCTTCTTACATCGTTAGGCATCTCTCCCTGACAAACGGGAGAGATGCCAATTTCATTCAGGGTGTGATGCCGTTAACCTACTGTTGTATATTTTTTAGAAATGCCTACTGTGTATACAAAAAAATGCCCTTCGCGAGGTAAATGGACCGAGGAAATGCTGCGTACTGCTGTACAAAGTGTTTCTGATGGAACAGATATTAATGAAGCCGCGAGAATATATAATATTCCACTTCGAACCTTAAAACGACGCATTGAAAAGAAAAATTTTACCAAAGGAAGAATGGGACCAGCTAGTTTGTTGGGCGAGGAGGGAGAAAAGAAAATGGTTCAGCATATAAAACGGTTACAAGAACGAGGATTTACTCCTACAAGGCTAGATGTTAGAGAGATGGCATTTAGATTAGCGGAAAAATTGAAAATACCTCATAAATTCGATTCTGAAAAACAGCTTGCAGGTTACGATTGGCTAGCATCTTTCTTACGGAGGAATCCTGAATTGTCGGTAAGGAAAGCAGAAGGATTGTCTAGACAGCGAAGTCTTGGTATGAACAAAAATATTGTACAAAATTATTTCCAATTGCTTAAGAACATTTTGGAGGAACATAATTTGTTTAATAAGCCATCCAATATATACAATATGGACGAGAGCGGTCTTCAGCTAAACAACAGACCTGGTGAGGTAATTGCTGGAAAAGGATCAAAAGTGGTGACTGCTTTAACTGCTGCAGAAAAGGGCGAGACCATTACTGTGGTAGCTTGCTGCAATGGAGAGGGCACTTTCCTACCACCAGCGTGTATTTTCAAAGGAAAGAACAAGAAAGCGGAATTTGAAGATGGAATGCCTGCCGGATCTGTTGTTTATATGTGCCAAAAGTCTGCTTATATTAATTCAGACATATTCTTAGAATGGCTCAAAACTCACTTCCTACCGCGGAAACCTGCAGGGAAGGTACTTTTACTATTGGATGGCCACGCTTCCCATTGCAATTCCATAGAAACTCTATCATTTGCAGAAGAACATGATATAATTCTGCTATGCTTACCGCCGCACACCACTCACTACCTTCAGCCACTTGACCGAGCATTCTTCAAGTCATTAAAATCTGCTTTCTACCAAGCGTGCAATGTTTGGGTGAAAACGAATGCTGACAGGAGAATAACTCGACTGGTGTTTGGAAAGCTGTTAAATATCGCCTGGGGGAAGGCAGCGTCTGTTCAGAACGGAACTTCTGGTTTTAAGGCGACAGGTAAGAAAAAAGTAGACCTAATATCCACATTGGTACCACTAAAAATGTAATGGCATTTTAGGTATCTCTCCGTATAATCCGGACAGTATTCCTGACTACGCTTACACAACTGGCCCTGAAGATGCAGAAGGTGATAAATTAGATTTAGAACAACCTCAAAGGTCCAGTCCACAACCATCTACATCTCAAGAAATTCCGCAAAACGAAGAACCTCGTTCAGCACCCCAAATTCACCCAGATCCTATTGATGAAGCTGAAAAGCTGACGCCTGGGAAAGCGTTAACTATTGTTGCACCCGTTCCAAGTGTGGCAGTTCTAAATGTAACAAAAAGAGCACGAAAGGTAGCTGAGGAACTCACCAGCCCAGAAAATATAGAAAAACGCCGTAAGATACAACAGGCAAAAAACGACGCCCTTTTAAAAAAGAAAAGTTCAACAAAAGGCAAGAGGAAACCGTTATCAGTTTCTGTAAAAGGCAAAATGAGTGCATCTACAGTTCCAAAGGGGAGGAAGGCACTCTCTGACTCAAGCGATGGTGAATCCGATATATCATTGCATGACAGCAGTACAAACGAAGAAAACGATGATGACACAGCATGCACAGGATGTGGCGAACAGTATCACACAACTAAAAAAAAAGAAGATTGGATCAAGTGCCTTCACTGCGAGAATTGGCTGCACGAAGGTTGTTCCAAATTTGAAAATTTGTGCGAATACTGCGCAAAACTCCTCTTAAAAAAGAAAAACTAATGATGGCATCTCACCCAAATGGTAATGGCATCTCTCCCACAGTGCGTGGGTGAGATGCCCCAAATGATACCAGCACAAAAAAATTATTATAAATTTTATAGCGTGTCCTAATGCGCAAGTGATTAGTAATTACTAAAGATGATTATATGCCGAATCATTGTCCTAACTTACATGTAAAAAATAAGAAAACCTTTAAAATAATAAATGATATTAGAAAATTTGAGCATCTCTCCCGGAATTACCCTATGAAATAAAATGTTTTACATTATTTGTATGTCAAATCAGTTTACGTTACTCGTTTCGAAATTCCTGCCTCAGCTACGCTTCGGCAGTAAACATCTCACTCGTTAACGTAAACCTTGATTTACCATACTTATATGTAAATAACTATTACATAATAGTCAGGAAAATGGCACATTACTGGCGAGGAAATATTGAAGTGCGAGGCCCCTTGGGGCCGTGTACTTTAATTTCCGAGTCAACTAATGTCATTTTACTGACGAGTTTTGTATTAAATTTTACCCGAAATCGTATTTTAGTATAATATCGTATAACATTTCAATTTGTATATAAAACTGTTGTCAATCTGTCAGTGATGACAGGAGTCATTATAGACATTTAGCAATGTCAAAAATGCGCCGGTAAAGAGACGGTGCGGCCGGAATGTGATAGCTGCCGCCAGTAAAGTGACAAGCGGCAGGAAACGTAGTTTGCTCTGCCTGTGTCATGGAAACTAAAATTTCCTGACAGAAAGTAGGCATGAAAATGAAGGTTTGAGGACGATTTTGGGTAAACATAAATATTTGGTGTACTGCGCAAAATCGACACCCTTCTCAATGCGAATAAAATAATCAGTAGGTAAAACTGAATTTCTAAGAATAATACTTCATTTCATTTGTATGTGTGTCCAAAGCAAGGTCTAAAGGTTTGTTATAGACTATTTAAAGAAAATCTGAATCAAAGAAGCAAAATATTTGATTTACTGGCAAAGTTGAAAGTTAAAAATTCATACAAAAAAGTGAAACCTGACGCGTACTCCTAAACAGAAACAAGGGTGCGATTCTAATTTGAACAAAACTTGGATACCTTTCAACATGAACATAAATAACTAAATTGCTAGTTCTTGAAAATTAAAAAAAAATGTTATTTGCAATTCTTGACCATATTCCTACGCGTAAAACAAATATTATACAAAAATTACTTTCTTCTATAATATGAAATGTATCTCTGCGTAAGACTTTCAAGGGAAGATGTGGTTTTTTTTCATTCGTATGTAGAACATATCCCCCAGTTTTAGATTATATCCAGCCACTTTGATAAAATTCAGACTATGAAATACCTACTTTTATACAAATTCCGAAAGCCCAAAGAAGAAAATTAAAGAAGAAATTCAAATGTTGTGTAAGGTGTGCGATTACCGTAAATAATCTTCTTGATACGCCCTTTTTCGAAAATGATGAATTATGTATTTTAAAAAAAGTTATTAAAACTGTGAAGCTCTAAATTTAAGAAATCTTTATGTCAATCGAGTTTTGATAAGTACACACAGGAAAATGGGACTTTCTTCCGGTGTTACATAAGACTTTTATACAGATGACGTGTTAAAAATTCATTCCGGAAGTGGTTGTAGTTAGAAACTCCGGGTTTTCACCCGTACGCACAGGGAGGAACTGAGTGTACTAAAAATTTCCGGTGTAGGAAAATGTGGAACTCCAAATTTTAGAAAATCATTTTTTTACATTACAAGCTATGGTAAAATTATTGGTTCGTGGTCCAGTTTATATTAAAGAATTAAACAATACCTATGAAAGGTCGTTGTGACACTAAGACCTACGGAGTTGTGTACGATTGACTGATTGGTATTGATTTATGGGA
The DNA here is from genome assembly GCF_008802855.1 of Photinus pyralis. Classification (NCBI taxonomy): domain Eukaryota; kingdom Metazoa; phylum Arthropoda; class Insecta; order Coleoptera; family Lampyridae; genus Photinus; species Photinus pyralis. The sequence goes on along the minus strand of NW_022170403.1, from coordinate 28,820,603 downwards.
ACTTACGCCAATGACCTAATTATCTGCTATGAAGAAAAACTGATCAAGTATGACGAAATGATCAATTCCGTTTGTCAATGGCGCAAATTATGCTTGTATCTACTAATAGACGGCCATGATTGCTTTCAACTTCAAACAAGAAGAAACAAATGAGTAAAAGCACTAACATATTTTTGACATTTGTGACCTTTACAACAAATACCTGCTGCATTAAATATGAAAAAGGTAAGCACTTTGTATCTATTATTATCAAACAAGCGTTTAGGTACCTACTTAAATTTCAGAGCAGACCTTAGACCATATAGTACATGGACTGCTAATTGTAATAAAATATGGTCAAGGACATCGCCTGGGTATGTGAGTTTCAGGGTAAACGAGTCTGCCCGAAATTGTCCGATACCCACGACTACAGTGCCCTCTATCCGTGACCACCCATTTTGTATTGAAAGCATAGTCCATGTACCTACTATATGGTCTAAGGAGCAGACTCTATCATATTTTGTTTTTAGAAATATCACTGCTGTATTCCCGGGTGTCTGACGTATGACACTTTGGACAACTTTGTACAATTGCCATCCGAAACGGAATGGCGTAACAAATGGTTATCGGTAATACCGAGAAAAGACTGGATAGTGACAAACTCAACTGTCGCATGTTTCAAACACTTTCAAAGTGGAGATTTTCTTGTCAGAATCTCAACGGCGGGGGATAAAGGCAAAGATCAAGTCACCTCCTCAACTCTTTGCATTAAATGGGGCACCGTTCCTAAGATCTTCCCAAAGAAACCTCAGAATCCACCCGTCGGCGAGAAATTATGCCCTTGTCCAGAGGTGTTCGAAGATTTGGAGAAAGAAGAGTTCATCGATTGTGTGGTGGAATTGTGGTATATCAAACTAATGTATCGAAATAGGTTGGGAGACTTGTTATCTGCTTGGAACGCAATTGAAGAAACGGATAGCATCGTGTTTTACTCGTTAGATCTGTCCGAAATTCCACGTATTAAAGCTTCCGTAAAAATAGATAATTTTCTGTGTGTGACCGTGACGCTTGCCGGCAAAAAAATGGACCCAGGTGATTTGACGTGGATTTTACCTGTCGATGGTAAGCTAAGTAGGTGGTCACAGTTGAAGGCGTTGCTACAAGCGTTTATCAAATAAGGTTTAAACAATATTACTTAAATAAATCCTTTTGTATTATGGTTTGGCTTAATTTTTGAAATGATTTCTCTTTTGGAAAGTTCGAGTTTCAACAGTTCCTAAACGATTGCGAAAATTATCATTGATATCAATAATATGAGTAACCAATAGGTGGTTTAGAGGTAAGGACACCAAGAAGACAATTTAATGTAGTTTACTGTAGTAATCTAGTGGCAACATTTTGGGATTGTTTAAAATTATTAGTTTTTCTGAGGGTTAACACAGATACTAAGATCCCAAAATTTCCCAAGTCTCTCCAAAAAAAATTTTTCTGTTTGGATGTTATCTAATTGCCCATGTGTCCAGATGGTCGGTGCAATCAGTTCAATGACTTCAAGGTAGTCGATATCTCCCTGATAAAATCGACACAGGTATTGCGCCTAATTAAATTCATATCTTCGCACGAAGACACCCTGCTAATTTAACACCCTCGAGCTGGTCTGGTATTGTTCAGCAGGTAATACCCGGAGGCAGGAAGAGACTCTAAAAATACTACATAAAAGCGCCGTATCAAAATCCCAAATGCAAATACCTCTAAGTTATGAAAGGGCGTAGATCCCAATTAACACGAATAAAGATGATAACAATTACTAAGTTACGTGAGTTCAATCGTCAGATATCGGATGTCTGAAAAGAAAGATGACGAAGGAGTAGGCAAAATGGCTTCACTTACCACGCGTAAAAAATTTTCATTCACATCCTCAATAACACAGTTAAACGTGAATCCTCAAAGGAAATAACACGCCATTAGCTTTCGACCAACGTGCCCAACGAAAAGTTAAGAAAGAAGGAATCGAAGTTTTAGAAAAATGCCCTGCCTTTTCTGCGCTCAAAAATTGAGTGGTTATTTTTCATCAATAGATAGAGCCATCTATCAAATCGCTTCAACTGTTACGGGGTTTCTTCGTAGTAGTAAACCGTAAACAATAGTAATGATTTCTTGATGGAGAAAATACATCGTTACAGATTACTATAGGTACATACATGCTTTATACATTGTGGCCATTTGTAAACGAAACAGAGCCTATTTTGGGGACCTCAAAACATTTACGAAATAATCTTCGGACCCGTCAATTTTTGATTTAAGGGGGAACCATTTTTTTGCTAGTTTCGCCTCCCTGAGGGCAACGCCATAGCGGGGGTGACAAGCGCCCCCAAAATTTTAAATCGAATGGATGTGGATTATATCCCTTCAGTTTTAAATCAATTTTATTTTATGTGCTTAAAGCTAAAATGAATCAAGTAAATGTTGAAAATGTTGGCCTTCGACTTCCATTCAATAATACAGGTTTTGTTCGAACCTTTCCCGTACATTTTGAAAAACTTCTGGTGTAATTTGACGACATTCATCAATTATTCTTTGTCGCAAGTTGGCTGACTACCATAAATTGTAGTTTTGGCCTCGTAAAAAAAATCTAACGGACTTAAGTCCGGGGAATGAGGATGCCATTCAAAAGCTCCTCTTCTTCGAATCCATTGTCCTGGAAACGTTTGGTCCAAATATTGACGAACCCTTGCAGCATAATGGGGTGGCGCACCATCTTGCTGAAATACTAGATGATTTTCCAAGTACTCGTTATTTTCTAGTATAATACCTACTCGATGAATCGTATTTTCTAATAACTCCAGGTACATCTCTCCTGTTAAATAGCCAGGTAAAAAGAAGGGGCCTACGATATGGTTACCAAAAATGCCAGCCCAAACATTCAATTTTTCAGGATTTTGTGTACATGCACCTAACGAACTATTCTGCGATTTGAATCAGCCCAATAGCGACAATTGTGACGATTCACAGTACCGCTTGTCACCCCCGCTAGAACTTTGCCCTCAAGGGGGCGAAATTAGCAAAAAAATGGTTCCCCCTTGAATAAAAAATTGACGGGTCCGAGGATTTCTTCGTAGATGTTTTGAGGTCCCCAAAATAGGCACTGTTTCGTTTTCAAATGGCCACCCTGTATAGTATACAAGTAGGCACTGGCACCGTGATACACGGGTCGCTTGTAAACACCAAAAATAATCGCGGGCACCCTGTACATGACAATATTTCAGTTTATTAAAAGTAAATTTGATGTATTATTTACGGAATAAGGACAGAGTTGGGTTATTGTACCTGAATTTGTGTCTCAGTGTTGTTTTTTCATTTGAATTTGTTTGTAATTGCATAATTCTTGGCTTACGCCTTTTGTAAATTGTTTATTTAGATTTGTGTGTTTAATTGTAAAACATGAAATTGCGTGTTAAAATGTAAGCACGTCTGGTCGTTTGCAATAAGTTTTTATCGGACGAAATATATTTAACCCACGTGTTCTTATCGCTGTTTAGAAGATGCAGGTGTTTTACGATGTGCGAGTTATTTCGGCGTAAGTGGGACCCGTTCCTTCGAAGCTGCAATTATCTAAGGTGATTGTGATTGATGGTTGTTTTGAAAAATCGTAAAGAATGAAACCGGGCTGCTGTGACTGCGAGTTCCGCGACGGTTAAAGTGCGTGTAAATTTGTTATCGTCAAGTGAAGTAATAAAAGTTTGTGGCAACTTTTTAAAACGGTTTGTCCGTGTTCAGAATCCATTGTTATCAGCTTAGTAAAACCTTTTTAAAAGGTTAAAAGTTAAAAGTTTCTACCGTCCGGGCAGCCACCGACTATTTATCACCTTATTTATCAAGATCAAGTTTAATAAGAAAAGTTTCCTGTATCTGTTAGCGGGTATTTTTATATATTTGGTAAGTGCGTCTGAATATCCCAAACCTTTTAAGACCAGATTATTTGGATTATTAGAAAAAAACTAAGTAATTTAGGATTTTTTTAAAATTTTTAATTATCGACCGCTTGCGTGCGGGGTATTATGTCCAAACAAGCTTTGCAAGCTTTTCTTTCTTGAAGGGATTTTGTTTTAATTATTTCATGTGCTCGGAATAAATGGTTGCAGTTGTCAATCAATTAATTGTGTTTATTCGAATCCTTTGTGCGACCTAGATAGTCTTCATGACCAATTTTTCTAATCGTGCCCAAGCGTAAATCAAAAATTGTGTAATAAGTTTTTCGGAAATTGATTGAGTGCCTTAAATTGAAAAAATTTAAGCCAACATTAGGATTTCTTAATTTTGATTTATTTCGAGCTAATTGGACAGGTGTTTTGTGCGTATGTATGTAATATGTACACCTAGTTGACAAGAAATATTCGCTTCCCAAAGAAAATTCAAGTTCAACAAAACTGGTGCATTTGCCGACAACGTAACTAATCCTTGACATAATGGTTCAGTACTCTTCTCTTCCTAAGAGGGAGTTTTCTTAAGGAGCAAACTTACCAAGGTCAGTTTCCTTAAAGGCAAATATTTTTGAGGAGAAATTTGCTGACAAAATTCAATGGTGACCAATGAAATTTTCTTCTCCTCCTGTGACCTTAAAATACCACAAGAATTGAAATCTTCGACAAATAGCGACAGTACCATTCAGTAGGAAAACGAAATAAAAACAATTTCTAAGGCTCTCCATTTATTTTACAAAATGCTCGGAGAAATCAGCAGTTACCGCGTGACACCCGCACCCTGGTGTAGGTACATTTTTTCAGTTTGGAATCAGGCGGACATGCTTACAAATCCTAAAAAAATCTTCCGTTATTTGGAGTCCAATGGAAAACAATCACCCTGGAAATTTGGTTATGTAGGAAGAAGTTACGAAGGATGTGTACTTATATTTAAAATAAAATAACAAAGATGAGGACGTGTAACAATAATTTACAATCGTAGTAATAAGGGTTCAACAACCAAGCTTATTCCATCACGTAAACCATGAGTGCAAACCTTGGCCTTCTTTCCACAGCGATAAATCTATTGATGGTAACGTTTCGCAAGGAGTAAGGGGGTTACTGAAAAATCAATAATTAGAGAAAATTCAAGTGTTTGCGAAGTAGAAACCTTTCGGAGACCGCTTCAAAGGCCCGTGGTTGCATTAGTTGGACATTATTTCCATTGTCGCACAGCCATCCTGCAAAGCTTGCTTTTCTAATTTCGTTCAATTGCCCTAGAAGAGAAAATGAAAGTCATGGTGCAAGTTGACCAGTTTCAAGGATACCCAAGGAAAATCCTGGCCCGGTTTTGGGCGCCCCATTCTCGTAGAAGAACCTATCACCGACACGCGTTCTGTAAAATTGCTCCGTAAGAATGCAGAGATTAACAGGGCCCACTAGTGTTCCAGGAACAAGTACTTCCACAGCACCTCCGGCATTGAGCTCGACATCGTCCGGATGTTCGTAAAGAGCTGCCAACTTTTCAACGTTCTGGAATGCAAGGCAGCGTAATTAATTCATGTCGGTCTTGCTCGTTGAAGTTTTACCTCTGGTGAAATTACATCAAGAAAATCCTCAAATGTGTGGGCTCTACGTAAGCCACAGAAAACTCTAATATCGTTATAGGATGCTAGACCATGATCTCTCCCTCTTTGTATATCTGTTGCCTTTAAATCGGACCCAAACTGTTGCCTTGGTGTGCGGAATAAAAATTGAGTAACCTAAAAGTTGGGAGTCAACCCTTGTGTAGAAACCAGAAAATGAGTCTACCTCACTGTCGACGAATTGCGTAGATTTCCGTTGGGGCTGAGTCGACAAACTACGAGTCAGTGCGTCAAACGTGTCTCCTTGCTCCAAAACGGCTGGACGATTAAACCAATCGCTTAGTCTTATAGTGCCGCTGACCTCACGATGTTCCGTGACCATACTAAAAGTTGCCTTCGCAAATTAACCTGGTTAAGCGTTACTTACTTAAGAAATCCGACAATCAGGTTATGGAAGAATCTGAAAGCGGATGTGGCGTGTTCATTGATTATGGTAGGATCGACGCTTTCGCTGTAGTCATTCACATAGTCCCCGTGATTCTCGTGAGCTAGGCCATTTTTAAGCGAATTGGTTACTCCTAACAGCAATGGCAGGTATTCGTAATACGTGACATGTTGATGCTGGGCGATGTTAATTTGTCGAGCTTCCTGGAAGATGGTTTCGTCGTCCCAGTGAGGATTTAACTGAGCTAGGGCGTCTGCAAGTCGATTGTGTTCTCTCATTAGCACCGTTTGCAAAAGTGTCAACTGTGGATTTTGATTAACACGTAAATCACCGGCTAAGTAACAAGGCTCATTAGGCGATAAGGCACCCGAGCATACTGCGCTAACGTTATTATTTTGAGGCAACCATGATTGGCCGTTTCTTTCGCTCGCCAATAGCCTACCCCCCTGAAATTGTCTGATCTGCTGATTTACCTGAAGTGTGTTACCGTACACTAAAGATAAGTCTAGGAAATGGCTGACTGTGGTTATCTGAAATGGAAACAGCAATCACTGGTGCTCACCAACCGAAAGTACCTGTTCGGCAGGCTTTTCATTGTCTACGCAGTTTCGATCACGATTCGTAATTGTTCTAACAAAGTTCATACACCTTTTGTTGGCCGCTAAACTTTGTGGGTCACCTTCCGGCAGTAAAATTGCAAAACAAGGGGTCGGTATACTAGCAGTGCTGCTCAGGATCTGTCCATCATCTGTACAGCAACGGGTGGAGTGCGGAGCTGCGAGTTTGAAAATTAGAGCACACGTGGAATCATTCAAGAAAACCAACTTGACTGCGTGCTCCCAGCTATCAAATCCATATCGTGCGTGATAATCTGGCCATACTGCATTAAGGCGAGAGTAAAACGGGGATCGATCTTCTTAATATCGGGGAACAGAGTTAAACTGACCACTCGAGCCAATGGCAGTACCTTCCCACTTTTGGCAACAGGCGGAGCACTTATTCCTAAATGAAGAGATCAAATCTATGTTTTATTACAACCACTTACCATCAGCGTAATTAGGGGGTAACAATCTGGTGAATGTCGTTTGGGCTGCCCCCCAGGTGGGATTAACTGGATTGTTGCACGATCCATCATACGTTCTGTAGTTCGAATCGGTACAAATCGGATTGATGTTGCATTGTGTTTCTGGTTCAAGCAGCTCTTCATTTCCACTGGGATAGTCACTAAATGGAGAGTTTTAAAACAGTTTATTACGTTTGTCGTTCACATACCCTGGGAACGATGGGTGGAAGAACCCCTTTACGTAATTATCATAATAAGGCGAGTCGTCAGGATCACTTCCGTGATAGTACTGTGCATTCGTTCGAGAAATGGTGACCATCAAACATATTACCAGTAACTCTATGTATGGAATCATGTTTTGGTCTGGTATCTGAAAAAGGGGTGAATGCCATTATCGTAATTGAAAATAGAACAATTCATGCGTAGTGGAAATAATAGGCCAATAACGGAAAGTGTTATCAACACGCATTCGGTTAACCATCAGATATTGTTTAAATCAACCTTTGTATTTATTTCGGTTTATACAGGGTGGGAACAATATATCAAATATACTGGCTATACTTTCTTGTTGATCAAAGATTAGCGTAACGCATACGACGAGGTGGTGAGGCTAAAAGTACCACGAATGGTCCGAATAACTGTTTTTGAGGAGGACCCAACATTTGTCGCGAAACAGCAGCTACGGTTTATGGGATCAGCGATTGGGCGAGGAACCAACAGCCAAGCCATAAGACGAACATTTGAAAGTGGCTCTCGTAACAGGAAGATGAAGACCAACCTTGATAACCGTCAGTGAAATAGAAATCTCTGCGGAAAAAATTTAAGATCCTCACCCGGAATCCGACCTTCCGCTTGGCTAAGAGGCTGCAGCGTTTCCAGGGACCAACCGCCAGAGAACGGTTTTAAGCACGGCACAATCCTGTGTGAATGTGTAGAAAAGTGAAGAAAAATAGCACACTATATCGAGATGGCGGTACGGAGCAAACAGATAAAACCAGGAGAGGGAAAAAGAAAAAGGTACCAAAAAAAAGATACGCCTGGTAGAGGGCGCTATTCCTATTAAACAGCGGTACTATCCAGTAAATCCGATTAAACAGAAAATCATTAACGACACCATTGATGAGATGCTTAGGGACAGAGTCATCGAACCATCGAACAGCGGATGGGCTTCACCTGTCTGTCTGATTCCCAAGAAAGACAAAACCTATAGATTTTGTGTGGACTATAGGAAACTTAACTCTTTAACTGAGCGCGACGCTTTTCCTTTGCCCTATATCAATACCATCTTAGACCAATTACGTGACGCTAAATATCTTAGTTCCCTGGACATTAAGTCAGCTTATTGGCAAATAGAGGTTGCTGAGAATTCGCGCCCTTTCACAGCTTTTACTGTGCCTGGTCGTGGTCTTTTCCAATTTCGAAGGATGCCCTTCGGCTTGACTAATGCCCCTGCGACTTTTCAGCGCATTATCGATACCATTTTGGGACCTGAATTGCAACCCAACGTTTTGGTTTATTTGGACGATGTGGTTATTATATCACAAGACTTTGACTCACATTTAAAAATTTTGAACACCGTTTTTGACAAATTAATTGCTGCTGGCTTCACTCTGAATAAAAACAAATGTCACTTCTGCCGTTCAGAACTTAAGTATTTAGGGTATGTTGTGGATTCCTTTGGCTTACACCCAGATCCTGACAAAGTCAAGGCGATTTTAGATATTCCAACACCCACTACGGTGAATGATATACGACGTTTCTTAGGAACTTGCGGTTGGTACCGTAGGTTCATTCCTGATTTTTCAACCGTTCTTGCTCCTTTAACCAGACTTCTTCGGAAAAATGTTAAGTTTGAATGGACGTCTGAATGTGAGGAATCTTTTCTCAAATTAAAAGAACTTTTGGCAACTGCACCTGTGCTCAATTGCCCGGATTTTACCAAACCTTTTGTCCTTCAGACCGATGCTTCTGCTTATGGGCTAGGAGCTGTCTTGACTCAAACTTTTCCGGATGGGGAGCGAGTGGTATGTTATTTATCCCGATCATTATCCCGAGCGGAACAAAATTACAGCACGACTGAACGTGAGTGCTTAGCAGTCATTTGGGCGGTAGAGCAACTTCGACATTACCTCGAGGGAGTTTCTTTTACAGTCATTACTGACCACCATTCTCTTTTGTGGTTGCATTCTTTGAAAGACCCCCAAGGACGTTTAGCACGCTGGGCTCTTCGTTTACAGCCGTATACCTTTACTCTTGTCCATCGTAAAGGCAAGGACAATATTGTTCCCGATCTTTTGTCACGTACTGTACCTGTGATCGAAGCTGTACATTCTTCAGATGTTACGGTGGATCCGAACGATTTCAAAACTTCTAAAGACCCTTGGTACCTTGGTATGTTTGAAAGATTAGAGCGAAGTCCTCATAAATATCCCGATTGGCGAGTGAAAGATTCGTTGTTGTATAAATATATCAAGTCCGCTTTACAATCTCATGATTATGAAAAATGGAAACTTGTTGTTCCTTCTGATTTTAGACAATCTCTTATACAAGAGAACCACAATAATGTTACTTCAGGACACCTTGGTGTTTATAAGACCTTTTGGCGCATTCATCACCGATATTATTGGCCGAGAATGAAGTGCGATATTAAGCGTTATATTTCTCGCTGTACCACCTGTGCACAACATAAACCTGAACAACTTCGACCTGCAGGGCTTATGGGTTCACATCCTCAAATTTATGAACCGTGGCAGATGATCAGCTTAGATTTTATTGGTCCTTTACCTCGATCCACTCAAGGGCGAACTCATTTATTAGTTGTTAGTGACTATATGAGTAAATTTGTACTTCTTTTTCCCATAAGGACGGCGAATGCCAAAACTCTTGTCAAATGTATTGAAGATTCTGTATTTCTTGTGTATGGAGCTCCACAATTCCTTATTTGTGACAATGGCGTGCAGATGCGCAGTAAACTTTTCTTAGATCTGTGTGAAAGCTACCGTGTAAAGGTTCGGTTTACTCCTTTTTATCATCCACAGGCTGATCCTGCGGAGAGGGTGAATCGTGTGGTAAAGCAATTGATAGCCACTTACGTTAAGAACAATCACAAACATTGGGACGTTCATTTAGCTTCGATAGCTTGTGCTCTTCGAACTTCTAAGCACGAAACCATAGGTGTGACTCCCTATCGTGCTAATTTTGGGAAAGAATTTCGTATTCGAGGGGACAGCTTCGACACTGACATGACGGACAATGAGCCGATTGACGTAGAACAACGGTTAGCGCAACAGCAAGGACTGTACGACAAAATTATTGCACGCATTAAAGACAGTCATGACCGCAACAAGCAACATTATGACTTACGACGTAGGCATGTTAACTATGAGATAGGAGATTTGGTTTGGCGTAAAAATAAGACTTTGTCTGATGCCACTAAAGATTATTCAGCGAAGTTAGCTCCCAGATTTTTAGGACCATTTACGGTTAGCCGTAAAATGGGGTATTTGACCTATGAGTTGAAAGATTCTAATGGTAAATCTTCTGGAACGTGGCACGTCCAGGATCTCAAACCTTATATTGAACCCGATGATCATGGTTAGACATTTATTGTCGCCGGATTGCTTGTTTGTTGACGATTTTGAACCACTAATTTTGACGTATTCTTATTCTTGGATTTGACTTTGATATATGTATTTATATGTTATATGTTCCATATTTCTTCTTCTTCTTACTCTTTGGGTGGTTTGGTTGGGCACAGGGGATGGACTCTCGGATCGTAGCAACAACACCTGCTAGGGGATTCGTCCCGATCCATTATCCTCCTTCTTTCTTTTTCTATCTGCACCTCAAACACTTTTCTTCTTCTAATTTCCTCAGGGGAAATTTGGGAGAGGTTGCCCTTTTCTTTTCGCTTTCCTATATTCTATCTTTTTCTACTCTTCTTTCTTCCATTTCCGTTCCATAGAATGAATGAATGTTTGAATGGATGGGTAGTTGACACACAAGAGGAAGGGGGTGGGTGCGCCTTCCCTGTGCGAGCCTCGGTGACCATGGGACCCCTGGAATCGGCATGAATGAGTTTTTTTTTCTCCGCAAATGTGATTTCTTCTTTCTCTCTTACTATCTTCTATCCATAGCACCTTCTTCATTTCATTGCGCTAGTGCATGGTGGAGTTGGGTTGGAAAGGTACCTTCTTTTTGGGGGTTTCCTTCTACACTTTTTCGGCAAGGGGGTCAAAATTTGGGCTTTTGTGTCGTTTTTAGTCAGGGAGGGGGGTTTCTTTATTTTGGGGATTTTGGTGCTGCATCACTTGAAACTGTAGGGTTTCTTTCTTCTGGGTGGGCACTGGATTTGGTTTTCTTGGGGGTGACTAGTAGTTGGATTGGGTTGTGGGAAAGGGGTTGCTATTGTCATGATACCCGACGGCGCGAGATTCCATCTTTACGCGAGGGCATGTCAATACCCGATTTTGCATACCTTTTCCGCTGCTGGAGAACCTGGGAAAATTCTTTGAAGGTGAAATTCTTTGGGGGGGAGTTTTTTTTACACTGGGGTGGGTTTTCGGGTTTTCAATTTGTTTGCTTCCTTTTCGAGTGTGTGTGCTGGGTTTTTCGATCGTCGGAAAACTTGTAGTTTCCCTCCTGTCGAAGGAGAGGGGGGGTGTAACAGTTTAGTTTATTCATATTCAAATTTCAAAATTACCGTTTGCTAGGTTAGGCAGGATATAGGTGAGATGGCGTCACTTGTACGCGTGTTTCTTTCCTCGCGCAGAATCGCGTTAATTTTTCACTTCATTTCTTGTTGTAGAGCGTGGCATTGTGAATTCTTCTTAAACCAGTGGGTAATATTTGCCATCATTCACGTAAAATCTCTGGCAATTTTACCGTTTTCATTGGCGTTGTCGAGTAGTGTAACTCAGAAGCCGTTTTCTCCATTGCGAGGCTATATCTGGTGGAAGTTCATCGCCCTACCTACATGTAAGTGAAATGGCGTTGACTTTCTTTTACGTTATGTTATCTAAAATTCTTTCAGATTCACAACCTCTTGGATAATTTCCATATTTCATTGATTTAAGTATTTTTCATTACCCTCCTGACGATTTCAGGTATGTTATTAAAAATCTCGTTAAGGGAGTGTTACATCTTCATTACTTTTAGGGGGTCCATGTAGTAGATGAATTCTTGTACCGGTCAATCCATGTAGTAGGTCAATCCTTGTACAGACGAATCCTTGTATGTAAATGAATTTGCATCTTGCGAATATTCCGGAGTACGAACACCTGTTGATTGCCGGCAGCTATCCGGCGTACCACCGAGTAGATAAGCGCTAACACCTAAACGATACCGGGAGCGACCAGCTGATTGTGGAATTTTCGGAAGATACGATCTTTTACACAACCTTTTTTTTTTAAATTGCTTCAATACCGTTAATCTAGTGTAACCTTCCGACGATTTATGATTGGAGCTTTGTATTTTGTTCGCATCTAGTGTTTGAGGTCGTGGCTCTCTTCAAGAGCAACGCACCTGTATTTAACGTATGGGTAAACGAGCCGGCTACGAGTAAGCTATTTTTTTTGGCCCTTCCGGCTCATATAATCGTTCCGAGCGTTGTAGCTTGGGGTTTGTTTTTTGTGTTACAGAACTGGAACTTCGAAGGAGACCTCTTTTTCGGAGAAGACAGCGTATGTGTTATTCAAGGTAAGATTTTTAATTTACTTGTACCCAGTGTTGCCTATATGAGTTGTTATTCGGGTTAACTTAATTCAACCTTTGAATCCATTGAAGTCTTAACTACATTTTTGCTCGATCATTGTTGTAGGGGTCTGGTAACGTAATTATTAGGGAAGTGTTCATGAATTTATTTGGGGATTATTTTTGTTATTTAAAGTATTTGTTATTGTCGTATTGAAGATACATTTTATTTGCCGATCCTGCACCGTTTTTGCCAGGATTAATAAATCAGAATTGCTCGTAGTGAATTTATTATTTGGCTCTCTTGTGTTTTCCCAATTTCTATACAGGAGAGGTCAGAATTTGTGCAAAATTGGGTGGCGCTCAACTAATCATTTCTAGTGACTACCAAAGATCAAAAACTTATGTTATATGCCCAAACGAACAAACCGCTGTGGAAGATTCTCATCTCGAGCCCTTCTTTTAATTAAGAATCTGAGCTAGCTGGCCGTTTATGCGGCGGGGTTTGAGTTTTACAGCGCCGAACTAACCTCACGTTATAAAGTGGCGCCCAACGTGGGACCCTCCTCCTACACCAACTAGGATTAATGAGTTTGATGGAAAAGGTCTAACGCTACCCTCGCTGTCAAAAGAATGCGGAAGAAACATTGGAAAGTTTTGAAAGGCATGCAAACCTTAAAAGGAGTGAGGAAGTAGACGTGAATATAATGTTAGGGGAGGTAGGGAGATTCAAAAGAAGCGTAAAGAAAGATTTTAAAAAAGCCAAAGACATCTCGAAAAACGGCCGAAAAGGGCGTGACACGAAGAAACCGTGAAGGAAATGTCATGGGAAAATAAGCAAGTATGAGGGAGGTTTGAAGCAAATATGACGGGATAGGGAGATAAAGGGGAGGTAAAATAATAATGGTGATATATGCGCAAGGTAGGGGAACGTAAAGTGTAAACCAGGCAGTAGTGGGACGTTTGAAGAAAGTTTGAAGGGGGTAGAGGATGGTGCATAGGAGACGCGAGTAGAGGCGTTCAGAAACCGTACAAGAGCGTAATAGAATGTGAAACAGTAGCCAACAGAGAGGCGAAGAAAAGTGCTAAGGAGTGACGGGGAGATGTAAAGGAAACGTAATGAAAATTTAAAGGAATGCGAGAGAAGCGTAAAAGGAAAAGTGGGAATTAGGAATACGTAAGAGGGGTGTGAAGCAGTAAGGGATTAAGGGTGGAGATAAAGCTTGAAAAAGGCACGAAGGACTTAAACAAAATATGAGGCTGTAACGGTAGCTCCAACTTTAGATTTAAATTTTTTTGAGAATTTCGTTGCAATGTTAGAAATTTTGAGATTCGTAAAGGTCGAACCAGGGTTACAGCCCTTTGAATTTTCTATCGAAATTGGTTTTTAGTTCATAACTTTTGATTGAGAAGTCTAATCGAAAAAGTACGAATCGTTTTGGATTCTACGCACCAAAATTAATCAGAAAAAGTGTTTTCCCGAGAAATTTTGGTGTAGTCGATTTTTGGTAAAAAAGGAAGGTTATACACTGCCTTTTTTTGAGGCCCCAAAAGAAATTGTCTCAGATCGACCGGAAAAAAACATTTTCTTATAGAATATGGCCCGTAGATCCCATAATTTTGAACAGTTCCAAAATTGGGCTACTAGATCAAAAGTTACAGCCCTTTGAATTTTCTTTCGAAATGGTTTTTAGTCCATAACTTTTAATTGAAAAGTCTAATCGAAAAAGTACGATTCGATTTGGATTCTACGCACCAAAATTAATAAGAAAAAGTGTTTTCCTTAGAAATTTTAGTGTAGTCGATTTTTGGTAGAAAAGGAAGGTTATACACTGCCTTTTTTTGGGGCCCCAAAAGAAATTGTCTCAGATCGACCGGAAAAAACATTTTCTTATAGAATATGGCCTGTAGATTCTATAATTTCAAACAGTTCCAAGATTGGGCTACTAGAGCAAAAGTTACAGCCCTTTGAATTTTCTTTCGAAATTGGTTTTTAGTCCATAACTTTTGATTGAGAAGTCTAATCGAAAAAGTACGAATCGTTTTGGATTCTACGCACCAAAGTTAATAAGAAAAAATGTTTTCCCGAGAAATTTTGGTGTAGTCGATTGTTGGTAAAAAGAGAAGGTTATACACTGCCTTTTTTTGAGGCCCCAAAAAAAATTGTCTCAGATCGACAGGAAAAAAACATTTTCTTATAGAATATGGCCTGTAGATTCCATAATTTCAAACAGTTCCAAGATTGCGCTACTAGATCAAAAGTTACAGCCAGGGGTCGAACAATAAAGTTTTGTATATTATAGAAATTCTGTAAAGCTTTCAAATTTAAAAGGCCCAATAAAAGATTTGATTGGTGAAATTGTATTCGTAAACCGTCGCGGAAATGAAGCCCGTCTAGTCTGCTTCGTTTGATTTCTGTAGAGCATTGTCTCATTAATTGGTTTCGGAATCCTCGGCGACTAGATCTCGGGGAATTTAGATCATGTTCAGTTATTTTAATCTTAATTAGAGCTATTCGGTTACGGCACGTTGTTACTTCAGCAGCATGCAAACTGCAAATCTATCATATTAGATGAAAAGTTGATTTTGATTTGTTACCCTAGCTCGTGTTTAATTCGTAGGGTGGGAATTAAGTTACGAATTAACAATTAAAGATGGCCGCTCGAGTTAACAATTTGCCATTTTATAGGTGGTCATTAACTAAGATTAAGTGGGAATCATCCTGGGGATATTATGACATTCATTCGGGTTTTGTCTGCAAGCGTAGGTCGAAAATTAAAATTGTTAATAAATTCGCATCTTGATCACACATCTGATTTTGGCAATATGCGATCTGCTTGTCTTTACTAGAAGCATCTGTGGTTAAAATTGACCTTTCTGTTGCCCGGATATTTCGTACCCGAGTAATTCGCACCAAGGATATTACGTACCCTGGACTATTTTGTCGCGGAACATTTCGGTCTCGGATAATTCACCTCCGGGCAACTACAATACCAACACATTTCCATAATAAAACACGGATTAGTATTAGTTCTATTAAAGAGCACTGTTGAAAGACACTTACGTACCTTTGTAACGGTACCTCTAAATTTAGATCTAGTTTTTCCTTAATTTTTGTTGTAAAATTACCTTTTATTTGATTTGTAAGCCGGGAATTAAGCGAAGGAATTAACGATTAAAGATGGCCGTCTACGTTAATATGAAGCCATTTTGTAGGCGTAGGAAATAGAGAGGATTAGTTTTGGGCGAAAATGTTGGGGAATCATGGTTTAGCACGCAGCGAGGGCAGTGCGTGATCCTTAGAAAATATTAAAATTAATCAATTCGCGTTTGGTCATCAATGTGACCATTTAATTGATAATTTAAAATTTTCATTATTTTGCGTCTGAACTACGGAAAGTATATGCCAAAAACTAACAACAAATTATCCCTGTATACTATACAGGGTGGTTCAAATTCGTAGGTCACCACTGGAATCTCCGTAACTGTAAGTAATACAGTGTAGGCTAAATGGGTACCCCCATTGCTAGAAACATACCAATCGAAATTTGTCCCAATCGGATAATTTGTTGTTAGTTTTTGGCGTCTAAGATTTCCTCATGGCACCATTCTCAAACTGGTCAGGCAAAAACAATTCCAATTCAACACTATAAAAAAGATAGGCAAAAGCTTCACTTGTAACACTGTCACCATAAAATAATACATAATTGAATATCTCTGTACAAATTTTGATTCCACCTTGCACGGATGATGGAAATTTGATGTGATGCCATTAATTAATGAGTGTGAGATTCCTTTGTATACAATATCTCAAAATCTCATGGTTTCGTACTTGAAAAATTTAAATCGTTACGCCAAAATTTCGTATATGTATGCGCTAATTAACGCATTTTATAAACGAAAGAGTTACGTGTAAGCGTAAGCTTTCATGAATCGCGATTAATTACATCGAGTACATCGGAAGTTCTAAATTAGCATAGTTTCTTTCATTACCATTTGCATAATTTACACTTGTATGATTAAACAAGCGTTCAATAGTAATTTATTGTAATTAAATAAACCTATTTATGATTTATGTACATAGACTTTCAATGGCAATTACATTTTAGTATCTGATCAATATTCTAGTTCCTTTCGCTGTTTTTGTTTTTGATGTTTAAACACCACATCTACTCTATTCTTTAAGATGTACATACAAGATGCAGATCGTGCCAAATAAACCTCGACACACCTCACGCCGTAACAAAAAGTAAGGTATGACTTCATGCAAGTACTTCATTACCCATTGTCGTTTTTGTGCTACATTTCATTTACATTGTCCCTACTCCATTGGCACTCACATTTCACGTTTTGGTAACCGCACGAGCTTCAGTATTTTAATTGATGTGAAATATATCATGCTCAAGTACCTGTGAACAATTCCGTTATAAAAATCAATCGAGATATTCAAATAGATATCCAATTATGGTTTTGCAATAAGCCTCGCCTATATACCTGTCAAATTATATATTGTTTTTTTTGCCGAAATTTCCTCCACAATCTGTTCTTGACTAAATCTGCGGTTGGTTTTTCAATAAGGCATTAAACTTGTGTCATCGACCGCTACCAAAAGAAATCCGCCTGCCTCCTGCTGGCAATGCAAACATTGATAAGGGTGCCTATATACCTGACAATTAATTATGAACTTTCTCCAATTACCTAAATTTTACTGCTTACTTTGCCATATTAACTAAATTAATATCTAAATAGCAATTCTAATACCTCCCAAATGTTGTCTTCATTATGCTGTGTTTCTGTGAAGCTAACTGAACGAAGTGTAGGTACCTACGTGTGGAAATGTGGGGAACAAGCACTTGCTCACTGCAGTTTTTCGTTGAGTTACTCAAAAACTTTGCAAAACAAGGTGCAATTTGGAACGAAAAGGATCAAACAATCAGCACATTACATCATCATCATATTATGGACGCCAGCATAGATATGTGTCGTCTGGACGTTCCAGCCGCCCTTTGAGAGTATCTTCATCCGACACTCCGTTCTGCAGATATTTGCACTGAAAGTTTTTAAGTCGCCAGTATATGTGTCTCGTCCCGACGTTCCATTTTGCCTTTGTGAGTACTCTCCTCCGACAATTCGTTTTCAAGATATTCGCTTCGACTGCACCAATAGATATGTCTCGTCCATACGATTCATTTTGTCTTTGTGAATTCTCTCTTCCTCCAAACCATTTTTCAGGTATTCGCTCTTAAACCAATGGATATGGATATGTTTCTTCTTACAGACTTATTACTTTGTAGCACAGAATCGAGTCGTTTCTATCGTTACGAACGGCTTTTCCTGCTTTCAAAGCTACACTCGTATATAAGCAAAGGTAGCCTAGAAGACAATACAACCGGATGTTACGCGTTCTCAATTATTGTGCTGGTAAAACACCTGGGTGCCTGAAACCGTGTTAGGTTTCTTCGAACACTTATTTATGTGAATGCCTGCTAACGGTATCACCCTTACACCGTAGGCGTAGGCGCGATACCGCCAACAACGATATCACAGGCCCTCCATCTTTTGGGCCAGATTTTGTTGACTTTGTATGCCATCTTATGTTTCCCCGTCACCAATCCTGACCCAGGAGTTGGTGAGTGAGAGGCCGGATGTGGCGGAGTATACCCACTTCTTTTTCGTTTACTGAGCCCTTAATTTTCAATCTACTTACAAGCTCAAATGGCAGTACTCGGCGCCGATTGGCCACGGAAAAGCGAACTGGCATTAGGGCCGAAATGTCCTGTATTTTACAAAACCAAAATTTGAAGGCTCATTTTTTTTACTACACTAACAGTTGCAATAAACATTTCAAAACCCACCTAAACCAGTATAACATTCTTTGAAACACTTCAATGCATATTCAAGAAGTGATCAAATTAAAATATATGAGTTGATCCTTTCAGCTAAGTTAATATAATTTACTAGCAGCTTGCGTAATTAGTAAAGTTAATTCCATTTCCAATTACAAATAATTAACAGCCGAACGCATAGTTTCGCGCGGTTTAGTTTTCGTTAATAATAAAGCACATACACAAATCGATAACTCTTAACTTTAATTTATTATTAGTCCGTCCCTGACCAACTCCCCATCTGTTGCATTTATTCATATCAGACTACACACAGATTTATATAGCATTATAACTACTTGCAAATTAATATACCGTGTGTGCCAAGGTTGAACGCAAGGATCCACGAACCCTTTGATATGTATTTGAAGTTAGCGTTGAATTGAATGAATTGAATTGAATTCGGTTAACCAATAGCATTGAATAAGTAATACTTATTCAATGCCAATAGTAAAGGAAAGGTATTACCTCAAGTACAGTGCAAATTAAAGTTCACTAACAGTGCTAACAATATTGCACTACTGTAACCTTACAATTGAGTGTTCTTGACTGGCACATTTTTAATATCGTTACAATCACTCTAAATTGCATATTTCTACTCAGCATCTCCTTGACTGGTTCCCGAGTCCCGAGCGCTTTCTTTACAAGTTAAATATCCATTTCGGTTTCTATTTATTACTTCCTGGAAACTATACCAAACGTGAATAAACCCAAGCATTTCTGTTAACACAATCAGTCAGGTATTTTGTGTATATGACAAGTTATGGAAATTAATAGCTTCGACACTGTGTCAAACAGATATCGTTGGTTTATGAGGTGACCCATATTTAGTAAAAATCTTACAACGCTCGTTTAGGAATATTAATTTAGATAAATCGCTGCATTATGTTACAATTTACATTGCGTTTTTACACCGATTTTAATTTGTTAAGGACAGATTACTTCAGTACCTCCATTTTCGAGATATTCACATTGCCTGCGTAGATATGTCTCGTCTGGATGTTCCAACCGCCCTTTGAAAGTACCCTCCTCCAACACTCCGTTCCGCAGATATTTGCATTGTAAGTTTTGACCATTGTAAGTTTTGACGTCACCAGTAAATGTGTCTCGTCCCGACGTTCCATTTTGCTTTTGTGAGTACTCTTCTCCGACATACCGTTTTCGAGACATTCGCTCTTAAAGTTATGACCTCACCAATGTACCAATATATTTCGTCTAGAAGTTCCAATCGCCCTCCTCGAACACTCTTGAGATATGAGGAAATATAACCGATCATGGTAAGGGGCCGAAGAGAAGGACTGTGGTTGGTAAGTTTCATTGAGACCTGTCATTAGTTAGCACCCCCATTTTAAAATACACATGATTATCTCACTACACTCCCTCTCCCCCCTTATAAAATTTCGTAATTTTTTGAACCTCCTCTCCCCCTCTTCGAGCGTCACGTGATTGCTCAAACACCTGTTAGATTATGATTTCTCGGAAATGAAACATCGGGTAAGAAATGGTTTTATAAAGCTCTATTACTTTTTTTTTTAGTATATCTTTTTTAAAAAATACAAAAATTGGAAAAATGCAAAAAATTGAATTTTTTGGAAAATTTCGAAAATCGATAAACAATCATGAATATTTGCGATTAGCATGTAAACATACTCTAAATAGTGCAACTTTTTCCTTATTTAAACCACTCTATCTTTTACGATTTTCAAGATCACATGGTGTATTTTGAGAACTGTAATTTTTGTTGTACTTATACATTTTGTTTTTTGACTTTGTCCACATGCCACCCTTTAAATGCACATAGACATATAGTCCTTACTCGTTTTGAAAATTATATATTATTTTGCATAACAATTCGTTTATTGTGAGGTCTGTAATTTTTTGGGACTTGAAATATTTTCTTTTCATTATCTAATTTTGTCGACAACCAGCTTTTAACGGATCCCTTATCCAAAAATTACATTAAGTAAAAAAAAACTTATACATAATAGGTAATTCATCTATTGCGAGGGTGGTAATCTTTGTGGTACAGTAAATATCTTTGTTTCCTTGTTCAATTTTATTTACGGCGTCTAATCATAATTTGTATGTAGCATATTCAGTTGGATAGATTTATACAGGGTGTAGCACCTAAGATCCCTCGGATCATAATTCCTTTACCATAAAAGATACCGAAAAAGTCTTAAAGCAAAATTGTACACAATTACCGCCGCCATCCTTCTAAAATATTTCACCAGGGGCGTGCTGTATTCCAGTGGGGTATCACATTATATTACTGAATTGAAGGGTACTTGAAAAGTACTTATTTTTTTATGTAACATGATATACCTCTAACTTTAACGATTTCGCTGTTAGAACCTTTTTCCATCAAATTTTGACAGTTCTTTGAAATTTTTTTTGAGAGAAACTAAATCGCACAGGCGGCTAATTTTTGGATTGATGCACATGTTAAGACCTCTTCCAGAATAACATAATTTTTTTAGGTACCTACCTACTTTATCAATATAAATAAACCTTTTGATTGACTTTCGCTAAATGTCATATTTTTTAAAAATTTCAAATGGCACCCCCATAAACAAATTATACCTATGGGTAGCCAATACTCCGATGTTCCACCGATATAAAGAAAACCACACATTCCATAAGAAAATTTCGCAGAAAATCCAAGTTGAAACCCCAATTTGTAAAAAAAACGTTCTTTTCCGAACCCAAAAGTGTGTCATGGTAAAACAAAAGATGGTCAATTCTCACAAAAGCTGGCTGTCAAGAAAATCAGATAAGGAAACGAAAATATTTCAAGTAACAAAAAATTGTGAACATCTTTTGTTTCATCATGGCACACTTGGGTTAAGAAAAGAAGGCTTTTTTTCACAAATTGGCGTTTCGACTTGGTTTTTCTCCGAAATTTTCTTATGGAATGTGTGGTTTTGTTTGTATCAGTGGAAAAGTTGTACTGCTGGCTACCCAGAGGTATAATTTGTTTAGGAGGGTGCCATTTGAATTTAGCGAAGGTCAATCAAAAATTTTATTTTTTCGATAAAGTGCCTTAAAAAAAATTATGTCATTGTGGAAGAGATCTCAACCTGTGCCTCAGTCCAAAAATTAGTCGCCTGCCTCTCAAAAAAATTTTGAAGAACTCAAATTTTCACGAAAAAAGGTTTACAGCGAAATCATTAAAGTTAGGGCTATTAACATAAAAAAAATAAGTGCTTTTTAAGTACTCTCCAAATCAGTAATATAATATGGGATGTTCCATTTAAAAAAATGCAAGTTTGATATGCCACTGGAAATACTGGAATACAGCACGCTCCTGGTGATATTTTAGAAACACGCCGGCGGTAATTGTGTACAACATCCTGTTCACCCGCAATTCGCATTTGGTAGATTTCGCCAATAACCCTTCACAAAATAGTACTCAATTTTTGAGGCACTTCTCATAGCTCTAGCTTCTATTGGCGAACGAGATAGAGAGACCGCGATTCGAGCTTTGCTTTAAGAAACTTTAAACCGCGTGACAAAACTCGCAGCGGAAGAATCCTTTTGGGCGCCCGAAGATGACCACCCTTTGCAAAAGGTGGTTAATTTTGTCCAAAGGAAAAAAAAACAAAACTCCGCCACGCAGGAGTTGTCTGCGTTTACTAGATCTTTCCGACGACACCAATTTAAAAACAATCGGACCAAAACGGTCGAAGAAGATAGGAAAAAACGGAAAAATCTCCAGGTTAGTACACCACGGTTGAGGATGGCTCTCAGATGTCGCCGACCCCACATAATGTAGCCCCGTCCCTAAAGTTGTTAATTACACGACCCCGGTAGGTACATGTATACTCCTCGTCTTTCTACAAGCGTTCTTCTACTGGCCCGCATTTGCCGGCAGCCAGCCAGCCAACCAGCCGGCCAAAGTGAGACTAAAAGCTACCTTTTTACAAATAAATTTGCAAAAATCTGCAAGAAAGGAGTTGCAACACATAGTTCGCTCTTACAAAAAATTATACCTAAACTATATCTAAAAGCTCTCATGCAGTGCTTAATTAAAAGTAGATAATTGAAACTGATGTACAAAAAAAAATCTTAATTATATATACCCAACGTCTTGTTCGCCTTAAAAGGTTAAGGATTTAATTATAGTACATAAGTAATAATATTGCTATACTTTATCTGCTTAATTAATTCAAGGTGTTGCACTAATTTGGAGCACATGAGCCTTATTTATTGAATGGGCAGAATCATTTTTGTCTTGCATTTTAGATTGATGGTCATTGGTCAATGTTCTAGGAGAATCTTATTGTTGTTGTTATTGTTATTATTTTGGCAAATCGGTAATTAACAGTGTTATTCCCATATTAAGAAACACATTATTTTTTTATAAACTAGTACATGGCATAATCGACATAATGTGAGAAAAAATTGCAAAACTAAACCGATAATGCATTTAACCTAAAAGCCAATAATTACTTATGGGCATAATTAGTTTTCTAATTTGCTTTAAAGAAGTTCGTTTTGGGACTCACCTCAAACTTGGGCACGATTTATGAACGAAGTTAATCCAGGGGCGAGAACGCCTGAAAATTTCACACACACTACTGACATTCGTTCATTACAGACGCCCCTTCTTATAGACATTTATCCGCTAAGGTAGAAAGTATTTAATGCGCAATTAGGTATGTACTATGCAGGAGCAGGGAATAAGAAATATGAGGCACATTTGATTTGATTACTCTGACCAATACATTTTAAACAAATTAGATTGCGCAATGTTTGTTCTTGCAAATTCCGACTTATTTGCAGACTTGCATCATAGCTTTTACGTTAGCAATGTACCTACTTCTGTACTATGTGTTTATATGCAAAGAAGAAATTGGTACACACAATGCCGTTCTGAAATTTGCATAAATGTGAAAATTTCTCAAAATTAATCTCACGCAGTGCGATGGGAACGAAATTACTCAATTTAAGTAATCTAATTAAGGGGAACTTTTTTTCTGGTGGTTTGCTGATTTATTCTAATTTCTTTTATTTAATTGGGAAAAGTTTGTGGTTGTCCACTCATCGAACCGTTTATGAATTGTCGAAATATGTCTTGAGCTGTATCATACTTCCGTTTTTCACCAAGTTCTGTCCTTTCACACACATCAGTCAAGCCTCACTGCGACTTTTATTTGAAAAAGTGTCTTCATGTGAAGATCAAACAATCTGTCACTGTAAATAAATGCGCGAATTAATCTTTGGCTAGCAACTTTTATTGCACTCTTAGCAATAAAAATCTTAAGACGTGACAGGTCCAGTGGGTGAAAGGAATTCGGTGAATTACATTATGCAACGTGCAAATAAACAACTGATTGATCGAAACTGAAAGGAACCAAAAAACCATGGTATGCCAAATAAACGAAAGGGACCTCTAGTTTAAGGTCAAAAAATGATATGGATAATGACATTCTACAGTATCAGAAAAAACTCGGTACCTACGCGTTGGTACAACAACGAACTATTAATTTACAAGACTTTTCCATACAGTCTTCTTCAAATTTATACTTCAGGTTCTTCATATGATTAAGATCATTTCCCAAATTTCTTCAGATTCCTCGGGTTTAATTCTCAATTTTTCAATTTGGCTAGATTCTTCAGACCAATCATATCGTTTCTATTCTTCGGATTCCTCCGTTTCTTCGAATGTTTTCAATTCTTCTTTGTTTCTTTAAGTTCTACAAGCTCTTCAAATACTTCAGACGTATACAATATCTCTAATGCTTCACATTCTTCATATCGTTCCATCTCTTGGAAATATTTCAGTTTCCTCCTTTGAAATGTTTCGTACTTTTAGATCCAACATATTCAAACCTCAGATTTTTCTGTTTCCTCCAATTTTTGTAAATCTGCAGATGCTTCAATCGCTTCCCTAGTATCTTCGAACGTTTGAAATTTCTAAGATGGTTCGGATTCTTTTGTTCCTTCAGAATATTTAGGTTTTCCAAAAATCATTTTTTAATACGGTGTTCGTGACCCAAAACCTGCGCTACCCATATGAGTGCCATAATTGTAAGTAATTAAATTAGGTATTAGCATTTTACTTTATAATTAAATTAGATAATAATAATAATGACATTTATTGTAACCCATTTATATAAATAAGAAACAACTCAACCCTTCAGCAATCAGCAGGTGACAAGAACAGTTGTTTAGAAAAAAAATTAAAGACCCGGTAACAAGAGAGGTAACTATAACTAAGTGTGATACGCAAAAGCGCAGATATCTAGCTAAATTACATAAATTTATAAAAAAATTTAAAAAAACCAATGTTTAATTAATTTAAATGCATACTTAAGTTTCCGATTGTTTTTCGTGTCTGTTTTCTATCAATATATCGAGGGTTAACCATTATTGTAGTTGTCTGTTTCAGCTGTGGAAGATCCCTTGAGCAAACTAACGTAAGGTAAAAAAAATCGATTGAGCTAGTTATCGGAGCATTTTATTTCAATGTTATATATTTTTTGACAATTTCCTAATTGCAATTTCATTTTTCAATTCAACCACAGTAAATTGTTAATCAACAGGGTGTAGCAGAGTGTTAATATCGAACCCCTAGATACACGATCATTTTTCCCAGCGTTTTGATGAACTTTTCCGAGTGACGCAGCGCCAACCTTTCGTGAATTCAACTGTATTGTCCATTATATGCACATAACATGGATAAAAAATACACTTTTTAGCTTGATGGGTAAAATAGCTTAAGAGTCATAGGAATGAAGACTATGCAGCAGTGTATTGGATCTACACTTCAAAACACAAGTTCTGTCAAAATTACGCACTTTTTCTCACATACCATTATTCAGAATATCTTTTAAACTAACCATGCCATGCGAATCGGAATTGCAGTATTGCACAGTATTCACCAAAATTGCAACTGCGGCAATTGCAATTAAATGAGCTTGTGTCATAAGTTTGTTTTGGTAGATGGTCATACTAAATAGCTTAATTAATGAAGTTAAATGTTGTAATAGAACATTTTTCTTAAACAATGACAAATATTGAGCGATGTTCTAATTCTCAATGATAATAAATTCACTATAATTAATAAAAATAGTAATTCACACGACACGGCCAATATAGGAATATAATGAGGTACGCGTGACGAAGTGGCGCAAACTATATAATTTGTTCATCAATTGAAGCAAAAGTTGACTTTTATAATATTTGTTAACACATCCAAGAACTTCAGGTTTTCATAAATAGGATTTTGTGTAATCTTTCTAATTAATAAATGGTAATTGGGGCCATGAAAAAGATTCTTTTTTTAAGGTGCTTCGATTTTGTGTTTTCTTTTGTAGAATTTAGATCGTCCCTAAGGAAATTCAAACTGCTGTTAAAGTCAAAGTAATAGCAAAATGTACTTTGATTTACTCAAGATCCACTAGCAACCTCACTGAATCTACAACACAACTTAAAGTTGCTAGAGAAATGGATTAAAACAAAAATAAATGAAACAAAATCAGTCCACTTTACATTCACTAATAGACATTCTGTATGTCCCAGACGTCACTACAAATGGTAAAATGATACCAATAGCAGAAGAAGTATAATACAGGGTGACACTTTTAAAACTTTCAATGGGCGATATCGTATTTTATATTAGAGGTATCACAAAATGGCCAAAACCGTTTCGGTAGAATCGAGGGGGAAGCAAAATGGTCGTATAAAGAAGGAACCAACTTCAACCTCGTACCCCCCGCCACCCCCATGCCTAAATTTTGAATTGTGACGTATCACTTGTGATACATCATTGGAAAGCTCTTAAAAAATGCTTTTCAGAAATACCAACACTGGTACATTTAAACTGCCCATTCACAACTTATTACACTAAAATTTGAACTCAAATAAACAACTTTTATTTAATAAAATGTTCAAAATGTTCACCGTTTTGTTCTAAACAATACCACAAACGGTTTTCAAATTCATTTCTAACATTTTTAAACACTTCCCTGGAAAGTGAACGGCACTCCCTGACTATCCGGTAGCGAAGATCATTTATGGAAGCTGGTTCAGTTTTGTACACAACCGATTTTAAATGACCCCAAAGAAAGAAATCCAATATGGTGTCAGATCTGGAGATCGTGCTGGCCATTCTATAGGACCTCTTCGTCCTATCCACTGTCCCGGAAATTTCTCATCTAAAAATTCACGAACAGCCATAGACTAATGAGGAGGAGCCCCATCTTGTTGAAAATGTATGAAATCTTCAATCAAATTCATGTTTCCGTCAATTGGATTTATTTGATTCTCTATTTCATGAGTGATGAGAGGCTCGACGGTAGGTATTTTGTAGCATGTTTAGGTAAGTATCTCCAGTTAAATTTCCTTCGATAAACAGAGGACCAATAATGCTATCACCTAAGATACCTGCCCAGACGTTAATTTTTTGGGGCCGTTGAGTATGCCCCTCGCGAAAAAGATGAGGATTTTTATCGTCCCAATACCGGCAGTTATGTTCGTTCACATTTCCATTTAAAAAGAATGTACATTCATCACTAAAACAAGTGTTTTTCACCAGTTCCGGATTATTTTGAATATTCTCGGTCATTATTTCACAAAATTGGATTCTTCGATCGGAGTCGTCTTCGGTTAGTTCCTGTACAATCTGCATCTTATAAGGGTTGAATTTGTGCACCTTAAGAGTTCGTCGTACAGTTTCTCGCGAAAGTCCGGTCATAGTCGCTGCTTTTCGAATAGATGATGTTGGGTTTGCACCAAAATGACCTAAAACTTCAATCTGAGTAGCTTCATCCATTATTCTTGGTCCTTTTCTTTTCTTATTTTCCACTGACCCAGTTTCTTCAAATTTAGTCACTAACATTGCAACATAAGTGTGACTGACACGTCGTTCTGGGTGTCGGGCATTAAAAACAGCTGCTGCTCTAAATGCAGATCGCGCTTCAGAACCATAGATGAACATAATTTCAACTCCTTCGGCTAACGTGTACACCATTATGAAATCTTTAGTTAAATTCAAAATTTGTAATTTTCTTGCCAAGAAATACTAAAAACGAAACTAAAATAATAATAACCGATCAACAAATAAAGCAATAGAAAATTATTATTTACTAAAAATTGCTGTCATTGTTTTTCCAAAGCATCACTAGATCTAAGAAATTTCTTTTTATTTCAAACACTGACAAATTCATCAAATACTCAAATTACTCATTTTTATTACATAAATTGTGAATGGACAGTTTAAATGCACCAGTGTTGGTATTTCTGAAAAGCTTTTTTTAAGAGCTTTCCAATGATGTATCACAAGTGATACGTCACAATTCAAAATTTAGGCTTGGGGGTGGCGGGGGGTACGAGGTTGAAGTTGGTTCCTTCTTTATACGACCATTTTGCTTCCCCCTCGATTCTACCGAAACGGTTTTGGCCATTTTGTGATACCTCTAATATAAAAAACGATATCGCCCATTGAAAGTTTTAAAAGTGTCACCCTGTATAATAATATTATACAGGGTTACCCGACATTCGCCGCAGCATACGAAAACGCCGTTAGCTGCATGCAAATATGAATTACAATACGGCGTACACTTATATAGTAATGCAGGTTTCGACGCAGCATGGGACAACGAGTTGCCGATGGTACTAGGATTCGTCACTGCTTGTCATTACTCATCGGATAATTCCTGTCACAATTTTGACGCTCAACGTGCATGAACCCTTTCGATTTCTTCTACTGGGGTCACCTGGATTCCATTTACGCACGTGGACCGTTTCCGAACACTGCTGCTTTGGAAGATGCCATCCGTGAATGTTCTGCGGGTATCACTCATACCCAACTCATGTCTGTGAGTTGTGACTGCAGAATTTGAAAACCGATTGCATTACACGATTCCTACTGGCGGGGACTTATTTGAACACTTAGATACTATAACGGCAGATGCGACGCAATTTCTTTTCTTAGACTGCTCTGTTCTTTTTTTTGTGTTACCGAAGGCTGTTTCTTTTTTAATGTAACCGAAGGATGTATTTTTTTCTTTCGTTATGTTTCCTTGTGCTCATCCTGCATGATCACTTCCCTTTTCCATGGAATTTCTAACGTGTCGGCCGATGCTGCGTCGAAACCTGCATTACTACAGTGTGAGCAACAATGATTGAAGCGTGCGTCATCACCGCTTGTTCCTATTAATATCAAAACTACCTTCTTTGTATGGAGTTGTATACGAAAATGACGTTCTGCGCTGTCACAGTGATGTGCGTCTATTCGTATTTCGTATCTTGTATCAAATCAGCATATGCTATGAGCGGCACATTGCCAATTTAGCTGAAGCGGCACGCTTCAATCTTTGTTGCTCACACTGTATATAAGTGTACGCCTTATTGTAATTCATATTTGCACGCAGCTAACGGCATTTTCGTATGCTGCGACGAATGTCGGGTAACCCTGTATAATATATTATAATATGTATTATATTATTGGACGACACTCCCAATTAACAATCAAAATAAACTCATACTGTATAAAACGATAATAAAACCAATCTGGACGTGTCCAGTTGTGGGGTAGTGCCAAAGTTTTAAACCTAAAAATCATACAGCACATCCAAAAGACTTTAAGAACCATCACAATCTGCCTGTCAAAGACGAAATAGCGAGAACCAACACACCCGCGGCTGAAGATACAATGGATAACAGACCTTCCGAGGAAACCTGAAATAATATTATAATATAGGTAGGTACCTAAAATTGTAAAAGCAAACATCACTGTATGGATCCCTATAGTGATCACTAATTGTAAAAGATTTACTTATTACTCATTTCAAAAAAAGTAGATTGTAAATTAGCAAATGAAGTGTTTTCTGTTTCTATAGGTAATATATTACAAAACTTATGCATTGTTTAAACACTCCCAAAGTGCACATTTATACCCTTTTTTCGAATCATTTCTCTCAAAACTATTGACATATTTTCGATATATTTTCAAATTTGTTACACATTTCCATAAGTCACGCATTTTAAGGACGATATGCCACCCGCACGGCACGGGAATGTTAAAATTTGGGGAATAACATGCCACGAAGAATTTCATGTGATTTTCAGTAGGGGAATTATTTGACACAGCTTGAATTCGGAATCCGGCTCATATTCAATAGCACTGATCCTCAAACTCGTAGAAATCAATTGCCGAAGATTCAACATTGCTGTCTCTTTTCGTTCTAGAATTAGATGAGGGGCAGACGGACGGGCAGATGGACAAAACCATCGCATAAGGGGAATTTCTTTCGAGACATTCCCATTGATCCAACTCAGAAATTGTTTCTGGGACGAAGTAGAAGCGTTTTGATATTATGATTTAACGCCTTTTGGACGAATCCTGAATATTCTTTATACTCAAACAAAAGGAGAAGCCTGAGAAGCCTCAAGCAAACAGGTAGAAAAGTTCACCATCGTGATTTGTCATTCGACAAGATAACAATCATATCTCCAACATCTCGAACACTCGTAAACAACGAAAATCGACAAAAATTATTTGTTCACTTTCTAATCTTGGTCGTGAACCGTGGTCTTGTAGCGAAAAATGAACCCATTATGCACGTAGTGGATTTATGTCCTTATACGCTTATATTAAATTAGATCGCTTCACAAGGCATTAACAAAAGAATCAATTGCGTATCTAGATTGTTGCTCGAAGGCCAGAAATTGTCTCAACGAAAGTGAATACAAATTCATCGGTTCAAATTTAGGGCGTTACATAAGTGCGTAATAAAAAAGTATTACACGATGCATTTGACCCCTTTTTCTCACCGAGAGAAGTCTCTTCTTTTGTAATTTATTTAAATTTTATTGTTTGTTTTTATTTTAATAATAGCCTAATTTCACATTATTAATAATTAAGCTTAAATTTGCGTTTAAAGGTATTAATGAAAACTGTAACGCGCACCTTGTTTGGTTTGTTTGGTGTAACCGTAACCTTCGCCTGAAAGTGGATGACCGAATTATTTTTTATTAAATTATATTGGTTTATAAATTTGTTACTAACCCCCCTTATTTGTATTCTCATAGGTGGTCTTCTTTAATGCTATAGATATGAAGGAAACGTAAGGTTTTGGAAAAATTAGTTAATATAATTTCATTTTAGTTGCCTGCTTTCGCTTTGTACGAGTAATACAAGAATAATACATGTTGTAATAATAACCAGGAAAAGTGAATTATTTTCGTACGTGCAGTAGAAATTCCGGTCGAGGCGTCAGCCGAGGCCAAGGAACTAGCTACCAAAAGGCCGGAAATGTATCTCCGACGAATTGCACCATGAACTGGTTGAAGGTAATTATCGAGAACTGGCATTTAAAGGACACCTTCATTTTAGTTTGAAGCTTTGAAGCACAATTCCGGTCGAGGCGTTGGAACTGCCAAAAGTCCGGAGGCGCATCCCCTACGAATTGTTCATTTTGTTTTCTTCCCCATTGAAAGTATAATTGCCATGAATTTTCTTCATTTTACTGTTAGTGAAAGCAGGCAACAAATTAATCTCGAGGAAAAATGTTTTCTGTTTTTAAACATTTGTTTGCAATAGTCGTAATCCAATGTTATCTAATTTCTTGTCCCTCATGCTCTTGGTTCTAGTCCGTGGGCAGGAAATTCATTCGAGAGAAGTTGAACTTGGGCTCCATTAGACATTTAATTCTGAAATTGTATTAGAGTAATTTTTAATTATTTTCTTATTTTCTTTTATAATTGACATTTAATCGAAAATTCCCTTCTGCCACCTTCCAAAGCACATGGCTCTAGCTTACCTTGGTTTGTCCCTTCTTCTCCTTCCGCTATGACGACAAATCTGGGTTTTAATTCCAAATTTCAGGGTTGAAATAAATAATATAAAATCGGACCCTGACAAGTCGCGCAAGGGTTGAAACTTACCACGGACACAATAACGAGTAAACATTTAAAATAAAGCTGCATTCACGTTCAAAGTTTTAACTACAGATTATAGGAACACTAAAATTAAATGCAACTACACTCAAAAGGCAAAACGCAAAAAAAATGGAGAATAAAAATACAGAGGGGCTATTTTTCGAAACAACACAGAACAAGGAATGAAATAGGGGTAATAAGATTCTGCAAGGAAAGGAAGATAGTCATACAGCCCTTTGAATTTTCCTTCGCAATTGGTTTCTAGTCCATAACTTTTGATTGAGACGTCTAATCTAATCTAATAATTTTTGGTTAAAAAGGAAGGTTATACACTGCCTTTTTTTGAGGCCGGAAAAAAAAATTGTCTCAGATCGACCCGGAAAAAAAATTTTATTATTAATTTTATAGAATGTGGCCTGTAGAAACAATAACAGTTCCAAAATTGGGCTACTAGTTCAAAAGTTACAGCCCTTTGAATTTTCTTTCGAAATTGGTTTCTTTTCTAGTCTATAACTTTTGATTGAGAAGTCTGATCGAAAAAGTACGAATCGTTTTGGATTCTACGCACCAAAATTAATAAGAAAAAGTGTTTTCCCGAGAAATGTTGGTGCAGTCGATTTTTGGTAAAAAAGGAACGTTATACACTGCCTTTTTTTGAGCCCCGAAAAAAAAATTGTCTCAGACCGGGAAAAAACATTTTCTTATAGAATGTGGCCTCGCAGAATCCATAATTTCAAACAGTTCCAAGATCGGGCTATTAGATCAAAAGTTACACGAACGCACTTGGTTCGAACATCATAAAAGGAAGCTTTTTACACATGGAAATCACCTGGAGACAGATATCAAAAGCAGATTGGTTTCATTATGCCTGAAGAGAGATACAGAAATGAGTATAAAAATGCGTGTGGACTGCCAGGTGCAGGTATTAATGGTGACCATGCTCTTTTAAGGGAGATGGATAAAGGATATATAGAAAGGGCGATAGGAATTCACATAAAAAGGAAGGTTGCAGTGAAGTGTCATGAAAGTACAAGAAGGCAAATGGAAATGCATGAAGAATCCGATAAACAAAGGCGAGCGAACGGACAGGCGTGGGAACAGACTGATGGACAGACGGACGGACAAAGTGGCCACAATAGCGCATTTCCTTTATTTTTGTGGAAATGCGCTAAAATTGAACCCTTACACCGGTCTCACCTGTTAGCTCTACCCCCATCCATTAGTACTTTTCGTACGTTGTTTAAGACCCCTTCACCTACAACTATACCAAAATTCGCATTTACACGAATTATTCTCCCTATTTGGCAGTTTTTGGTCTTCGTTGCGTCGGTTACTTGGTACAGTAATATCAGACAATTACTGGTTGAGTGAAAAGGGAGTAATGATAAAAATTGGTATGTCTAAGACAACGTATATGAGAAAGAGAGTATGCTTAATAGTAAGAGGACTTAGAATTGAGAAAAAGGCTGGTGAAATGTTTGGTTTGGAGTGTTCTGTTGTATGGATGTGTAATATACATATTAAATAAAAGATTAGAAACACTGGAAACCTTCGAGATGTGGACTTGGAGGAGGTTGTTGAAAGTAAAATGGTGTGATAAGGTTAGAAATCAGGAAGTATTAAAAAGAGCAGGAGAAGAAAGATTACTGTTAAATTAGAAAGAGAAACTGGGTAAGTCACGTGGTTATATTTTGTTGAGAAACGTATTCGAGAAATCGGTAGAGACGGACAGTGGATGGAAACGAAGAAGAAGGAAAAGGAAATGGATTCATGATTTGAAGAAAGGAAGTGGCTAGGTGGGGATACAGAGAGAGACAATGAACCAGAAGTTGTGGAGGATGGACGTCACCTAAGAACCTACCAACTGGCCGACAACTGAAAATAAACCATGAAATCAGAAATCAACCTAGAAAGATTTTCAAGTAAAATTGATAGGAGCAATTTAATTTGGTTAAGAATTTTCGAGTTTACTTAGGAAGCCGAAATTTTATTTCACGAAGGGAGGCTCAACCCCCTTAGATACATCAAGTCCGCTGTATAGTACAATTATTTTAGTACACTTGCAATCAAAGAAGTAGAACTGTTTATTAAACAAATGCATCGCTCTAATCGCAATTTGAATCATTTCTGAAACTAAAATGTTACAACAATATTTAGTAATTAGAACGGCAAAGTTTTATATGTTTTAACTACCAAAAAGTTTTTGTTGACCATTTTTACTGAGCGAGAAAAAAATTTTTTTTTGTTTAATGTAAGTATTTTATTTCTCTGGGTGGAGACGAACCTATCAGTGGGCGATCGCTTAAAAAAATTGACGTCTACAACGGTTTTAAGAATTATTTTAATGATGATAGTTCTGATATCGTTCGATTTGGAATACCATTTGCTAGATAAGGATCAAAAATTAGTTTCTGGAAAATGTTATAGGTACCCAGGGCTGTTGAAAAAGAAAATTTGCAGGAAACTTTGGTGATTTGACATTGTTTTTTTGCAAAAATTGTAGTCTTTGGCATATTTTTGTTTATGGTTTACCTACTAGTATGCAATCAATCAATCAAGGAATTATGAGCCGTGAATGATGCGTTTAAAATTAGTAAAATGTTTGTCACATTCTCAAAAGCATTTCTAATATAAAACAAGGAAATGATCGTATCGAAATTCATTGATTTATTGATTTACATGAAGATTATTTAGATATAGAAAACACATGAGCGTTTACTTAAGGTGGCCAAAGCTTCTTTGTCCTTTGTATACTAAATGACTTGACATTTTGCTTATTAAAAGTGAAAATTGATTGAGGATTTCCCAAAAGAAGTTCAAGATAAACAAAAAATTACGACCTTAAGGAGAGGGGTCTAAAATGTAGATTTCCAGCCAGTTACGGAAAAGGATGGATTGCTTACATGGTACAAGACTTGGAGGTCGGAATCGTGCTGAAAAATTAGCGATACATCTGAAAATTATAACTATCCTGGTGGATAGGTGGATGGAAGTATACATCTAATGGACTAATTCCCAAAATATTCTTAATAATCGTAAAAACTTAAAGATTGGATTACTTAACAGCGCAAAATATAGCTTTCCCTTAATTAAATAAAAGTCCAAACCACACAAGTGACAGAAAAAATCGCCAAAGAAAATGAAACTGTAGCTAATATTTAATTTCTCCAACATAATTAGTAAACAGAAATATGCACTTTCGATATTCTTTTTTGCTATACCTATTGCTTTTACTATTGGAAGAATGTTGGACACATAATTTATGTAATATCGGGAGAAGTTGCCTACTCACGCTGCAAGACGATTCGCATTGAATGCCAAATGCATGGAACCATAAAATTTGATCAAAATTCAATCATCACATCTCACCTTCTCCTGTAAGACGCGTGCCTTTGTAACAGCGCTGACTAATCGAAGAACCGCAAAAACCTCAAACAAATCAATTAGTGCGCAAATTGTAATTGTCCTTGTTGATTGTTACGAAACGGGTTAAAGTGTCTAAATCAACCACATAGTATAAACTTTTTTTGAATAGTTACGCAATTTATACATAAATACAAACACTCAAATCGGCCTTGTCGGTTTAATTAAACTGTAGTCTTTTAATTTTGCCCGACTGAAATTTAAATCTGACCTCAATATGCATCGAAATTGTCTTACAAGATAAAAAAAATCTTTACCTTCAGTTAGCAGTTTAATTCAATGTCGTTTTAATCATTAGGGGTCCTAAGAACGCTATCGGCATTTGTAGGTATGTGCTGATGGAATGGCTTCGTAGGAAATCCTTATATATATGCTAATAGAGATTGGCATTGTCTAAGTCTAAGGCTATTTCGAATGCAGTTGCATTGTTTGTCTAAATAGCGACAAAGATCAAAGTTCCTGGCTCGTTGATTAGCATCCGCCTTCTCCATTTTGGGACACTGGATTGCACTAGAAAATCATTTGCATCCTTGAGCAAAAATTAGGATTACTCAAAAGGATAAACGGAAATACGTAATGTGATGGGATAATGGGTTTGGTAACTTAGACTAATGGAGGTGATTATTCTGATGGATATGGGTCATCACTTAATTGTTCCATTGGTTATGGGTAAAATATCCAACAATGAATATCATTTGTAATATATTCAACCCCATTTTGTAACAATGGGCCGCAGCTTCATTAAAAAGTCAGATAAGGATTGATGGAAAGCACAATTTAAACGGAAACGGAAAATAGGGTCATAAGAGAGGAAGTTGGACGCTTCGTCTCTCCTGCCCATTGATCGCCTTCTATGATGTCTAGGACGAGAGTGGGCCAATTATACTCCCGGCAGTGCAGGGAGATCAAATAGCTTTATTGATAATTTGAAAACTTAGGGAGGAAATATTTTAAGAGCGTGGATCGGTAACTATGCGTAGGACCTTTATTAAAAAAAAACTTACCATTCATTCGAATTTCTAAAAATTCCGACCTTGGAAAAATCCGTTACATTTACATATTCTACAAATGGCATATAATATTAAATGAACCTTAGTGCAAATGTGGCGAAAAAGTGACGAAACAGTCACGTACAAAAGAATGTCGTTATTTGACTATAAAATAGTTGTGATAAAAGTGAGAACGAAGAAGACGTAGTTGAAAAATGTAACGGGTTAGTTACAGTTCCACGGGTTGAACATCCTGCGCTCCTAAAATAAAATTTAATGTCTACGGCACTGGTACTGGTACTATAACAGCTAATCTTTCGTAACAACTACAAGAAATTTTTTTAATCTATATTATAATCACGGTTCAATAATTAAATATTAGATTTTTAATCTGGTACCTACAAATTCTTACTCAAAAACGAATTTACTTCCTGTATGCTAAATAAAAAATTTTAAACCCACGCAACAGACTGGAATTACTGAACTTAAAATTTCAATTTTACAATTAACAAGAAAAGGAAAAAAATAGCTTCGGTCTTCTTATTTATAAAAAATACACAAATTTGTTCATGGGATAACCCTGCGACCTCTTCATGGATTAAAAAATGATTTCAAATGCAAACTCGTTATACAAACTCCCCAAAAACGATCGATTCCTATTTTTTATACGATGTAAAAATTAAAAAAAAAACTGCTTTTATCGATGCATTGGAAGTTTCTGCACTTGCCAGTTGAATTTCTCCTTTGGTAGGCAGCAGTAATTTGAAAAATTGGACGGTGGAACGCCTTGGTTAGGCAGTGGGGTCGGACCTCTTTTACTACCAGTTGAATAGGGTTGTTAAAAATTAATTTTCGAAAGATGGTTGACGTAATTTAATTCAGGCACAAACCGTGCTTCAAGCTTACTTTGAAGTTGAACTTTACGTTATTTACAGTAGTAAATTACGGATGTTCCGCAGTCCCTACATATCATTTTAACTTATGGTTTTAACGACAAACAGAAGCTTGAATTAATTCTCTTTAACTTTTTTACCTGTAGCCGTTTTTTTAGTACGTTATGAGCACCTCAACACAATAGATGCTTAACTTTGATTAATTTACGTAACTTGCTACTACAAATCTGGCGCAACGGAATGTTTTGCACCTTGGACTCTAACGCCTTCGTAGTAGTAATTTATTTAAGCGCGAACACCTTAATTTAATAGTGCAACGAAACGGAAAACGTCTGCAAACCCAGCGTTCACTAGGTTTTGATACATATATAAGTACAGCGGAGATTGCTCCTCGTACTCGGGCGCAATTGTTTCTAGAACCGGCAAACTTTTCCACTCTTATCTGCATGAACACTGTTTCTTACCTTAAAACGCTTTATTTCCCGAATATAAGGTCTGTTCTCTTTCTTTAGAAATTTCCTATACGAGCAAATTTGTAAATTTAACAAAAAAATCTTTAAGCGGCCACCTGTTATAAAAATACGTGGGCGAAATGGTAAGACGACGTAAACAATGCGTGAGAGAGATCGATTTGGAGGATGAGGCGCGAGAAGGGGAAACGGTAATGAAGTGGTAATAAAACTTAAAAGATACTTAAGAACAAGAAAAGATGAACGATTCGTGCCGAAAGTGTTGAACGAGAATGGGGGGATATGTGAATGAAGACGGTGTGCAGGAAATAATTGTAAAAGCGGGAGGTGTGAGGGATGCAGGCGTGGAAAGTCACGTATATAATGAAGCGCTTTCAGATAAGAAGAGAGTGTGCAAGAGGATGAGATTCAAAACACCACAGGGCTGCCAGTCCTAAAGATCTTACGCACCATGAGAGGCGGATTTTCTGCTATACCCTTACATGTAGAAAAATGTGACCGAAGCTAGGTTTGCGGCGGGTTCGTTTCGATTTTTCACTAGGCTGCTTCATTAGGAAAAATTAGGTGGGAGAGGGAGCGACTGAACCTTCAATAAGGTTTTTTTAGATCGCGCAACATTTACCTTCAACTTAAAGTTTCAAGACGAATCCGTATAATCGAAGTGTATGGAATATTAAATTTAACAGCTGCGTAATCGTACGTAATATTTTCATAGCGAAATCAAGTACTTGATAAATAATAAATCAATAAATTAAAGAGAAGACTAAGCCACCAATTCGACGGAATTATTGTCGTGTGTGCTTTTAAATTCTTTTCGAGCTACCATGACAAGTAAAACTAATATAACGTGGCGTATTTATGCAAAAGGGGAACTTCGTTGTGTAATAGGAATCAACAGGTTGACTGATTTAAGACAATTGGGTACTAGGACAATTCATCCTCAAAACAATGCGCTTCCGGAAAATGCGCTCCCAGGACACATCGCTTCCGGAAAAAATACATGTTGATACCACTTTGTGATTCAAAACAGGATCGTATCTATCTAGCTTCTGATGGTGGTCAGCTATAGTCTTGATTGTACCAATATTACAGTACACACATAAAGAAAATAGGTTGTCTGCTTGCTGGTTATTTAGCACCATCTATGAGCGCTTGTAACCGGCGAAGAAGATTCCTGTCAGACAACCAGATAAAATACAAAAATACAAGGAATTCCCGAAAATTGATGCAATAATCTGTCAATAATCTTTAAAACTTTCAACACCAGCCACCAGTTTGACAATAGGCTTTAAAAATTATTAGAAGAACCAATTAACACTGTTAAAAAAATCCACGGGACCGAATTATTCTAGGGGAACATTTTCAGTTATCGAATTGGTCTGTGAGCGAATTGTTCTGGGAGCCAAATATGCTGGCGGGAATTGTCCGGAAACGAATTATCCGGGCGTGAATAGTCCGCACAGCTTAAAGGGCAGCCGGTAAAGGGTTTAAAGACGATTAGTTAGTGCTTTTGTGGGTTGTTAAAACCCTAAGTATACAAGGGGAACGTTTCGCTCCACTTTCAACTCTCCGTAGTCTTCGACTAGGACTGGGTGGTACGAATGGGACTTCTACGTTGTCTTTTACTATGACAATCTTTTGTGTGTTAGAATGTGAGACACAATCGCGAAAGGAACTGAATAAAAAACAGAATTTTGTGCGTGCGAAGGGAATAAGAAAAATGAAATTTATTACGCATAAAGCTTGATTCCGCGGAGTATATCCAAAGGAAAAAAAGAACCAGCAAGAAAAAACGTGGCACAACACACAAAAATGCAAGAAATAAATCAACTACGGCAACAAAGTACAAACAGAAATACTAAAATCGTACAACGAGGTAATCGAGTTAAATGTAGTTAAACAAATTTATCAGAACGAGATAGATATAAATGAGATCGTAACCTCAAATGGAAAACAAGATAAATCACTTGAGTATAAAACACACCTACGGTTCAAATTAAAAAAAAAAACTCATAAAATGATACATTGCATGTACCTAAAGAACATCAAAATGGGCTTTACTTTGTTCGGGAACCAGTCTTTAAACAAGGTTGAACTGAACAACCAGTGGTCTCAACGACATCATCCTCTGACTTCCTGTAATAATTCTCCCCAAGCCGGTTTCAACGACTGCGTAGAACGGTGCTTTGAATTTACTTTCATTGGAAGGTGTTTTGCCTATCTGTAGGGGTGTGTTTTAATAAGTTCTATGAAGAATTTATGTGATAATTCCAAAAAAGTTTCCTGAAGATGTCGCAAAGTTGATTTTTCTACAATCGGTATCCAAAGTAAGCATTTGCGCTCGTATTTGACAACGCAAACGTAACCTTTTTCGAGGAATGTCACTAAAAAAACGCTCGCTCTCCCAATTATTAACAATAAATCAAATATGCATTGCTCAGAGTATCCAATGACAACGAGTAAATGACATCTAAGATGATCTAAGATGCACATCTTTAATTTGAGTGAAAGATGTAAAATTTTGGAAATTTTGGAAATGTGAACTGCCCAATTGTAGAAAAAATCTTGTGTGTAACTCGAGCGCAAATTGATTGTCGATTTCAAGAGATTGCCGCGCTCCTTCGTCGTGCGGCAACGGTCTCTTTCAATCGACAATATATCATTTTCGTACTTCCGAGACTAAAGTGACAACTTCACTCCTTTATGACAAGTACTGAAGTGTCACTTTTTGTCCCGCCGGGATTAAATTTGGACGAAAATCCCGGAAGGATCAAATTACTAACAAGGCAATTTCAGTAGGTTGTTCCACATTTTGTATGCTGCACTACTTTTTAAACGCATCGTACTGCTGCTCATATAGTTTTTTGGATTTCGGTGGTATCAATTCTTTACCTATTTTGGCTGCTTTTGATTAATATCAAATACACCTTTGTCACCCACCACCAAAATTATGACCAAAGCAATGACAGTTTCCAAATTATTTTTGTTACCATAGCATAGGGTTTGTCGTATCAACGCAACGTTCCCATGGTAACCTGTTAAGCAGCGATTTTTTGAAAGAACGCTTTCTCTAACTCCATACATATTAAGTGTTTCAGTTTCGGAAGTACGAAAAATATCGTATATACCTTGCGACTGAAGTAGTGGTCTTAATCCCTCAGGTAAATTATGGCCCTCCCTTCGGTCGGGCCATAAACTTTACCTTCGGGATTAAAAGTACTACTTCAGTCCCGCGGTATATAATATACTATTTGCGCTCTTAATACACAAATAGCTATTTTTTTAGGGGAATTTTCTAAAGACAAGCCTAACCGATTTTTTGAGACCTTTGTTTTCGAGGATTTTAAGAATATTTTAAAAAAAGATTGCGTATTGCTTCTAACCACTGCATTGTAGTTGAATGCTACCTTGGTACTTTTATTTTAAATGTGCCAACCGTGCGACTGATAGGAAAAAGTTCACTATATCTGTATAATTCATTATCTCATCACTGTTTAATGCAAGCTATTTCTTCTTCCATACTTTTAGATTTAAATGGGGTATTACATTACCCGTGCAGGATACTAATGGATTACTACAACAACCAAACTAAATAAGTGTAGAAAATGCGTTTCAAAATCTACCTATCACAAATTTGCATGAACACTTTAGGTTGCATATACACAATATCATCACCATTGTCGCAGAATATCCTTGCAAGCGTTACTTTCTGGATTTCCTTCAACTGGGCATCCGTAAACGGATTCGGTTGCTTCTTATTCGTGTAAAAGTACCTATCACCATTCTTAGTGCGCTTCATTTGCTCCCCAATGATGTAGGAGAACGTCGGCCCTAACAATGAATTTGGCAACGGCCTTTCGGACATTCCCCCGATTATCAAGTCGATATCCCAGGGACTTTGATAAACTTTTCTCAGGAGAGTTACGTGCTACAAGAAAACGTTTTAAATTTTTTCTGGCGAAAAGTCTTACTTCCATAGGGGTGACGTCTTCCAAAGTGGAAAACTGGGTAACATTTGGATAGCCAATTATTGAACGAAAAGATGCGTAGGTAGGTAGACCGTGATCACGTCCTCGCTGTATGTCTAAGCTGACGATATCAAAGCCATGGGAGTCAGTTTGGTATAAGTGGTTTCTTATCTACAATAAGCCAGGGTGACTGAAGCAAAATTGTATAAACAATTTACACTATCTGCGTAATTTAAATCCAATTTTGGGCAATTTTGTGTAGCCATGCCGCGAATGAATCCATCAAAGTTTTCCTCCAAGATGCATGGCTTGTAGAAGTAGTCTTTCAAATCGTATGTCTTTGTGAGAGTACGATTGCGGCTATAAGTTCTAAAAAAAATATTTAATATTGTGATGTAATACCGTACCTGACACTATCGTCGATTAAGGAGTTGACAAATTTGATGGCAGCTGTTGCAAAGCTATTGCTCGTTCTGGGATCCAGTTCTGATTGAGATGGTGGCGAGTTTACTTTATCCATTTGGCTTTGATCTGCAACGGTTAGTTGTAGTAATCCCCTTGCTCCAAATTTCTTACTCAATATAACTGGCAGCCACTCGTTGTATGTGATGTGTTGCAAAAGTGCAATCACTATCCGTCTGGTTTCTTGAAACAGTTCTTCATCATTCCAGTGATTGTTAATCCCATGTAAAGCTGCTGCAATTCGATTGTGTTCCCGAAGCCACAACGTATGCAACAGTGTAAGGAGTGGCAGCTCATTTACACGTGAGTCGCCTATGACTACAGTAAAATACATTTGGTACACTTACAATAACCAACCAGAAATGTAGCAGGTACCATTTTGAGTAAGGTATTGGCAGTCAATTATTGGATTTGTAGACCTTGGCAAAAACATGCTTTTCGACGTGCCGCTATACTTTAATAAACCATTGCGAAATTGCCTTCGTAGGTTTAGTTTGGTTTTCTCCACGCCGTACAATTGAGATCCATCCAGAAAGTGACTAGCTTGGTTTAGCTAGAAAATCGATGGAGGAATAATGGAATATTCCCAACGGAGTACCTGCTCAAGCGATCCCAAAGTACAGTTCATGCGGATAGCACCAATTGATCTAACATAAGGGATGCACCTGACAAATAGCTTTGAATAAATGTAGTCATCAAATGGGACACGTATTGGGGCACAGAGAGGATGGACGTGCCTCGGTGAGAGATTGCTTCCATCGTTATCGCAGCATTCGATGGTCTTCTTGGAGTGAACTAAGTAACTAAAAGGGTACAATTGGCGTAAACATTCACACTTACCCATAACGCTCGAAGCAGTAAAAGTCATATCGTGCTCAATGAATCGACCCCAATACGCCACCGCTGTTGTTAAATTATCGTATACAGTGGACTCATTCTGACTTATTGTAGTACTGACTAAGCGCGCTGAGGGTAAAAGAAACGCCCGGTGAACTGATCGACGGATTTCTTGCAGACCGTCTCCATAATAGGCCTCAAGCAACCTGGAGTAGCTACTAAATGCACCTCCATGAAACCCGTCCGTGGAATCACTGCAAGAACCATCTATCGGTCGATATTTGCTATGTAAGCACTCTTTTTTTGAGCATGACCAACTGAACGGTGTTCCCTGTGGTGTCCGACCCCTGCAATCAAATGTTATTCCAAGTTTTCCTTTTTAACAACCCCAAACGTGATGCGAAGTTGATCTTTCAAGTGTCTCAAGGCATACGCAGCGATAAGCGCATTCTTCTCTTGTAATAAAGCTTCGTCTTGCGGTTGTGAGGTCAAGAGTTGACCATGTGAAGCAGAACCCACTTGAACATGAATATTGGACCAATCCAAGGCTCTTTCTAGTCTCTCCCAATGATCGATAATGTTCTTCGCGTACAGCACCGACTGAGGTTCAGATACACTTGAATTTGAATCTAAAATTATACAGGGAGGTGACTATTGCGTGACGCAGCATAGGATTTACAATGTTTTGTTCAAATATTGGCTCCCCTAATTATTTTAGAGCTAAACCGTATTTAGACTTTATGTAGAGAAAGAGAAGTAATTTCGAACCCACACAGATCATCACCTTTAAGTGTTCTTCATTTTGGTAATGGTAAAACGGGGAAAAGGAAATGCGCTTTGTAGAAAAATCAGTGATCCTATAAAATATAAAGGCGCGATATTATGTTTTGTCCAATATTACTACGAAAACCCACTTCAAATGCTGATTTAGACAATTGGTGCCGTTGAATACTACAATTGTATTTATTAAATACAATGGTAATATTACCGTTGATTAATCATTTATCAACCAACGATATTACTAAAAATTTCTTATTTTTGGGTGGATACTTCTTTATGTGATTATAATGTTGTCAGCGATTAAGACAATATATGGAGGAGCTCACCTATCGTGCCTTCCAAGTGTTCAACTGCAAGTATTACAGGAAACGACACAATAAGAACAAAACTATTAAAATACCTCATACTGATCACATTACAAAATAATACAACATAACCAAATAACGTCCTGTCAGACTATTCAGAAATTGTGATTAAATACCTGCAAAATTAGGTACCAATTGAATTATCAGCGAGCGTGATATTTGTTAATATCAGTTCACTTGCAGAATTGTTTATAGAACTTACTTGGGTTATATTTTGTGGTGTTGAGAACATGTTTGGCAAATAAATTTCAAAAATAACGATAAATAATAACATCAAAATGTCATTCGTGTGAATAAAACCCCCTAGGTATCTAAATAAATTCTGATAGTATTGCTCACTTTTTTTGTGTACGGATCCGATGACGGGTAGATTCACTGCCAGTCCTGAAAAAAAATCAAGTCCACTAACTGTGTGCCCATACAGTTTCTACCTACCATTATTCGATTGAGGGGGTTGTAAATTCTGTTGTGGGTCAAATATTTTTATTCCCTTAATCGAGTATATTAAAACAATCTACAGGCAACCCTTAAATTGCCAAGTATAGGTGGAATTCCATTGCGTTTGAAAAATTCGTAAGTTAAAAAAATTCGTTCTTACTTACGTAGCAATATTCGATGGCGGGGGTTGTAAATTTGGTTGTGGGTCAATTCTCTTTATTTCATTGATCGATTATAGTAAAAGAATCTACAAGCAACCCTTATATTGCCAAGTATAAGTAAAATCCCATCCCGTTTAAAAATTTCGTATTTTTTAAGAAAATTCTTTCTTACTTACG
Organism: Photinus pyralis; assembly: GCF_008802855.1. NCBI lineage: Eukaryota > Metazoa > Arthropoda > Insecta > Coleoptera > Lampyridae > Photinus > Photinus pyralis. The sequence goes on along the minus strand of NW_022170403.1, from coordinate 28,776,147 downwards.
TGTCAGTATTCGATTGCGGGGGTTGTAAATTCGGTTATGGATCAAATATTTTTATTTCATTGATCGATTATATTAAAAGAATCTACAAGCAACCCTTATATTGTCAAGTATGAGTAAAATCCCATCCCGTTTAAAAAATTCCTAATTTTTACTTCAATTGTCTTTTAATTACGTCTCAGTATTCGATTGCGGGTGTTGTAAATTCTGTTGTGGGTCAAATATCTTTATTTCATTGATCGATTATATTAAAAGAATCTACAATCAACCCTTATTTTGCCAAGTATAAGTAAAATCTCACCCCGTTTCAAAATTTCGTAATTTTTAAGAAAATTCATTCTTACCTATGTATCAGTATTCGATTGCGGGGGTTGTAAATCCTGTTGTGGGTCCAAATATCTTTATTTCATTGATCGATTATATTAAAAGAATCTCCAAGCAACCCTTCAATTGCCACGTATAAGTAAAATTCCATCCCGATTCAAAAAGGGGTATTATTTAAGAAAATTCGTTCTTACAATTATGTAACAGTATTCGATGGCGAGGGTTGTAAATTCTGTTGTGGGTCAAATATCTTTATTTCATTGATCGATTATATTAAAAGAATCTACAATCAACCCTTATACTGCCAAGTATAAGTAAAATCCCACCCCGTTTCAAAATTTCGTATTTTTTAAGAAAATTCTTTCTTACTTACGTGTCAGTATTCGATTGCGGGGGTTGTAAATTCGGTTATGGGTCAAATATTTTTATTTCATTGATCGATTATATTAAAAGAATCTACAAGCAACCCTTATATTGCCAACTATAAGTAAAATCCCACCCCGTTTCAAAATGTCGTATTTTTAAGAATATTCTTGCTTACGTATCAGCAGAGTTGGACTGGGTCACTGGGTCACTGGGTCAACTGGTTCACCTGGGTCACTAAATTAAACTTGGGTTCACTGGGTCGCTGGGTCACGTCATACTCTTTTCAGTTAGACCAGTGACCCAGTTGACCCAGTGACGCAACTTGACCCAGTTTGACCAGTGACCCAGTTTGACCCAGTTGACCCAGTTTGACCCAGTGACCCAACTTGACCCAGTGACCCAGTTTGACCCAGTGACCCAGTGACCCAGTTTGACCCAGCGACGCAATTTAACCCGGGGACCCAATTCGACCCAGTCACCTAGTTTGATTGAATAACGCAGTTAAGTCAGTGCCCTCGGTTCAAGTGTACAGATTATGCAATAAATGAAATGCTGGTTTGTTGAAAATAATACTCGATTGCTTGACAACTTCCATTTCTGTGATGTTTGCTTTAATACTGCCGTAAAAAACTTTCCATGTCCCGAATTGTATTAGAATAATGTTATTTCTTTGCTTTAGGGCTTACCAGTTTGCTTACAGGTATTCATTCACATTTAATTTTTTTCTACTAGTAGCTTAATCCAAATAAATCTTTTCTCTAAATACTTAGACTACCTTGACTACAAACTATAAACAAATGCATTTGATTTTTTTAGGTATTAGTTCTCTTGAATGAAATTGGGCTACGTGCTTGTTGCCGAATATTATTGAGGAAGTTTTTTTTTAATTAAAAGTTACTTGAAATTGTTTTGGATGATACCTAACAATAATTTAATTATTGGGCTACCGGGTCAGGACGGGTCACTGAGTGAAGCTGGGTCAAGATGGGTCACTGGGTCAAGCTGGGTCACCGGGTCAAACTGGGTCAAGCTGGGTCACCGGGTCAAGCTGGGTCACTGGGTCAAGCTGGGTCACCGGGTCAAACTGGGTCAAGCTGCACCGGGTCAGCTGGGCTCACCGGGTCAAGCTGGGTCACCGGGTCAACTGGGTCACCGGGTCAAGCTGGGTCACCGGGTCAAACTGGGTTCACCGGGTCAAACTGGGTCACCGGGTCACCGGGTCACTGGGTCAGTTAAACTAACTGGGTCACCGGGTCACTGGGTCACTCTATGCTTGACCCAGTCCAACTCTGCGTATCAGTATTCGATGGCGGGGGTTGTACCTTTTGTTGTGGGTCAAATATTTTTATTCCCTTAATCGATTATATTTAAACAATTTACAGACAACCCTTAAATTGCCAAGTATAGGTAGAATCCCATTGCGTTTGAAAAATTCGTAATTTAAAAAAATTCGTTCTTACTTACATAGCAATATTCGATGGCGGTTGGCGGGGGTTGTAAATTTGGTTGTGGGTCAATTATCTTTATTTCATTGATCGATTATATTAAAAGAATGTACAAGCAACCCTTAAATTGCCAAGTATAAGTAAAATCCCACCCCGTTTCAAAATTTTGTATTTTTTAAGAAAATTCTTTATTACTTACGTATCAGTATTCGATGGCGGGGGTTGTAAATTCAGTTGTGGGTCAAATTTTTTTATTTCCTTGATCGATTATAGTAAAAGAATCTACAAGCAACCCTTATATTGCCAAGTATAAGTAAAATCCCACCCCGTTTCAAAATTTTGTATTTTTTAAGAAAATTCTTTCTTACTTACGAATCAGTATTCGATGGCCGGGGTTGTAAATTCAGTAGTGAGTCAATTTTTTTTATTTCCTTGATCGATTATAGTAAAACAATCTACAAGCAACCCTTATATTGCCAACTATAAGTAAAATACCATTCCGTTCGAAAAATTCGTAATTTTTAAGAAAATTCGTTCTTTCTTACGTAGCAGTATTCGATGGCGGGGGTTGTAAATTCTGTTGTGGGTCAAATATTTTTTTTTCTTTGATCGATTATATTAAATGAATCTGCAAGCAACCCTTATAGTAAGTATAAGTTTAATTCCATCCCGTTTTAGAGATTCCTAATTTTTAAAAAATTCGATCTTGTCTGCCAAACAGTGTACCTTTACGGGGGTTGTATATTTTGTTGTTGGTCAAATATTTTGATTCTCTTCATCGAGTATATTAACAGAATCCAAAAGCAACCTTTAAATTGCTAAGTATAAGTAAAATCCCTTCCAGGTTCATAGATTCGCAACTTTTAAGAAAATTCGCTCTTACTTACGTAGCATTATTCGATTCGGGAGTTATAAATTTTGTTGTGGGACAATATTTTTATTTCCTTGATCTACTGTATTTAGAGGATCTACAAAACTACCCTCCAATTGCCAATTATAAGTAAAATCCCGTCCCCTTTTAGAAATTCCTAATTTTTAAGAAAAATCGACCTTTCCTGTTAGCAGTATTCGATTGCTAAAATGTTAAAGTACAAATTTATATTTCAAAAGCCAAAAATCATAATTCTCACATTTATTCAGAACTTCCACCCTAATTTTTACTAACTTAACTAACTAAATATAAAATATTTTACAGTTACTAATACCGAAAATGACTCAAAAACAGTAAGAAGGTTGAAGAATGTGTGAGGTTACAGAGTTGAAACGAACACGTAAGCTAGTTTCAATTAAATCTTTGAAATAATGTTTATGCAAGAGGACAATGTACTTCAATATTTTGTTCCTATAATTAATAATAATTTATTCTGTTATTATGTTAGTACCATTCAAAACCGAAAAACAAACTGGATACCGGAACCCTTAAAAATCAGTCAACCTATAAGTAGTACAGAACCGAAACCTATATATTTCATATATATGAGTTCCAACCCCTAGCCAGTTATCGCTGAGTTTATTGAAGCTGTCCGAACGGACATCCTGACTTTCCTTAGAAAACTAGGAACTCGAATTAATTAAGCAACAGAAGAATTCAGATCTACAAAGTTCCTAGTAGCCAAAAAATTAGCCTTGCAGTACCAACAGGAAATAAAAAGATCTAGAAGAAATTTTATCTTTAATTTTTCATCCCAGTCCAGTGTCTAGGCGAAGACTGGCACATATCAATCATTGCAGTTTGAATATTTTTAATTATTACCAGTTATTAATACTTTTTAAGGTCACTGCTTTTTATACTAGGTGATTCTTTAGAAGTGATGATCGTTTGAATTTCCCGCAAATCAAAAAAAATTGGAAGTTGTATCGTCATGCATTCAGTAAATTGTTTACTTATTTATAATCTACCTAAAGAAAAACGTAAAAACAATTATAAGTATACAGCAACATTCAACGTTTTATTTAATGCATCCTTATAATTCTAATAATGGAGCAATTCATCGATAATACTACAAAGACCGCTTCTGTTTTGCCACATAGTATAAATTGACACTAGAAACAGTCACGTTTCTTACATATTTTAGTGCAAATTGTTCAAAATGGAAAAAGTAATATACCGCAAATGGCACACCAATTAACAACAAATTTTCATTTCTAATGAATCACCCTGTACTTATGTCGCTAACTTCAGGGCATCGCCATTTTTGTATTTGTCATATGTCATTTGTCAAATGAAAACACGAAGCTTTATAATTAAAAATAATTAGCAGCAATTGAATACACTTTAATAATTTCTAAGTATTACAGATTTAAAACCCAGTAATCAAAATGCCGGTATTGGAGGTAATTCCTAATGGTATACCAGCTGCAACAACAACAGTGGAAACTACAGAAACTCCTCAGGAAAGTAGCTCTGCACCCATCAATCCCATTGTCGGGATCATATATCCACCACCAGAAGTTCGAAGTATCCTTTAGCCCCCCTTTGTGGTATTGTTTCACAGAGCAAAGTACTCAAATACAGATTTAGAAATATTTTTCCTGATATACACTTTATAGACATCGTCGATAAGACAGCGAGTTTCGTTGCTAGAAATGGCCCCGAATTCGAAGCTCGTATCAGACAAAATGAGTTGGGGAACCCAAAGTTTAACTTTCTCAACACCGGCGACCCGTATCACGCGTATTATCAGCACAAAGTTAACGATTTCCGTGAAGGAAAAAGTAAGTGCCTTTGATTTTATCGTTCTCATTCTCAAATCGGGATGACACCTAGCCATATATTAATATTCGACTGTTCGTACGGTCTTGAGTGTTGTGACTAAAATAATACGAGAGCGAAAAACTGATACGAACATGATCAAATTTTCACATATTTCTATTCGACGTTTTGTGATCTGATGAATTTGCAGCTCAAGATACTCCGGCTGCGTTGCCAGGGGCTATAGCAAAGCTTACAGTGTCGGCTTCTGCGCAACAAAAGCAGCAGGAGATCCTTAAGTCCGTGGAACAGCCGTTTATACCAAAGGAACCACCTACGGATTTTGAATTTATAGCTGATCCCCCTTCTATTTCAGCCCTTGACTTGTAAGTAACTGCAGAGTGTAATGAATAGAATAGTGAGACAACTTCCATGCGTATTTTGCAAATTCAAGAATTGTGCCAACGGTATTCTGTAATCAGAGTAGATATCCAAAGATGTCCATGGATATCCAACGAGATCCTGTGGATATCTGCAGATATTCGAGAATATCTGAGGATAGCCTCAATATTTGAGTATAACTGACATGTACAAATTAATGTAATTGATGAGAATGTCTCTCATTTGCTTTTTCTAGTTTCTTTAGTTATTAATTATCCCTCTCTTGGGGTGATTCGTACTGTTTTTTGTTTCATAGGAGGTAAAACAACAGGTAAGTACAGTACAACAATTTTTAGTGCACTTTCACTTTAAAAAAAATAAAAAGTGCACTTTTACGCTCTTAATTTGTCTGTCTGTCTGAGTCACAAAGGCTCTGGAACTACACCACTTACAGACTTGGTATGGGTGTCATTCGATCAGAAATTAAAAATTATTTCATGTTTGTATTCTCTTTAAGGCATGAAATGTCCATAAGGGCTATTAAAATCGAAAAAACAATTTTGAAATAGTGCACTCTTTGCCTCTTGTTCACAAGGGACTTAACGAATTTTTATACATACGTACTGTATACATACATACTAGTGTTGTAGAGATTATTCATAACAATAGTCTCGTTTTTTTAACATCTCTGATATACTCCTAACAATTAAACTTCTTATCGCAGCGACCAGATACAACCTTATCTACATTGAACAATTTACAAAAACGATAAAATTAAACTGAAATTTCTAAAAGTAAAAACAAATACTGAAAAATAAATTCAAAAGTAACAATCACACTTTGTGCTTATTCGTAAAAAACCAACCAGAGTTACTTTAAAGATTGAGACTTTTCATATACAGAGTGGTCCAACCTTATATTGAAGATGCTGAAACCAAAATAATGCCTGCGTGGCGCCGTTTACACAACCAGACGAACTGAAATTTTCAAAAAATTACTGTGCATCAAGAGTACCTACTAAGCAGTCAACTCCTAGTGTTAAAGTCTCAATTTATATGAAATGAACGCTAGAACCTGTCATACAAATGTAACAACCCCAGAAAGATCCCAAAGTCATTTAATTTTTTGAACTGTGAGCATTCAGGATAGCTAATACCCATTTTATAGTACAAATGCGTTTACTAGATAGGTATGGTTACCCTCAAATAACCAACGTTGTTGTTTCCGAGATTTGTTGCCGTGTATCTTTCAACAACAGTCAGCTTTATGGTGATTGGTCACTGTTAGAACCCACAACCGCAGCGCCCCTCTTTTCATATGCCGGGTCCAGAACTATGAAATCTGAGGTCGTCTCTCTGTTCTTTTCTTTACAATTTACACTATGGGGGTAGTTTAGTGGAATGTGTAACACATTTATATTTTAGGGACATTGTAAAGCTTACAGCACAGTTCGTAGCCCGTAACGGTCGCCAGTTTCTGACACAGTTAATGAATCGCGAACAGCGTAACTTCCAATTTGACTTTCTACGCCCGCAACACTCCCTTTTTCAGTATTTCACCAAGCTACTCGAGCAGTACACGAAGGTTTTAATTCCGCCCAAAGGGATGCAGCAACGTTTAAGGGACGACTGCAAGAGCGCGCAGGGTGTGATGGAAAATAGCAAGTACCGTGCGGAATGGCACAAGTATCAAGAGGCGCAAAGAGCCAGAGAGGAGGAGATTTTGGAAAGGGAAAGGGTCGCCTACGCGCAAATCGATTGGCACGATTTTGTCGTTGTCGAAACTGTCGACTATCAGCAGTTTGAGATTGGTAATTTCCCGCCGCCGACTACTCCCGAAGAGGTGGGTGCCAGGCTGTTGATTCAGGAACGTATCGAGGAAGGGGAGGATATTGAAATGCAGTTGGAGAGTGATGAGGAGGATGCGACAACGAGGAATGACGAGGGTCTTAGTCACATGGTGGATCGTACCGGACATCGCAAGGATGATAATAGAGTGCAAGATATGGAGGAGGAGAGTTCGGATGAGGATGGTGAGCCAAGGCATGGTACGTCTATGCAACCGCCTTTACCACCGATTCCTGATAAGGTGATAGTTAAGAAGTATGATCCGAAGCAAGGTATTAGCGCTTTTGTGGTGTTTCTTTGCGTTTTCTGCACATTTATGTTTTCAGCGCATAAACCAGTTCGTCCAGTCGGCGGTGATGACTATCTTATTTCGCCAATCACCGGCGAAAAGATCCCTGCGAGTAAAGTACAAGAACACATGAGGATCGGTTTGTTAGATCCACGTTGGGTGGAGCAACGAGACAAACATGTCACAGATAAAATGAGCCAAGACACTGTATACGCTGCTGGTAAGAATTCCGTTCACTTTGCGCAGCGATTTCGCACTGTCTGTCTTAGGTAGCGCTATCGACGCGAGTCTTAAACAATTGGCGGAACGGCGTACCGATATTTTTGGTGTGGGTGATGAAGAAACTGCAATCGGTAAAAAAATTGGTGAAGAAGATGTCCGAAAAGATGAAAAGGTGACTTGGGATGGACACACTTCAAGCGTGGAAGCCGCCACTCGAGCTGCCAGAGCAAATATTACCCTTGAGGAACAAATTCATCAAATCCACAAGGTCAAAGGGTTACTACCAGATGAAGAAAAAGAAAAAATTGGTCCGAAGAATGTCCTCACGAAAGCATCAGCAGCCGCCAAAGCCGCTGCTATTATTTCTGCAAAACCACAAGCTAATCCAAATCCAACGGTTAGTATAACACTAATAAAAATTTCTCTAACGTATGGTGTCAACAGCCTGTTAAAGCACCGTCAAATCAACCACCCCAAATGGGCCTGACAATTTCGACTCAAGGTTCAATATTAGCTCAGTCACCTATAATGATGATGCCAACGTCCATTCGTGCGCCACCACCCTTGATGAGTATGTATCCACCGTTACGTAATTACTACAAATACAAAAATTAATTACAGTGGCAGCACCTCCAATGGCCGGATACGTCACCACAATGTCTCACATGACACCTGTGGGTGCCGTAAATGTTAAACACCCCCTGGAGGCCAGCATGGAGGACGAACCCTCCAACAAGAAAATGCGTAACGAAGATTCTCTCATTCCTGAAGAAGTATTTTTGGCAAGAAACACGGTACGTACCCTTTAGCGTGAAGGGTGTCTAATCGATTTTGTTCACAGAATCCGGTATCAATTAAAGTTACCATACCTTTGCAACCGGAAAAGACGGAATGGAAATTGGCAGGACAACTGCTCACTTTCATTATGCCACTTTCCGAAACTGTCGGGAATTTGAAAGCCAAAGTTCAAGAGGATACCGCCATGCCGCCGGCTAAGCAGAAATTATTTTATGACGTAAGTAGATGTCTATATTGTCTGTTCGGGTGTTATATGGCTTTTTTACAGGGGATGTTTTTCAAAGATTCAAACACCCTCGCATATTACAACATTACCACTGGAGCAATTATACAGTTGCAGATTAAGGAACGTGGTGGTCGCAAGAAATAAACAATTTGACTATTTTGAATGTATTCACAATACCTTTGTATTTCTAAGTTTGTGGTCCTAATAAACAGTACTTTAGAATTTTTTTGAGACGCTTTTTAAACAATAAAGTCAATTATTGTTAGGTACAACTTTCCAGGCACATCTTATACTTGGCAATTTAAGGGTTGCTTGTATATCCTATTGATATGATCGATCAAAGACAGAAATATTTGACTCACAACAAGGTTTACAACCCCCGCAATCGAATAATGCTACGTAAATAAGAGCGAATTTTCTTAAAAAATACGAATTTTTGAAACAGGGTGGAATTTTACTTATACCTGTCAATTTCAGGGTTGCTTGTAGTTTTTTTTAATATAATCGATCAAGGAAATAAAAATATTTGACTCGCAACAAGGTTTACAACCCCCGCAATCGAATAATGCTACGTAAATAAGAGCGAATTTTATTAAAAGACACGAATTCTTGAAACAGGGTGGAATTTTACTTATACCTGTCAATTTCAGGGTTGCTTGTAGTTTTTTTTAATATAATCGATCAAGGAAATAAAAATATTTGACTCGCAACAAGGTTTACAACCCCCGCAATCGAATAATGCTACGTAAATAAGAGCGAATTTTATTAAAAGACACGAATTCTTGAAACAGGGTGGAATTTTACTTATACCTGTCAATTTCAGGGTTGCTTGTAGTTTTTTTTAATATAATCGATCAAGGAAATAAAAATATTTGACTCGCAACAAGGTTTACAACCCCCGCAATCGAATAATGCTACGTAAATAAGAGCGAATTTTATTAAAAGACACGAATTCTTGAAACAGGGTGGAATTTTACTTATTCCTGTCAATTTCAGGGTTGCTTGTAGTTTTTTTTAATATAATCGATCAAGGAAATAAAAATATTTAACCCACAACATAATTTACAACCCCCGCAATCGAATACTGCTACGTACGTAAGGTAAGTAAGTACGAATATTTTAAAAATTACGAATTTTTTAAACGGAATGGTATTTTACGTATACTTGGCAATTTAAGGGTTGTTTGTATATCCTTTTAATATAATCGATCAAAGACAAAAATATTTCACTCACAACAAGGTTTACAACCCCCGCAATCGAATAATGCTACATAAATAAGAGCGAATTTTCTTAAAAAATACGAATTTTTGAAACAGGGTGGAATTTTACTTATACCTGTCTATTTCAGGGTTGCTTGTAGTTTTTTTTTAATATAATCGATCAAGGGAATAAAAATATTTGACTCACAACATAATTTACAACCCCCGCAATCGAATACTGCTACGTAAGTAAGATCGAACTTCCTTAAAAATTACGAATTTTTCAAACGGAATGGTATTTTACGTATACTTGGCAATTTAAGGGTTGCTTGTATATCCTTTTAATATAATCGATCAAAGACATAGAAATATTTGACTCACAACAAGGTTTACAACCCCGCAATCGAATAATGCTACGTAAATATGAACGAATTTTCTTGAAAGATACGAATTCTTGAAACGGTGTGGAATTTTACTTATACTTGTCAATTTCAGGGTTGCTTTTAGTTTTTTTTTAATACAATCGATCAAGGAAATAAAAATATTTGACTCACAACATAATTTACAACTCCCGCTATCGAATACTGATACGTAGGTAAGAACGAATTTTCTTAAAAATTACGAATTTTTCAAACGGAATGGTATTTTACGTATACTTGGCAGTTTAAGGGTTGCTT
>NW_022170403.1:28733100-28765584 GCF_008802855.1 Photinus pyralis | reverse complement strand
CATACAATCTTTAAAATCTCTTACGCGTCTAGTTTGTTGTTAAATAATAACAATTAAAGTTGGTTCAGTGTGATTGTTAAAAGCGTGAATAACGAACTGAAAATTCAAAAGAATTATTGAAGATTTGCATTTACTCTGTGTTTACCTTATTCCACTCCTATATCCATTTCGTGACGAAGGAATTTCATCAAAAAACGGTAAGTGCAAACATTAATTTAAATATACAGCAGTAATATATAAAAAATATGGGAGTATAATCACAAATTTAAATTAGTATAATATTTACATCTATGGTATAATTTACCACTGGCTGCAAACCTGAACAAATTGGACCTGTATCCTCAGGAGGTACTAGTCATCGCTTTTTAAAAGGTGGCAGAAGGTATCGGCATTTTGATCTCCCAAAACTTTTACCAACTCTGCATCTACAGCTTCCTGATCGCCTTTTGTACGGTTGTAATCAGGATCACATACACTGTCGTCAGACTCATTGTCTGTGTCTGTATCTTCATCCCCTTACTCAATATTATCGTCTAACTCTATAGGTATGTTCAGGATAGTGCCAGAACCAATTTCCGAAAAGTCCCAAAAGATCCCGGTTGGGGAATAGACGCCATCTTGGAAAAACTACCCCTAAACTCGATTTCTCGAGTTTTAAGCAAAACTAATGAACCAATGGCCTGATTCTCGTTGCTAAGGTGTCAAAATGTTTGTTTTAATGTGTATTTGGAGTAAAAACATAATTCCGCACATAAAGAAGCCCTTGGAAATTCGAACTTTTTAGGAAAATCACCCCCAACCTGGATTTTTCACGTTTTCGGCATTTGTTGTTGTTGTGGTTGCGCAATCCTAGGATTGGTTGGGCCAAGTCCTCCACCTTTTCCTATCCTGCGGTAATCTTTTCAGTTCTACATAACTAACCTTGCCTACGTCCCTAACTATTTGGTCTATGTGTTTAAGTCTCTGTGGTCCTACCCCTCTCTTGCCCTCTCCCCTACCTTCTATAGCTAGTAGTGCTATTCCTCCGTGTCTTACCACGTTCGCTATCATTGTATCTCGTCTTCTCTGTACGGTTTTCAACATTTCCCTATTTCCTGTACTAGCTCCAAGACTGCTTCGTTTGTTACCCTGTCCATCTAGCTAACCCTCATTCTATCCTACTTTTGCCTGCCTATCGTCCAGGTTTCGCACCTGTATGACCTACACTCCATTTGTACGTTTTTAGCAATCTTTTCCTAATTCCTATATTTATCTCGGATCTTAGCAGGTCCCACTTTTATTCCAATGCTTTTTTAGCCTGAGCTATCCTGTATTTTATATCTTCCTTGCCACGATTATCATGTGTAACTTTACTACCTAAATAGCAAAAGGAACGGTTATCTTAGAAAGTGTTCATTTATGTAATACGGAAATCGGCAGCTAAAGGGGCGCTAGAAGTTAAATCACCTTCTGTTTCCAATTCCTAAAAGAAATAAATAAATCTGGAAGCTAGGGTTTCGTAGTAACGAAACACCCAAATTTAAAGAAATTTTTTTTGCGCATGGGATTTACATAATATATTCTGGCTATAATAAGCAAAAATAAATAAAAAGTGCGATTAGACAGCGAAAATATTTACTTTTACAAAAGTTATAGCGATTTGATTGAAAACTTTCAGGGGCGAAAATTAAAGCTGGAATCTTTATTTCCCCTCAAATAAAAAGAAAAATGGATGGTGATATTTTCCCGCGGTTATTTAGCAAAGAGGAAAAAAAATCCTGGAACAGTTTTAAGGCAATAGTCCATGGTTTCCCGTTCAGTGTTTCCTGGGAAACCATAGAGCTGAAAATTATGACGAGCTGACAGGTTTTGGTTTTGTATCATCGGGTATAGAATGTCTCTAAAGATGCACAGGTTACTTCTCATTTAGATTAATTTAAGGATAATATGGGAGCTTATTCGGAATAACTAGGACAACCCTTTCATCAAGACATAAAAGAATTTAGGCACGTTACCAAGGCCAGTAACCTGGAAGCATGATGAGAGATCATATTTGGGGGGTTGATGAGAAAAACTTCAGTTGAACATGACAAAAACAGCAAAACTGTTCCATTTTTAAACATTTAGACTCTAAAACAAACACATTTTAAATGTAGGAACGTTACCTTATAATAAATCATGCCTATGTAAGTAAGATTTTATAGGTATTTTTATTTTTTGGTTTTTTGCCTTTTTTTCGCACAAAAACAAATACATAACCTTTTTTTGTTCTAATTCTTATTTGTGGCTATACAAGCAATACAACTAAGGTATATCTATCCCATGCGCAAAAATGCTGTAGACCGGTGTTATTTTCACGCCGTTTTTTTAGTTATGTGCGAATGGTTGAAAGGATTCCGCTTATTTACATTAATTGTAAAATGCATTTAATAGTTATTTACATATGAGTATGGTAAATCAAGGTTTACGTTAACGAGTACTGCCGAAGCGTAGCTGAGGCAGGAATTTCGAAACGAGTAACGTAAACTGATTTGACATACAAATAATGTAAAACATTTTATTTCATACTGCTCTATTTCTATTAAAATACCATTTTGAGTAGAATGTTGTAGGTACACATTAAAATAAAAGCAAAAGTCGATCACTTGATTTGTTTGATCTGACAGTAGTTTGACAAATATCAATGCATACGTTTAGATGGATGTCAGTTGCGGTTGTTAGGCAAAATTTCCAGTTTCAGATAGAGAACGTCAAGAAGAACGATTAGAAACATCAATACTAATTATCCGAAGCTTTATTTAACAACAATAGCCGGAAAAGAGAGAAATCCATGATGGGGGTGGTTTTTTAAAAAGGTCACATTTTCAAGGGCATCGTATTATACGAAATAATTATTTCACTCAAAACAAACATCAAAACCACCATTTTGACACCTTGACGACAAAATTTGGACCATCCGTTCATTTGTTATGTTCAAAAATCAGAAAATCAAATTTAGGGGTAGTTTTTTCAAGATGGCGTCCGTTGCCCAACCGGGATCCTTTGGGACTTTTCAGGATTTAGTTCTAGCACCATCCTCACCAAGTATGACAATTTTCAGCTTGCTTTTCAAATTTCTGGGTCAATGTCTACTTTTACTGGACTATTAAACTTTTTCTGTACCTACATTTTAAAGGTACTGAACAACTGCATAATACCATAATATAACACAATTATACTATGATAATACTGTTGACACGCTAAATTGACATAAAAATACCTATCCTAGTCGTTAATCACCTTTTTAAATTTCTGACGCTACTCTTCTCAGGCTTATTGTATTTTTTATTGCCTAAGGGCTTGTAATGTTACTCAGGTATTAACCAGTTTCGGCAATTTGCAACGTTCTACTGGATAAAAGATCTCGGTAGATCTGTTCGTACTTGCTATGTATGTCGGTCAAAGTTGATAATTGTACGCGGCGCGCTTTAAGTCACTTGTCCCAATTTTATTTATTCGGTTATTGTTATGCTTTTAATTACCCCAAAGGTCTGTATTAATGGATGGTTCCAAATTTGCGTTTGAGAAATCATGGGATGACGGTAGGACTCTTCTTCACTGATATCATGTTTGTGGTCAGTTCTCTTAGTTTGCAATTAGCTTTTGCAATGAAAGGGGTTGAACCTCTTTTTGAGTTTTTTAAATGAACTCGAACATTTTTTGTGTTCTTTCTCTGAAATTTAACAAAACATGATTTTTTTCTGTTTGCGTTCTCGTAAACAGACACCAAATTACCGTAGTTTTTCTTGGTATGTTGACCATAAAAATAAAAAAATGAAAACCTCCCATAAAACACCGGTCCAACTACCTCAAACGAATCAAAATTGAAACATTTTATAATTTCTCCTCGCACACTTCAAAGAAAAGTCCTAATATTACCTAAATTAATAACTTGGGAGACTAGTGGCCTCAATCAACTTTAGAAAAGTCCAAGGAAATTATTGTACTTCATGAACACTTAAAACAAATCTTGGATACAAAAATCCTCTAATTTTACACCCTACTTTACCTATATAAGTCTATGAAAAAATGTAAATGCAAATTCAGAGCTACCGTTACAACAAACATAAAATAAACAAATATAATGTGACCATTTCATAGTTTTACGCATTTATGAAGGAAATGTAGGATCTATCCTAAAAAATAGTAAGCATACTGTAACGGAAATGCTCCAGACATGACGTCGCCTTTGGCGCTCTGGAATTTTCTACGCGCGCGATAGTGGAATTTGTAGGAATATTCGAGAATGTACGCGGATGTTCGGGACTTACATTGCTTGCGTGTATAAATGGTTGCGGACCGAACATCGCGCTAGTCTACTACCGAGAACGAGTACGTAAACATCGAGCACGGAAAGATAAATTGCGAAGTGTGAGTGATATAAATAATCGATATAAATTGTACGGATTTTATAGTGTTTTAGTTCTGTTTAATAAATATTGATATAAATCGAACCCGAAATTATAATTCACGTTACATTGGTGTCAGGGGTGGAATTAATTAAATTAATTAAAAGTAAATAAAATTAAATTAAGTGCTTGTGCTTGTGTATGCCTGTAACAAGATCTGCTGCAGCTAAAATGGAAGAAACGATGCTCAATTTGCTCCAGCAAATCCAAAATGGTCAACAGGTGTTGCAACGAGAAAATGAAGAAAATTCTAGAAATATTCAAGAGAAGTTCGAGAAGTTGGAAGAAAATTCTAGAAATATTCAAGAGAAGTTCGAGAAGTTGGAAGAAAATTCTAGAAATTTTGAAGAAAAAGTTGAAGATAGAATTACGGAAGTTTCCAAAACATTTAAAGCAACATTCGTTGAGATTGAGCACAAGTATGAAGAGCTGCGCGAGCAATTTCTGCGACTGACTACGGAAGAGCGTACTAGTAGTGCCCCAGATGAATTACTGATGGACCGTCTTCTTGAGGTGCCACAGTCTACTCATTACAAGAAGGTCGACCAAGAAACAAATACAAGAGTAGAAGGCGACGTTCAGCAAGCCCGAGTAAAGCCACCTACTTTTGATAGTAAGATTCCTTGGACCACGTACGTTCGACAGTTTGAAGCAGCGGCTGCGGCAAATAAATGGACTCTTCAAGACAAAACTACAGCCCTGATTCTTGCTCTGGGAGGAGATGCTCTGGATGTGTTGCGGACTATCCCCGAGGATCAACAGAACTTCCAACAAATAGTAGCGCGACTCGAAATGCGATATGGCGATAAACACCTTCAGCAAGTTTACTATGCCCAAGTCAAGAACCGAATGCAGAAACCTGGAGAAAGTTTGCATGAACTTGAAGCGGACATCGCTAGACTGATTCGATTGGCATACCCTACGGCACCGGAGAGCTTTCTTGATCAACTGGCTGTACAAAAATTTATCGATGCCGTTCGTGATGGAGATGCCCAGCAGGCTTTGAGACTGGCTAGGCACGACAAAATTGAGAAAGCTTTGGCCCATGCGTTAGAATTCGAAGCCGCCAAGAAAGCTAGTCATGGCAGTGCGCGAGTACGTACGATGGAACCTCGCAGTGACAGCCGGGTAAGAACCATCGAAGAGGAAGGTGGTTCTGAAAGTTTTGAAGAAAAGGTCAGTAAAGTAGTGGAAGAAAAGGTCAGTAAAGTAGTGGAAGAAAAGGTCAGTAAAGTAATGGAAGAAAAGGTCAATAAAGCAATACAGTCACTGTCAAAGAAACGTGAACCACGATGTTGGAATTGCGGCGAGATTGGACACGTTCGCCGCAACTGCCAAAAACCAATACAGCAGTCGGAAAACTAAGAAAGGTCGACAGGAAGGGGCTATCGTCGACCTGCAGAAACAAAGCCCCGATCTTCACTGTAAACATTACGTCGTCTGGAAAAGTTCTGAGTCTGTACATCGACGGCCGAGTTAATGGAGAAGACAGATCCTTGCTGGTAGACACAGGTGCAACAAGAACTATTGCAAGACCAGAGTTATTGAAGAATCATGCTCGGATCTCATCTTCGACCGTGCAGTTAAAAACAGCAACTGGTGAAAGAATAAGAACGCACGGAGAAATACAAATGTCTGTCACCATCGGAAAGACCACCATCAATCACCAGGTGCTAATTGCTGATATTTCTGATCAATTCATCTTGGGGATGGATCTTGTTAAGAAACTCGGAGCTGTGTTAGACGTGAAAAAGGGCGTGTTAAAGGTCGGCGATGAAGAACTCCCTTTCCATGAAGACAAAGAAGATGTCATCCGCCTGTTAACCACTCATGATGTCATTATACCCGGACTTAGTGAAAAAATTATAATGACCACTTTAGATGGATATTGTCGCCAGGGAAGCCTACGGATAGTCGAAGCACTAAACCAAAAGGAATTTCTAGTGGCTAGGGCTCTGGTAAAAGTTCAAAATGACGTTCCGATTCGAATTATGAATTTGAAAGATAGTCCTGTTAAGCTAAGCAAACGAACTGTAGTTGGACAGTGTGTGCCCATCTCGGCTATTCGCTCTGTGAGATCGGAAAATCTATCTAAAGGAAAGTATCCAAGAGAGCTGATAGATTTGGTCATTAAAAACACTCCAGATTTGGACAATAGACAACGACAAAAGGTGAAAAATATGCTTGTGGAATTTCGGGATGTGTTCGCGGTAAACGACCAGGACAAGGGCAAGACAAGCATAGTCACCCATAAAATAAATACTGGCAATTCCCAACCGATTAGACAACAGCCAAGGCGACTCCCCTTGGCTAAACGAGACGAAGCTGAGGAGATTATCAGAGACATGAGAAAACAAGGTGTCATCGAGCCATCGAATAGTCCTTGGTCATCACCGATAGTGCTTGTAAAGAAGAAGGATGGCTCCACAAGATTTTGCGTTGACTACCGTCTGTTAAATTCGGTCACCAAGAAAGATAGCTATCCACTGCCAACAATAGACGACACCTTGGACACTTTATCTGGAGCCCAATGGTTTTCCACACTCGATCTAAAGAGTGGTTATTGGCAAGTGGGGATGGAATCGACAGACCGAGAGAAGACCGCGTTTTCTATAGGCTCTGGACTTTGGCAATTCACAGTAATGCCTTTCGGATTGTGTAATGCCCCCGCAACGTTTGAGAGACTTATGGAGGCAGTTCTAAGGGGACTAACGTGGCAGACATGTCTGGTATATTTGGATGATGTATTGTCGTAGGAAAAACTTTTGAAGAACACCTAAAGAACCTGAGAGAGGTGTTTGGACGATTACGAGAGGCCAATTTAAAACTAAGGCCCAAGAAATGCTTTATGTTCCAAAAAGAAGTTAAATATTTGGGGCACATCGTATCTCGTGATGGTGTTACAGCTGACCCAGAGAAGATTATAGCGATTCAAGAGTGGCCGATTCCTGAGAACAAGCACGAGATTCGAAGTTTCCTCGGTTTGTGCACCTATATAGACGATTCGTGAAAGGATTTGCCAACATTGCTAAACCATTAATAAAGTTGACAGAAGAGGGCAATGAGTACGAATGGAGTGAAGACTGTCAAAGAGCTTTCGAACATCTCCGGCAGGCTCTTACTAGCGCACCTATCCTTGGCTACCCCAGAAATGAAGGAAAGTTTGTGCTAGATACCGATTCCAGTAACACCGCCATTGGAGCTGTTCTCTCTCAATTGCAAGACGGACAGGAAAGAGTCATTGCCTATTTCAGCAAAGTACTGTCGAAACCCGAGAGGAGTTATTGTGTGACTAGGCGAGAGCTCCTGGGTGTGGTAAAGGCATGCGAACATTTCCATAAGTACCTTTACGGCCGCAAGTTCTTGATAAGGACAGATCATGCAGCGCTAAAGTGGCTCTTGCAGTTCCGAAACCCAGAAGGACAGGTGGCAAGATGGTTAGAACGTCTTCAGGAATATGACTACGACATTGAACACAGGGCTGAAAAAGTTCACAATAATGCAGACGCTTTGTCAAGAAGACCGTGCAAGGACAACTGCACACATTGTTCTAAAATAGAAGACAAGATTGGCCATCTGCGACGAACAACTGTAGAGAGTGAGGAGTGGAAGCCAAGCGAAATCAAAACGGCCCAAGAAAACGACCCAAGTTTAAAAACTGTTCTGAATTGGATGCGCCACGGACAAAGACCAGACTGGCAAGACATTAGTGCCACAAGTCCTGAAGTAAAGAGTTATTGGGGCCAATGGGATAGCCTGACTCTGAAAGACAACCTGTTGTATAGGACCCTTGAAAGTGAAGATGGCACCGAATCGACGCTGCAATTAGTAGTACCTAGGAGCAAAGTGTCGGAAGTATTGCGAAAATTGCATGACGGCGCTTCCGGAGGACACTTTGGTATTACGAAAACGTTGCAAAGGGTACGTGAGCGATTCTATTGGGTCAACCGTAAAGAAGATGTCCGGCGATGGTGTCAAAAATGTGAGTTATGTGCTACTGGAAACGGAACAGTTTCCAAGAAGAAGGCACCCATGAGGCAGTATAACGTTGGTAGTCCGATGGAACGAGTTGCTATCGATATCGCAGGACCGTTTCCCGAGACAGATAGCGGAAATAAATATATCCTAGTCGCTATGGATTATTTCACAAAGTGGACTGAAGCTTACGCCATTCCAAACCAAGAGGCAGCAACAGTTGCAGAAGTGTTGGTAAAGGAGTTCTTTTCACGTTTTGGTGTTCCTATAGAAATCCATTCAGACCAAGGAAGGAACTTTGAATCGGCTTTGTTCCAAGATGTTTGTCGATTGGTAGGAGCCAATAAAACCAGAACAACGCCTTTGCATCCTCAGTCAGACGGAATGGTGGAGAGAATGAATCGAACGATGGGTAAATATCTTTCAAAAGTCGTGGCAGAACATCAGAAAAATTGGGACCAGTACCTCCACCTGTTCCTTGTGGCATATCGATCAGCCGTCAACGAGACCACGGGTCAGACTCCTGCCTGCCTTATGTTGGGTCGTGAACTACGCCTTCCATGTGATCTCGAGTTTGGGCGTAAACCCCATGAAGAATATGTCGCAGGTGAAGATTATGTTGACCAACTAAAGGCGAAGATGAACGATATTCACGACTTGGCTAGAAGTCATATTCAGATTGCCAGCGATCGCATGAAAAATCAATACAACCTCCGCTGGGCCAATGAAACTTTTGAAGCTGGAGATCTGGTATGGCTGCACAATCCACAGAGACGAAGAGGTCTTTCTCCCAAGCTACAAAGACAATGGGAAGGTCCGTCTGAGGTGATCAAGAAAATAAATGACGTGATATATCGTATCAGAATGAACCACCGGAAACCGAAAGTTGTCCACATTAATCGACTCGCACGATATGCCGGATTCAACAACAACGAAGACGTTAGAGGTATTCGAGAAGAGGAACGCAGCTTTGGGATCGAGCCAAACTTTAACGATTTTATGTCAAATTACGCCCAGCGGAAGAAAGCTCGATTTGGCGTTACTCAGGAAATTTGTCAAAATATTTTTGAGCTTCTGGTTAACGTTTCCATCGCCCATTGTGTCGCCGAAGACCTTCGCATGGGTAGAGGTATAGCTTCCGTATTCCGGAAAAGATTTGGAAGAATGGACGAGTTGTTAAAGCAAAGACCACGAGTGGGTAAAGTACTGCGCTTGGAAGATAGTCAACGCTCTTTGTTCTACTTTGTTTCAAAGAAAACGTCAGAAGGCAAACCCACCTATGAAAACCTCTGGTCTGCTTTAAAAAGCTTAAAGAAACTCATGGCATACTATGACATAAATAGCTTGGCGATCCCCAAGATTGGATGTGGTTTAGATGGGTTGGACTGGAAAATAGTGCGAACCATGATCGAAGTGATTTTTAGAAACACTAGCGTTCGAATTACAGTATGCTGCTTCAACCCACAGGGGACGACCCTCCGCAAAACTGTGGACTGTTACTTTTTCAAGAAAGGTGTTTGTCGAGCAGGCTCTGACTGCAGATTCCAACACGAGGCATTAAAAAGTAATACTAACGCAGTTTCTGAACGAGACGTCCAGAATTAAGAAGGGGGCAGTGTAACGGAAATGCTCCAGACATGACGTCGCCTTTGGCGCTCTGGAATTTTCTACGCGCGCGATAGTGGAATTTGTAGGAATATTCGAGAATGTACGCGGATGTTCGGGACTTACATTGCTTGCGTGTATAAATGGTTGCGGACCGAACATCGCGCCAGTCTACTACCGAACGAGTACGTAAACATCGAGTGCGGAAATATAAATTGCGAAGTGTGAGTGATATAAATAATCGATATAAATTGTACGGATTTTATAGTGTTTTAGTTCTGTTTAATAAATATTGATATAAATCGAACCCGAAATTATAATTCACGTTACAATACCAATACTTACTATCCTATAATGCCTAACGTAAGAAAACAATAAGCATATGGAAATAACAGGTATTTAAAAAAAAAGGCGAATCACAAATGTAAATGAGTATATTTACATCCATATGAGTATCATCAAATCATTTTTATAACTTAACATCTTAGTTTTTACTTACTTCCAAATATGGTGGTCGTATTCTATGGCAACAACATAAAAACATCAAGATCGTAAATTATACTCAGAGATTTGTATCAGTATTTTGACGAAAAGTAAAACGACAATTTTGCACATAGACAGGACTGATTTATTACATAAATTACGCATGTATCTGAATAGGACTGCATTTACCATAGGATCGGCTACAAGCTGTTCATGTAAACCGCATAATTTATACTCCTTATTCGCGAGTTTTATGTTATTACCCAACTGTAACATACAGAACAAGGTGAATGCGCAACTTTAGTTTGTAAAAATTTACCGTATACTATATGTAAATTTTATACAAGATTGTCAAAAGGACTACACGTTTTATGAACGGTTTCGTAAGGTCCCTAGCAATTACTACGAACTCGTCGGCTCGACCTTTTTCACTTAAATCCGCAAAAAAGTGTTTGCTATATATTGATGCGTATATACGAGGAAAACTTTCTTTTTCGGAATGTGATTTATTGAAAATTTCTGCACGCGCTTTCCCGAGTAAAAACGTTTTAAGTGTAAACGAGTGAAAAGGACGTATAAAAAATATAAATGCTCAAACATGTCAGGCGTCAGTATATCGCGCTTTTTTATAATAATATGGTAATTTCGTAACGTGCGTCGCTGACGTCGAATACTTTCGGTGAAAATTTATATCGTTTTCTACTCCTGATGCGTCAATTATATTAAAGAAAAACAAGTTAAGTTGCAGAAATCGTGATTATGTAAACTAGATACTGGAATTTATAGCTTGGTGAATTATGATAGCACTTTCGGTAATGGGGTGAACATTTTCAAACAATGTGAAAGGATTAGAAGAATTATCCTTCCATGCCTATACGTTTACTGATAATGACACAGGAATATAATACGAGGGATCGTTTTTATATTCCCGGATTAGGCATGGAAACAAAAGACTAGAGCAACAACCAAGTTTTATTTTTCAATGTAGTTCCTCTGCTTTTGAATTCAGGTGTAACACCGTTTCAATAACATCTTTAATCCAGTATAAGAATATTCATTTATACTTCCACAAAATAGAAACAGAAACTGAAAATGGACAATTTCCTGCAAAACGAGTGGTTCCAATTTTTTTGCATATCATGGACGATCATCTGGTGGTTAAGAATCCAAGTTTTAGACCTCCCACGCCCGACCAGTGGCGGAGGACAATTATTGAAACATTAAAAAAGTGACCGCTGCGGCGATATATAATTACTAGAAGGATATACCTACAGCTATATATTTAGCGACCGCCCGAGGGAGTGGAATTTGCCCCTTTGACGGGAATGAGAATTTGAAACCTTTTTTGTGTGGGAGTTAAACGAATCTTTTTGTCGTTAGGGGCAAATTTCACCCCCTCAAAGGGTCGATAATTGAATGCCAATTTTTTGTGGGGCGTAGAATATGAATCTTAACGTTTTGACGGGCATCAGAATTTGAAACCTTTTCGCGGGGTAGTTACACGAATTTTTCTGTACGTTAGAGAGGGATTTCACCCCCTCAAACGGTCGCTAAATGAATGCCAACTTTTGTGTGGTACAGAATGTGAATCTTAACGTTTTGACGGGCATGAGAATTTGGAACCTTTTTGCGCGGGGGTTACACGAATTTTTCTGTACGTTAGAGGGGGATTTCACCCCCTCAGACGGTCGCTAAATGAATGCCAACTTTTGTGTGGTACAGAATGTGAATCTTAACGTTTTGACGGGCATGAGAATTTGGAACCTTTTTTGCGCGGGGGTTACACGAATTTTTCTGTACGTTAGAGGGGGATTTCACCTCCTCAGACCGTCGCTAAATGAATGCCAATTTTTTGTGTGGTACAGAATGTGAATCCTAACGTTTTGACGGGCATGAGAATTTGAAATCTTTTTGCGCGGGGTTACACAAATTTTTCTGTACGTTAGAGGGGGATTTCACCCCCTCAGACGGTCGCTAAATGAATGCCAACTTTTGTGTGGTACAGAATGTGAATCCTAACGTTTTGACGGGCATGAGAATTTGAAACCTTTTTGCGCGGGGGTTACACAAATTTTTCTGTACGTTAGAGGGGGATTTCGCCCCCTCAGACGGTCGCTAAATGAATGCCAACTTTTGTGTGGTACAGAATGTGAATCTTAACGTTTTGACGGGCATGAGAATTTGGAACCTTTTTGCGCGGGGGTTACACGAATTTTTCTGTACGTTAGAGGGGGATTTCACCTCCTCAGACCGTCGCTAAATGAATGCCAATTTTTGTGTGGTACAGAATGTGAATCCTAACGTTTTGACGGGCATGAGAATTTGAAATCTTTTTGCGCGGGGGTTACACAAATTTTTCTGTACGTTAGAGGGGGATTTCACCCCCTCAGACGGTCGCTAAATGAATGCCAACTTTTGTGTGGTACAGAATGTGAATCTTAACGTTTTGACGGGCATGAGAATTTGGAACCTTTTTGCGCGGGGGTTACACGAATTTTTCTGTACGTTAGAGGGGGATTTCACCTCCTCAGACCGTCGCTAAATGAATGCCAATTTTTGTGTGGTACAGAATGTGAATCCTAACGTTTTGACGGGCATGAGAATTTGAAATCTTTTTGCGCGGGGGTTACACAAATTTTTCTGTACGTTAGAGGGGGATTTCACCCCCCCAGACGGTCGCTAAATGAACGCCAATTTTTGTCTGGTTCACGAATGTGAATCTTAACGTTTTGACGGGATGAGAATTTGAAACGTTTTCGCGGGGGGTTACACGAATTTTTCTGTACGTTAGAGGGGGATTTCACCCCCCTCAGACGGTCGCTGAATGAATGCCAATTTTTGTGTGGTACAGAATGTGAATCTTACCGTTTGGACGGGCATGAGAATTTGAAACCTTTTTTGAGTGAGGGTTAAACGAATTTTTTGTACGTTCGAGGCAGATTTCACCCCCTCAAACGGTCGCTAAATGAATGCCAATTTTTGTGTGATACAGAATGTGAATCTTAACGTTTTGACGGGCATGAGAATTTGAAACCTTTTTGCGCGGGGGTTACACGAATTTTTCTGTACGTTAGAGGGGGATTTCACCCCCCCCCCCCCCCCCCCCGACGGTCGCTAAATGAGCGCTAATTTTTGTGTGGTACAGAATGTGAATCTTAACGTTTTGACGGGCATGAGAATTTCAAACCTTTTTGCGCGGGGGTTACGAATTTTTTTGTTAGGGGCAAATTTCACTCCCTGAGGCGCTCGCTAAATCTATAGGTATATATCCTTCTAGTAATTATATCATGGCTGCCGCAGCGGCCACTTTTTAAATGTTTCAATTATTCTCCGCTACTGGACGTTCGGGCGTCTGCGGCAGTTTGGCTGCTGAAAACTGGCTGCTAACTTCACACAGCTTTAAAGCCTAAGGTGAGTAAAATTTGGTTCAGATGGGTTAAGTAATGATTATTAAAGACTTTGGAGCATTATTTTAGAATATTTCAACCCACTCTTTAAACGTCTATATCTTACTTAATTTTTATTCTATAATACAGAAAATTCCCGGCGAGGAAAATGTTTGGAATTAACAAAGCTACAATTGGATGCTGTAGCACTTTTTTGTTTTAAAAGCTACGATTTTGTTCTCCACAATTTTTTTTACAAAATGCATACTTTTCGAGTTTTTCGCGAATAACCAATTAAAAACATTGATCTTTTCGATGAAAAACGTATACTTTCGATTGCGAATAACTGGAGAAGCAGGCATTAACTTATTTCCAAAAAAAAATGTATGGAACACTCTTTGGTTAGAATTAATTTTTCTATCTATTGCTGTGTTAAAATTACAATAAAAAAATTGCCACCCCTGAGATGGAGTGGCACCCACCACCAGGGTGAAACAGCTCTTTGGCATGATATAGATTTGGATCCTTAAGCTATCCCTAGTCCCTACCTACTGTAAATAAATAAATAAAATTTCAAGTGAATCGATTCATTTTGAAAAAATTGCCAGGACAATACCTTCAACTCTTCATTTCGGGTCTAAAGTGTTCCATGTTGTGCAAGAACTGTAGTGTGTGCTCACAAATGAGAAGTGTGTGAGGAATTACTTCTTCTAGAAGCTGATGTAGATGTGGCAGAAATGATCTATTGAATTTTTATCATTACTTTATATGAACTTGGATAGTATTTTTATTTGAAATGTGTATTCCTAAAGCTCTAAGTGATCTAACTGAGGTTTAAACTATTCATTTCAGTAATTAATACGCTAGATGTATTTGCTAATAACTCATCAAGCGCCACTAGGTTCTTCAAATATTCATCCCTTCCAGTAGGAGATGGAGGGGTTCAACTAAAGTGAGACAATTTTTTATTGGAAACACACTCCCTAAGTGTAAGATAGTTTTTCATACGACGTTTAATTATGGAGATATAGTATAAAATTGTGTTAAAATACATAGAAATTTCAGAGTTCTCCAAAATATAAGCAAATTTGAAGCTCTAATACCTACCATTTTAAAGGAAAATTACACAAAAAAGATTTGTACATCAAAATTGTGGAAAATTTCATCTATCATTTTTGATAATAATATTTCTTTCTAAAGTGAACCAAAGATATGATTAAAAAATTAAAAAACCAACCAAATTTCGGGAGTTTTAAGGGTGGTACGGGGGAAGTACAAGGGTTGGGAGGTCGAAAACTTAGATTCTTATCGACCAGATGACTGTTTATAACATGCACAAAAATTGGCACTACTTCTCAATTTGCTTGTTCAAAGTCTCTATTCCCTGGACTATTAGTGTTTTTTTTTGAGATTCGGGAACAAAAAATAGTTACTGAGTGCTACCTAGGTCTGGACTATTAAGCGGATGTTTAATTCTTGTGCCCTGGTCCATTGTCTTGGAGCAACACGGCACCTTGCGTCAGTCAGCATCTCTTCACTTTAATTAGCATCTTTAATTAGCAGGTTAAAAAATGGACGTCAAGTTTTGTATTTTTTCCGACTGTTGTCTATCCACCATTTTTGTTGGTTAAGGAAGAATTTTCAAGGGCGCCGTTTTTCATTACGTGGCTTTATGTATTTTTGATGTGGTAAGAAGTGGACGATTAATAATTACTATTAGTTTTTTGGGTAAATTATCGAAGGGTTAGTTCTTTTTGATGTTTTCTTCAACGAAAGTAACCATTTCACAAAGGACGACACATTATGAAGTACCTGTAGCACCCGGGCGAATTGGCTACTACTAATAATTTTGAAAGAAAACTTCCTCGACAAATGAACATAGAGTGAAATAGCAAAATAAGGGACGCCATTAATTATGCTATAACTTGTAGGAAGGAGAAATAGCGACTCCTTCAACTTACTGGAACAATACAGGGTAATAAATTAATTAGTTAATTAATTCGTGATAAACAGCTAGTATAGAAAATCCCAATTTCCGTTTCACGTATTTGGATTAAATGGCTGGGAAAGTGGATGATAAGGGTGTAATATATCAAGACCAAGATTAACTTTGGGTTAAATTATTAGCCCTTATGCTTTTGAATATAGCAACCGCAATGCAGTAATTACAGTGCATCCCATTTTCTCTTAATTATTACTTATGGGTGGATTTTCTCATTTAAAGACACTAATTTGGTAACACGCCGAGTCGAGTTTGCATAATTTTAAATTCAACCGAGAAACTGCAGAAGTGGACGGATATTATTAAATTGAACGTTAACCGAAACTTTTGTACAAAGTCTAGGTCGTTTAGGATTACTGCAGCTTATCTAGAGGTTCGATATTTACGAAAGGTGGCTAAGTTGTTTACTGCACTCTGGTATCTTCAACAAGGATCTAAACAAGTTACGACACAGAAGTTTCGTTGTATACGGAGACCACTTTGGTATCGGTCTAAGTGCATCTTTTCCACCATATGTTATGATGCAGAAAATGTTGTAACGGCACACAGGTTGCAATTTCTCAACTGGCAATAGTTCAATTTGAACATCTCGACTAAAGTAAGTAATTTAATACCGGCGAGATTGGCTCTTGCCTGTATTTAATTGAGACTGTTCAATAATACCAGTAGCAGCTGTAGAAGAATTGAATGCGACGTGCGTAGTTTAAACAAATTAATTAGGTTCAACGCGCTTGGATCGAAATTGAGCACCCTCTCGCAGGCAAATGTGGGCTAGTTACGCGTAAATACTAAATGGTAGTTTCGGAAACGGTGCGGTACGCAATTCAATTTAATGTGAATTAGAACTTTCTTACGGCGCTTAAAGTAAATCGGGGTTGGCAAAACGTATATTTCAGAGTTTAGGGGTAACTACTTCCGGTTTCCATACACAGTAAGAATGCTTCGTTACATACCACCGTATTACATTGTGGCCTAACTAAAAATGTTCGGCTCTTATAAATCACAACTTCTTTATTTTTCTTAGATAGGGTGGTTAATCACTAATAGAAAAGTGACACCTGGGGCCGATTTATTTCAAATCTGCTTGCTAAAAAGATCTGTGGTTTAATTTATATTGCTTCGGTTCATTATGAATGAGACCGATTGCTTTGTCTTTCAAACTCTCTAGACTTCCGAATCAGAATCAGTTTTGTGTCTTCCTCTTCATCCTTTTCATCAAACAGTCTCGCCTCAAAATATGACTTGTTCTATTTTCCATCACATTTCCAAGCTTTCCAAGTACTTTTCTTCTTGGTGGTTCAAACTCCACGTTTCTGAACTATATGTGACAACATTCCAAACGAATGAATCGGTATTTTTTTTCACAGTAAGCAATCTTTTTCCTTTCCGAATGCTGCCTTTCCTGGATATATCCCACTCCTTACCTCCTCCATACAACTGCTGTTCCATTTTATAATACTGCCAAGATATTAAAATGATCTTACTTGCTCTATCTTCTGACTGTATCTTTACTTCTTCATTTTCCTTACTCATCATTATGTTTGTCTTACCTTCATTCTAACCCTTTCAACCAATATTATTTTGTTCATTGTATACCAATATGTCCCTCAGTACTTTTAAAAATATTACCCAGTTACTATGAACCATACATAAAAATTTCTATTGACGTCTATCTGCACCTCATTTGTTTCATACATTTCTTCTATATATTCTTTCCATACTCTTTTATTTTCCTCTATGCTTGATGATATTTCACCGTGTTTAGTGTTATTACCTTTTTTTACTAATTGGATTTTGTTTTCTGTTTGTCTGTGTCTTTGCCGTTTTGTACATTTGCTCCATACGCCCTTGTTTATCCATTTCTTCTATCTCCAAGCACTTGCTTTCTATCCACTGTTGTTTAGCCTTGTCATATTCCTTTCTTATTTGATTATACTTATTCCTTCCTTCTTCAGTATTAATAATTTTCTTCTTTCATCAATCTTGTCCAGAATTTCTTCTGACAGCCATTTCCTTTCTCTTTCGTTCAAAGCATCTGTTCCTATGTCCTTGATGACCATCCTTTCATCACATCTGAACTTGGTGGGTGCGGTTCCAAGCCCTTTATAATACTCATGCGTCTTTGTGGCCATTTCTAAGTCCCACTTTGATTATTGTTCACATTTTCATATGGTATATGAATAAAAGAAAGAAATGTGTCAAATGTACATAGTTTTCCAGCTCATACCAAAAGTGATGCCTTCAGAAGGGCGTCTTAAAAAAATAGTAGGTGTAGGGAAAAACGTTTCCCACGAAAGTTTATTATTTTCCGATGTATAATAAGAATATTCAATAAAAAGTATAGGTTCCTATTTATATAGAAGTACTTCTATACTTTTACTTTCCATACGAAGAAGATTTTATATAAATTATTTTCGATATCCCCGCTAGTTTCCGCAATAATCGACGGTTTCTAGATAAATGAGACACCGTGAGACACCCTGTGTATAAATGAATTAAGTAACATTGAAATATAATATTACGTAATTGGTAGTCTCAGATCACAAGAGAAATGCTGCACCAAAGATCGCAAATATCGAAATAAATTATTACAGGTCTGACTTATAATAAGCTAGAAAGAAACCTCGGGCAGGCCACCACGTTGTTGCGACATTCTTTTTTTACTTTTGTTTGTGTTTATTACTAATAATTCATTTATTGTTAATACTCGTATTTGAATGGGTAACCACTCGAAAGCTTCGCTCGTTAATAAAAAAACGTGGGTTACTATTTGGAAAAACACCAAAATTTTAACAAAATCAAAATAATAAAAAAAATGATTAATTTTTTTAACTTTGACTTTTGATTGACTTGATTTTCTCCGTTTTTGTGTGATACAACCTATAAGCATCATTTTTGTAGATTGTACACAGAAAAAGAAAGTCTTTGAAAGAGTTTAATATTGCTAGTTAAAAAAAAGTTGTATGACGTCCCGGCGCTAAAAACTCAGATATAAAATAGTAATAATAATATTAATAATTATTAATGGTCATTTATTAAGGGATAACACTGTATATACTAATAAACAGAATTCATTACTACTAAATAGAAGATAAAAAAGTCACCTTCAATTGAATGAAGTTCAGATTTATGAAAGGAAGTTTCATAATCTGCTCTTCCGCTTAACCCTAATACTTAACAATAATTTTTAATCAAAGAAAGAATACGTCCTAAGCACAAAATTGAATATATGTTAGTTAATTTAATATGAATTAGTTGATTGCTTAATTGATTAGTGGCGTGCCATTTGCAATAAATGACAATAATAATTTGTAGATGAAGAAGAGAGGAAGTTAATTAATAAAAAAAGAAGAAAATAAAGATAAATAAACAATAAAATAACAAAAACAACAGGAAAGAAAAGAAAACAATATATATAGTTATTTGTACAACTGTTTTTTTCATGAATTTTCAGTTTGATTAATGAGGGCGACGTCCGAGTTAATCAAAAAACACTTTCAACGTGTTGTACACGAAATATCCCTTAATAATCCCATAATTGAATAATATCATATACATTCTCAATCTACTGCCACTCAAACATTCGTGTTATGTTCATAGATAGGACTAAACACCATGAAAAGGCATAGTAAAAAATCGTGAAATAAGTAACACTTTTCATACGATTTTTTGAAAACAAAAATCCGGTAATTTGATCACTATGCAAAAAAAAGTGTTTGGCATTCTGTATGCTTAATGTACAATGTACATGTGCAAAATTTTAACGAAATCATAGTTACCCTGCTGTCGACAAAAAGTATTTTAGTTTTTTTATTGTCACATTTATTCAGCTTTTTTTTCAAAAATCCGGCCCATTATTTTTCGTTTCCGTATTCCTAGTCTAGTATACATATCCAAAATTTGAACAAAAATCCGTCGAGCCGTTATTTCGGAAAATTGCCATATTGTACGTACCTACATATAATACACGGTGTCCATTTTTCGAGTGCCACTATGGGGATCTCGCTTGCCTTAAGAGATAGAAAGTTGGTTAAATGGGGGCAAAGTTGCGAATTTCCCTGCTGAATAACCATCTGAAAAGAAATTTAAAATATCATCAATAGTTCTGAAAATATCGTAAAATAACGAAACTTTCTGATTTTCGTTTTTAATTTTTTCATAATAAACTAGTCGTACTAGACATTTCTAATTAACACATTATTCGAACACTTTGCAATGGAGATTTCGAATGTGACATTTCGTTTTAAATAACTTTTAAGATGGCAGAGAAACACGTGGCAACTTTAGTTTTTCTTATGGGCGCCATTTTTAATTTTGAGATTTTAAGATTACGTCTCTTTTTCTCTTTACGACGATATATCACACATGGTGGTTCAGTATCACATTTGTCCTAAAATACAATTTTTAATTTTTTGGGAAGAGTGCTTTGGAAAAACAAAACGTTCTTTTATTGTGAACAAAAGTTTGACAGTTTGATGCATATGTCCGGTTGCAGCGTGGGCATCAGGGAACTAGATGTGTTGAGAAAATTCGATTTTCATATGAACAGAATTGAACCTTCGTTTTGCAAGAAAATTATAATTCAAATTAGAACAAAATGCATAAGAATAAATAATATTTTAGCAATAAAACTAGCACAAACGTAAATGACACTGCTTGAAATAAGTCAACATTTTGTTCACAACAAAAGAACGTTTTGTTTTTACATAGCACTCTTCGCAGAAAATGAAAATTGTATTTTTAGAAAAAATGTGATACTGAACCAACATGTGTGATATATCGTCGTAAAGAGAAAAAAAGACCTAATCTCAAAATGTCAAAATCCAAAACGGCGCCCATAAAAAAAACTAAAGTTGCCACGTGTTTCTCCGTTATCTTGAAAGTTATTAAAAACGGGATGCCATATTCGAAATCTCCTTTAAAAAGTGTCTGAATAATGTGTTAATTAGAAATGTGTAGTACAATTAGTTGACCATGAAAAGAAATTTTCGATTTTTTGCCATATTTTCAAAACTATTGAAGATATTATAAATTTATTTTTAGATTATTATTCAGCATGACACTTCGCAACTTTCCCCTAATTTAACGAAGTTTCTATCTCTTAAGATAAGCGAGATCCCCATAGTGGCACTCGAAAAATGGACACCGTGTATACACTGTGCAGATCTACATACAAACGGAAAAAAATTTTATTCTTTAAAAGTTGCTTAAAATGATCTAAAACGGTGATCACAGAAGCCATCTAGCTCGAGCTAGGAGGCCAAAAATATAAAAATGTAAGTGAAAGTGGTAACATTTGGGAGTTTGAATTAATGGCAACAACCTTGACTTTAATAATTTCCACTAAATCATAGGATTTAGGGAAAAGGAAAATACTAAACGGGTTCTTATAATGCATCATGCACCCACATACCTCTTCTACGCTTGACCTTAACGTTATCATATTCTATCTTGTCGTCTTACTTAAGAGTCTTCTTTACCCAAGCGCAACTTTTTTACATTATAGTATATAGACGATTATAGTTGCAAGAGACAAGATGGTATTTTTGCTTTGTCAACTCCTGTCTTGGTCCTTAGTTAGTTCCCACCGACACTGAGCAGCGGCGCCACTTGTTACACTGAAATTGTTGATTTACCGCCCGCCAAGATACAGACTTTATTTACAAAAAATATGATTTCATTTTTTGGGGTAATGTTTAGAAGGAACTTATCTAAAAAACTGTCGGTTTACTTTTTCCATAAATCGTCTTGATCGCGAGTAAAAAAATGAAACAGATTAGCGCAATAATCGGCGCAAAACAGCTAATCTTTAAACAATCAATATTCATTTGCTATACACTTTTTAAAAAAAATAGTCCGAACATTTTGTAGATAAAGGTCTAAATTTATAAGATAGTTCTTAAAAAAATTTTTTTTTTGAAAAACAACTAGAGTTTTTATGGCGGGCGCTCTTATGGAAATTTACATTGGGTGCAGTGGGTACAGAAGACTCTTAAAACTTCATAGTTCTGAAAAAATGACACCTGTTTCCATAGATCTTACCTGGATTCTGTCTCAATACCCTTTTAAATGTCTCACTCCTATCCCTTCATTAACCTCTCTGACGAATTAACCTTTCTACATTTATTCTTGTTAATTTTCTTTTTTTTTACATTTTCCTCATTTTTGTCTTAGATTCATTATCATACTTTTCCTTTTGTCTGGTACATATTATATAGGTATACAAATTATGTCAAAATGAAAATAGCGAAAA
Source organism: Photinus pyralis (assembly GCF_008802855.1). Lineage (NCBI taxonomy): Eukaryota > Metazoa > Arthropoda > Insecta > Coleoptera > Lampyridae > Photinus > Photinus pyralis. Next base: position 28,743,453 of record NW_022170403.1, on the reverse strand, counting down.
GTGTAGAATTTTCCGTAAAAGAGGAAGTGTACGTAGAGAAAAATGAATCTTTAAAGATTTTGAGGATAACAAGTAATGTCCTAACAACTCGATTTGAAATTAGTTACAGCAAAAAAAAACACAAAAAATACACAAATAGAACATCGTAAATTCCTCTTAGTTACAATATGTCATCAGTGCGAAAGTATGTTTTGTTAATTAGACAAAAACAAGCGCCCCGTGATTTAGTGCGTGATTATAAATTCTAACAGTAGATAAATAACCCTTCGCCACCTTTTATTTATATTTCTTGGATAATTATGTAAGTAGAACTTTTTGTCGTCCTGTTGAAATATACGTACCCACTACATATCCACAGTGAACGTATAATGGTTTCTATTTCCGTTAGGCCGACATTAATAAATCAGATTCTAAACGAGTTAGCGTCTTCCATTCTTTAGATTTAAATTTATTGAAAACGATTTTCCATGTAAATATAGCGACCGAAATTAAGAGGGCGAAATGGTGACAAATCCTATTGTGTCAAACTCATCAATTTTATGGCTTTCTTCACTTCGTAAGCACCTACGATATTGCTGTTTTGAAAAATAGGTTTACCCGTAGTTTAGAAATAGACGCTTCCATTTAGAATAAATTTGTCGTGAAATATAGTATAAATTTCGTTTAATTAAATTTTGAAGCAGTGTCTTCTTTAATAATGTAAATTAGATCGAGGAAAGAATAAAAACTTAATGATATGCTGCTGGTTGAAGGAATGTTGTAAGGAAACAACGTTTTGAATGTTAAAGTGTCGTAAGTCGAATATCCATATTTTACATTTATTTATTGCCGAAAGTGATTTTTCTGGTTGCACTGAAAAATTCGTCTACTGGATACACTAAAAAATGGCATTATAGGGAAGACGAATGATGCTCTACAAAAGGATCACTAGTTCTCCTTAATGATTCAGAGGTTTATTAAACATCAACGTTGAGAAATGCCAACAGTAGAGATCGAAGGAAAAAATATAGCTTGCAAAGTATATTTATCGATACGATACCATATATGAATAATTAATTTGTTTGCGTATCCACACTTGAAACTCACCTGGCGCCTGTGAATGGAAATTATTGTCCTTATATGGTAGAATGACTATAGTGAAAAATTGAATGTAATGTCCTAAAAAGAATAACGCTGAGATCATTAGAATTTTAAGCACTTTTAAATTTCTTTCTCAACGTATGATTTCAAGTTATTACCCTTACGTAACAAAGTCATTTTGTTTTCATTAAACTTTTTAATACAAATTACAAACGTCAATTTTTGAACCTCGTATCTTGAAAAGTAATTGATAAAATTATACTACGTGTTTCTTAGTTGATTTCGAGACGAAATGCAAATGCTACATTATCGAGATATGGTTTTTTAAATTTAATAGAATTAATGAGACCACATCAAGTAAATAGTCTGTAATGGGTGCTTGTTATGTTTATTATTTTGACATATTGTTGCGTCAGTTTGACAGAAAGTTTTTGCAAATTTTGAAAATGTATAATTCTTGCGGTGAAAATTAAAAAAAACAATTAGTTCTTGTGACAGATTAGCAGCGGTGGAATAAATAAAAATCCATTAACCGTGTACTGAAGACCACCGATTTGGTATACGGGGTGCCACGAAAAGGATTTTGAGCGGTTTACATAAACTATTATATTTGAATCTGTGGGAGAGGAGCGTATAGTCCGGGCTAGAAATTCGGAAAAAAGGTTCTAACGGCAAATCGCGAAACGAAGAATTTTAATGTATTTTTAGGGTAACTGGGCACTGCTGACCTCGAATTTTGATTCTGAAATCAAGATGGCGGCCAAAATGGCGACTAAATCTCACTTTAACATTTTTTTCTAGTCGCATCAATGAAGGTATTTTGATAATTCTCTTTAAAATGGGTCATTTTGAGTACTATTCAAAATCAGAAACATCCCAATTTCGGGAAATAATTTTTTATATTGTTGAAACAATAATAAGTGAATTTACGAGAAACATTAATTTTGACTTTTTTTTCGGGATATTTATGAAAATGTTAAACTATACCATCTAGCACAAAAAGTACCTAATAGATAATACTAGTTTGCCCTTCATGTTTCTTATTTATTTGTTTTATTTACAAAAATGCAAATATAAGTACATAAAAACATTATTATGAACAAAATTAATAAATCAACTTTATTTAAATAAATTAGAAATTAAAAATTCTTAATAAATAATAAATTCCTTCCATGGGGATAGTAGTTGGAAGCGTGTCCATTACACTGGCCGCGTTGCCACGTTGTATGGCAATACTAATTATCCTTTGTCGTAAGTAAGTGGTAGCTCGGGGTTCCCCAGTAATAATTGTAATGCGTTTTCCTAGGTATTCCACAAAATTACGAGCTTCTCTACACCAAGGTCCCAATGTTTCTACTGCGAAAGGTATAAAAATATGAACTGTATTTCCATATTCTTATACTTTCCGCAGATTCAGCTACTGCACCACTCATTTTACTTGACAAATTAACATGGGATCGTGTTAGAGTCTCAGTGCAGGTGGCATCCCAAACTAGCATTTGTCTTTTTGCCCGGGGCACAAAGGTCATTCTATCAGGACGTCTATTGTCGAATATAATATAAACGAATACAAGACTAGCGGCTAAAAAAGGAACTGTATTAAAATATAAACGAAAAACTAAACTTGCAAAAAAATAATGTAATACACGTAGGTAACATTTGTTTTTTTTCCTGATACTGATAGTGAGCACGGTATATGGAGTTTTCCTGCGTCTGAAGTTGGTGGTAAGTTTTCTAATTTTTTTGTTACGCCAGATAACTGATGGCTTGCTTCATCACGAGTGCCACAATTTCCGACGCCGTAAAGTCATAAATTCCTCACACTTCTGAAATAGAACAAACACCTTGTCCAGTGCGAGTAAGGCGGCGTATTTTTTGATTACTCTTTGTTTTCCAATGCCATAAATCTAGGAAGTGGTTACCACAAGTTTCTACCGCCATTTTGAGAGCCATCTTGATTTTTTCTTGGCTACACATTTTTTTATAAGTTAATAAATAGTAAAACGTATGTACTATATAAAAATCATCATAAAGAAAGAAATGTTATAGTGTATTTTGGTCTCCAGTTTGACTGCCATCTTGATTTAGGGGCTTTAGCAGCCGGATTTCGAGATGGCGACAGGCAAAATCGGATTCAGCAGGGTCTAATTACCCTAAAAATATCTCAAGGGTTGCAGTTAGGAGTTAGGATATCAACATTCTCACCCGGACTATCACCAAAGGTGGTCGAAGGGCTATTTCAAACACTTAAAACGTTAAAGTGATTAATTGCTCTGTAAGGCCTTTGAGTGGCAGGAAAATACCTCCAGCATTTTGATAGAGGTTTTCAACGAGCGTCATATTGTTTTTCTGCTTTACTTCTTTAGATGAGTACGGATTTTCGTACCCTTTCCATAATTATGGCTTTTCTGACGGGCCTCGGACAGACGATATAAAAAACAAGATAAATTATGGGAAGAATTGAATCTTCAATAGTGTTTAAAAATTCGTATTCACACCATCCACCTGCCATATTTGAACGAGTGAAATACACTTGCTTAAGACTTAAGAACAGCACTTTACCTATTGCTAGGGTCAAGCAATTGAATTGTTAAAATTTTAGACAACATTTCTAAGTTTGTCAGTACCACTTTTAACAAATGTTGCTCATCTAGCAATTACCTTCACTATTAGCAAGTTGCTAAGATTATTTAAAGTTACAGAATTGGACTGAATGTCTTTTACGAGTATTGATATAAACATTATGATATTCTCATGTAGGTACAACTTGTACAATTTGAAAAGCATATGTACTAATAGTTGATGTTAATTTAGGAGTGGCGCAGCTCACCATAGGACAAAACTTTATTGTATAGCAGAAACCATATAAATTATTGCAAAGCTTCTGACAATTCTGAATTTAATGTAGACGTCAAAAATAGTAAGCTTAGCTTGTCATGTTGTTTCCATGATACAATATTGTTTTCTGTTCTGATTCATTGTATTTTGCGCTCCGCGTTCCATTTTTAATAAGAAAGACACATGTCATTAGAATGCGCAATCCTTTGTTTCATTTTACCTACCCTTGCCGTTAAAGTGATTACTTTATCTATCCTTACTGTTAAAGAGCGACTTAGCCTACTCATTCAAACCTATTAAAATGTCAATTTAACATCTGCTGTAAAATAAAATACATTTATTTAATGTAAGAAAGTGTTTTGAGCAAAATTTTCCCTTTAAAATCATTGTTTAAGAGATATATGGATTTTCCTGATGTAATTTCGGCTGATGATGTCGACCATTTAAAAAAAAATCTCCCCAATAGCAGGAACACGTACCTACCCTTGATAAAAATAATCTATATGGGTTAGGAAAACACCCAAAACAAAAATTTGCTGTACACATCTCCGTGAAACAGTCACCTTCTCTTTAGCCCCTGGACTATAACGGGAAAGATCAATTTTGGAGTAATGCGGATATGTTTGATTAACTTTAGCAACAATTCTCTTATAAATGGAGGCAAACGTGTAACGTTTGTTTGATTAATTCTTCCAAAAATGACTTGCATTTCTCTTTGTGTATCAGGCTTTATCATCTAATTAATTTATATACCCGTATTGCCAATGTAGGGCTTCTATTCAACTTTTCTCATTAAACTTGATAGAAGCCTCTCGGATATCGCATCAATTTTGACCGAAAAAATCATGTAGGTACCTACCTATCGTAAATCCATTAACTGATCTTTTTTACATTGCCTTTGACGTTTAGAAAATCTTAATTCGGATCTAAATGATATTTGCGCTTGCAAACTACGTTTCTAAAACAAATAAAGTTCGATTTTTATTGTTATTGTTTACTCGTTTACGGATCGATCCGCGATAAAAATACGCGTACGTTGCCATTGAATATGTCATCGATAAGTAATAAAATCATTGACATCGTTCCATTCTAGTTGTACATTAAAATACCAAGATGAGGACTGCTGACGTACAGTATCGGTCGCTAAAAAAATTTCGCTACATCGCCGCCGACGGACGTCTTGAAATAGACTCATATGGAACAGGAATTGTGGAATATCGTTAGGGACAATTGTGTAGAGAGGGAGAGAGCAAATTAGATTTGGTTACGGAAGCAATTTGTAAAGTTTTCAAACTTGGCGTATGTGGGTTATCGTTTCCAGAAATATCCAGTCCGTGACCGAAGGATTCTCATTAAAATATAAGACATAAAAAACAGTGGCGATTCGTTTCACCTAAAAGTTTATGTGTGAGAATAATCAACTTCTTATATTTACTTCATCGCCGCATATTTAGATTATATAAACATTATTCCTTTTCAATTGGTTCGCAAAATTTCTTCTAGTAACACATTAAATACAATAAAAAGACAGCAAGAGAAGTTTCGGTAGTTCCATTCTTGTTTTCAGTCTAAAAATGCAATAAAAAGTTTTGGTTTATAACCCTTAATGAAAACGACGCACACATTGAGCACTTGTACTGTATTTGTTCATATCAATTTTTATTTTAAATTTAATCCTAAAATAGAATTTTTTGCATAGTTCACTTATCATTCTTAAAAAAATAAATAAAATAATAAACATAAATTCCCGTGAATCAACCTCTTCAAGAATGTTAGAATGACATGCAAATTTCAATCGGACCTTCTGTATCATCAGATAACAAATATTTGGCTACTCGTTGAAAATAAATCTCGCAAGATGATTGACGAATTTCAATCCGACACTTCAGGCATTTACTAGAATGGCTACCAATGTTTCGAAGTATGCTATGTCTAAAATTACCCTTATAACATAGGGTTTTGACAGCCAACAAAAGCACGAATTAATTGTGTTTAACCTTTTTATCGGTTGCCCTTTTATTGATAATTTTAGGCACCTTGTATAAACGAATCAGTTGCACAACTTTGACGTACGCCAATGAGAAGATTTGCCTTAAAAACCCGGCGAATAATTTGGTTTTACCCGATGTACAAATTTCTGCGCTTACTTTAAGTGGGTTTGCACCCAGAATCCACAATTTTTTTTAACAAAAAAATCTCTACCATGAGAATAGGTAATCTTGTATTACCTTCACAAAAATCTTATTGATCCTTTTGATCAAAAGCGATTAATTAAAAGAAATTGGCTGTACTTGATCGTTCTGAAGAAAATCTGGTACAAAAATGGCTCGTCAATGAGAGGAAATGCTGATAAGATATAAGGGAGAAGGTCAAAGAATTTATACACGAAATAAATTTCAGGAAGAGTAAATTTGCATAAATAAAATCGCTAACAATTGAAGGTCGCTTTAGAGGATAGCAAACAATTTCTGTACGAAATTAAAGTGTAACAAGTTTTCAATTTTTTTTGTGTGCGTACATCGTTGAAGAAGCCACCAGAAAAAATAGAAATGTCAGCGGAAAATTTCGGTTTTTTGGCATACTTTGGGAAGTAATCGAAATTTTCTTTGATTGGGGTGCGACCCATACTAAAAAGATTAGCAAATCTTTTAATACCGTTATTTTGTACTTATTTGACCCGCCGATACCGAATGTTGTACCCCTATCTTTTAATCGTTAGGACCGAATCTACATTGGGGTTGCAACTTAACGCCACAACCCCAAATATTCAGATTCTTAAACATGTTTGGGCCATAACTTTGTTTTGTACTACTACCTATTAACCACTAGGACCAAATCTACATTTGGGTTGCACTTAATGCCACAACCCCATGTATATAGATTTCTATAAGTACATGGCCCATAAGTGCTACATATAAACAGAAAGTTGCTTTTAAAAAATGGATTTGAATGATCTTTAAAATGACCAAATTTTCAACCCCTTTTCTCTATTTATATTTTATAGGAGCTGCTTCTACTCCCGTCAAAGAGTTAACCGAATTTAATCCAGCCGATAAAATATCCCCCCTTGAATATAAACTTGACAAGTGTTTCTGCTTTTTAACCTCACCAGTAAGAAATTGGGACGACATTGAAATCACTCCAAATTTCGAGTAGGGCACGATTCTTGTAAACAAGGTTCAACCGAAACTCCTCTACCGATTTGGTGGAAATTTGAGAGAAATGTTCTCTTAAAAGCTCTTGAAGAAATTTTGAAAATGGTAAACGCCTTTTTGGCAATAAAATCGATATTTATTGAATTACGTATAACTTTGCAAGAAACAGACCAATATGGCTAAAATTTTGTACCAATATTCCCTCTAATGGTTCTAAAAGCTGAGAATGTTTGAAAGGATTGCAAAACAATGTTTAACGACTCTTCGCAAATTTGTTGCAATTATTTAAAAAACAATCAAATAAATCCTAACTTAAATATTATATACAGGGTGTTTTTTAGGAGTTTTAGTCAAACATTTCTGGGAAAGTGTAATAGGTAGGTTTTTGAAAACTTGTACTTAGAAGATACTCTGATGAAGGCCGATGTAAAATATTTTCAAAATGGTCGCACTACTGGAAATACCGGAAGTAGCTAGTAACTTCGTTATTTTAAATGACAACCCTTATTTATTTTCCTTCAAAGAAATGGATAATTTGAAACCGTTCAGGAGTTATCTTGTCCGCAGACGGACGGAGGGACAGACAGAAAGTCCAAAATCATGAACCCGCTAGAAGCTCGTTAATAATTTACCCCAATGAAGCTGTCAAACTTAACGCCGGCTTATAGGGTAAGTTAACCATCCGCGTAGATCACGTCGTTCATCAGTCAATGCGAATAGCCTAATAAATATTAGAATGTAAAACCTTTTTTCTAAGGGTGGTATACATATTTTTTTACACTTTAGGGGCATATTTCACCCTGTGAGGTGGGTCAGTAAGTGAATGTCAGTGTTTTAAAGATACTAAGGATAAATTCAAATGACTTTGTGAATGTTAAAATGTGAAATTCTTTTGCAAATGGTGGCGGCAAATTTTTATTGTTTTATGTTGTTTCTTTCGAATAGTTTTATATGGGTCCAAAGGGAGGGATCTAAGATGAATTTTAGTTTAGCTGTTGGAAAACGGCTGCTATGTGAGAGGGCATTCGCAAATTTGTTTTTTATGGTAAAGCCACTGGTCGTTCATTCGGCATTTTGGCTGCTATATTCTGACTACTAATTTCACACGAGTGCTTTACCGAGTGTTTTAAGTCTCAATACCATATTAGTTTAGGAAGACGATGATTATGAATATGAGTTTTAAATATGTAGTATAATTTGCATAGGGGCAATGTACCCTTAAGATCACCTTGCATGGGGGCATTGGTTCCGTTGCCCCCATAAGTCGCCGCCCCTGATTCCGATTACACTTTTCGTAGTTCCAATTTGAAATGTGTATACACAAATTAAATAGCGTACTATGATCAATATTTAAAATTCAAAGATAAATAAATAAAAATGTTTCAAAACCCACTCGTGGGTATTGCAGCGTAACACAACTGTAAATGATGAGTAAAGTCTAGACCATAGCAGCTATCAATAAGCGAAAAGCGAAATCTCTAGTTGGCCCAGGGGCCGACATCTCGAGGGAACGGACTGACGACAGACAGGCGACATAAAATCAAGCACACAAGCGTTACCTCAACTTCGTCGTGTTAAGGCAGCCCTTCACGTACACACTTCGGTTTGAGCTTAGTCTGTACGAACATCAACATCAATTACTTAATGATCTCCTTTATTGAGCATCTTTTCTTTAATGTGACTATCGTCATATCTTCTATTGTTTCGGAGAGCACCGTGATAGATATTTGTGTGTTATAGGTTCGATTTATTTATTAGGGTCCGATCTTACAGAAGTGCAATCCAGTAGCAATCAACACCCTGCATAAAGGTACCTCGCCTTCTAATCAAAAATAGTTAATATTTTAATATTTCTTATCATTGGGGATAACCTCAACCATTGTGTGTCAAACCGGCAATAGAATTTGCCATTTCCAATGTCTTCGTCATGTTGCTCGTGTATATGTATAACTCTTCACAGCATTCGCCAATTTTTTACACGGCCTGATGCCAGTCTTCCCAGTAAACAAATTTTGATGAGTAAAAACTGAGAATTATCCAACACCTGTATTTTGTATCGGTGTAGGACTTCGTTGAAGATGTTTTTCCTCTATCTTTTGTCACAAGACACCGATGGCGAGTGTTTCTAATGCCAGTGCCACGACTTATATTTGTTAAAATAATATAATTTGATAGGCAAAAGTTTCAAAAAGAAAAGCGCCTTGGTTAACAATAGAATTAAAACAGCTAATGAAACAAAGGGATAAAAAGCTTAATAAATTCAAACGTAGTAAGTCAGTTTCTGACTGGAATGAATATAAATGGGTAAGAAATTCAACGTTGACAGCAGTGAGAAAACCTAAGAGAGACTATCTAAACTCAGTAATGTCTCGTAATAAAAGTAACCCATCGAAAATATGGAATACTCTAAAACAATTTAATATTAATTCAACGTCATCTTATGACTTACCTTGCCACCTTTCTGATCCAGATGAGATCTGTAGACATTTTTGTACGGGTTCTAATAACACTAATTGCAATACAATGATCGATTACTATAATAACCACAAATTTGCAGGTAGTAAACACTTCGATTTCAAATTCACTACTGAAAAAGAGGTAGAAGAAAAAATATGCAGTCAATTAAAACGAACAGTTGTGGTTGCGATGGAATTACTATTAAAATGTTGCAGTATTGTGCTCCGTTTATTTACATGTACCTAATGCATATATATAACTGTTGTATTGAGCAAGGATATTTCCCCAATGCATGGAAGACTTCTATTGGTGTCCCTATTAAAAAGAAAAACTCACCAACTCAATTCTCGGATTTGAGAATCATTAGTATTATTCCTGCCATGGCGAAAATATTTGAAAAAATTTTGTCTGAGCAAATATACGACTTCGTTAACAAAATCAATTTTATTCCTGATTTGCAATGTGGCTTTAGAAAGAATTATAGCACTGCTACTGCACTTGCGACAGTTACTCAAGATGTGCTTATGGCAAGGGATCGTGGTTTATTGTCTGTAATTGTTCTCCTAGATTATTCAAAAGCCTTCGACATACTTCGGATATCCTAAGGTGCGTTTCAAGTTGCAATATTGTGGCATACGCTGATGACACACAATTATACTCTTCTTTTGAGAAGGTTAATGCATCTACCGCGTTAAATAATTTAAACCAGGACTTACTCAGAAGAAATCAGCGTTCTAACGATTTTAATCTTGTACTTAATCCTAGTAAATGTTGCTGTATATTTTTTGGTAAGAAAACTGATATTGAATATATGAAAACTAAT
>NW_022170403.1:28562692-28733000 GCF_008802855.1 Photinus pyralis | reverse complement strand
TTCGATTTTCATCTAATTGTTAATAATCGTTAAAATGGAATTTGTGTTTTGCGATATGGGCGCACTTAACTCCATCAGGTTACTTATTGCATAACAAACTTCTATAGCGATCCGGTCTCTTTGTGCCGCTGGAATTTCGTTTGTAAATTCCTTTGTGGTGTAGGTCGCGTGCAAATATTTGGATAATTGGACGGTTTAATCTTGATAAAAATTATTTACGAATTAATTAAGATAAGCCCGAAAGAGTTGTGTATCTCTATTAAGATCGCTTGGCTTAGAGAAAGCCCACTAGAGAAACCGTTCCTACAACTTTTACATTTGAGACACTGTGTACGCGCATAATACGTAACTGAAATTCGGAATTGCAAATTTTCAGGCACTAACGAAGTCGAATTCTGGACATTACCTTAGATTTTCATTTTTTACGCGTTTGAAGAAATGATGAAGATAGTAGGAAGACCGAAAAAGGGGAAGGATAGGGTCCAGGCCGAATTATTACAGTACGCATTAGAATGGCTAATAAAGGACCTACATGAATCAATTGATATTCACGACCAGGAGGATTCTAGACGAACACTGGAGGACAAGAACCAAATATGGCTTCTAGCAATAGACCTGGCGAAGGCCTTCGACCAAGTGAAGCATGAAGCATTAGTAACCTCTCAGACATTACTGCGACTGCCCAAATTCTCAACTAGAATTATAATAAGGAGTATACTAGTATACAATGGATTTGGGTAGAAGACCGAGCACCAAATGAAAACCTGAGGAATCAAACAAGGATGTCCGCTATCCGCAAGGCTCTTCGCGATAGCACTGAACAACTCCATAGAGCAAACAAGGAGGGTGGTGAGGAAGTACAGGACGGATGACCACTTACAACTACCGACACTATTGGCGTACGCGTACGACTCGTAATCGCGGACAAGAAAGAAGATTTCGAGACCTTCGTCCCAACCGGCGAGGTATACTTGGAGATGGCCCGCCTACGAATAAACAACGAAAAGACCTGCATGATTATAAGAGATCCAGAAAGCAAGATTCAACACAAGTAGTCCGGGTTTTTCAGGCAGGTGAAATGAATAGAAATTGGGCAAAAAATAATTAAAACAGCTGAATTTTTCCGCGGGTGAAATCCCGGGGGTTGAAAGGAGTGGAAAGTGGTGTTTTGGAAATTGTGGCGAAACTATTAATTTTAGACGATAATGTTAAATGTAAAAGTTATAGAGATTAAAAAAGTGAGCAACTTTTGTATCTGCACTATTTTCACATAGAGCCGAATTCAGAGTCCTCCCTAATTTCAAACTCACACTCAACTAGTTAGTCACTCATTTCTAACTCAAGTTAGTGCGAATCCTGCTCATTCTCACTTTTGGTATTCAGAGAACATCTGTAATGCGTGACTAATTTGAGTGGGGTTTTAGTATGGAATCTGTCAAAAATATTGTTAGGGGAACGATTGGTAGTGGAAATTTTACCAAGTAACTAACAAACCGCTCTGGAAAGGCTAACTTCAGCATAAACAGATATTTAATTTGAACTTGTTTCTGACGTTTTCGCAAATCTCATAGTTTTTGTTAGTCTTCTTATTAGTTTATGTTATTGGGGTTATTAATTTTGTTACTGTTAATATTGTTCTTATCGTCATAACTATGAACGCCAATAAAAAACCATTTATAACCCGAGATGAGAAGATTTTTAGCATTGGAAATGCTTATGTTTTGTATGGGTTTGAAGTTACTGGTTAGTCGAGCAGAAAAGAAGACAATTGGTGTCGCATCAAGTGATGATTGTCCCGTACTTGACTGCAATCGGTAGATTCAGGAAAAGTCGCGGATACTGTCGATACGGTAGGTACTTACGTAACAGTGCGCAAGGGATTTGTTAATTCGAATCTAAATTTATCGCACATCGCCCGTGATGGTATTACACGCATGTTACGACACGAGCAAGCTTGCGAGCGAGTGGAGCAAGTGATACTTGTACGGTTATTATTTCCAATACCTCCGATGGTTGCAAGGATTGCGAAATCTGTGAATTTTTTTTAAGAAATTGTGACCCGGTATATTAACATCGTCGAATGTAAGAAGACCGATGCTGTGTCCGTGTCACAACGAAAAAAGGTCTGGCAGGCAATCGTGTCCTTTACTTACTAAGTTAATGTCTATAACAACACACTTAAAAACTACTTTGCAATAAAATATTCTAACAAACACAGGAAACACATTTGACATAACCAAGTTATTTTAAATTAGTGACACTTAAGGGTAGTCCAAAGCTGACTTACATCGTACTCATCTCTTATACTCACTAGTTAGTAAGATTTTAGTCACTCATGCCCAGTTGCACCAACAAAATTAAGCCTTGCTTAAAGTTAAGTCGAACTTAAAATCTATGGCAACGATTATTAAGACAATCGTTGCTATGGTAGTTAAGTGATGCTTAACTTTGAGCGATACTTAATTTTGACGGTGTAATTGGCTATCATTCAGTCTAATTTGTTTCTGAATACCAATGTCAGAGTTTAGGTTGAAATTAGTAGGATCTGAGTGAGTTTGAAATTAGGAAGGACTCTGAATTTGGCTCATAGCCTCCAATTTTCCTAGAAAATCCGGAAAACTGTTTTTTTCCTTTTTTATTCTTATTTTTGCGAAAAAATGTCGATTTCACGATTCACGATTTCTGAAAAAACCCACCTCTTTTTCAAGGGGATGAAAAATCTATTTTTTTTGCAAATAAATTAACGTATTGGATCCGCGTTAATAAAAAGTTTTTGAAATTTGTCTTCTCTCTCCTCTTTAATGTTGCTAAAATATTTTCTTTTGTTTCCTAGTGCCCAACTGCATTAATTAAACATCTTTACTATTTCTTTTTTCTGCATTTTTACCGCAATAAAAGCAATTTGAAGTAAAATCGAATTCTTTTGCTTCCTGAACAATTTGTTTCTGTTCACTAACTCTTCTTTCTGCCTGTTTTACAGCTGATGGGATTAAGCTGAGCCTGTTGATCGTTAATTTACAGGAATTATGAATATAAAATCCTCATAATGTTAATTCCAGGTTTTACATCTCAAATCATTTGCTTTGGCCGGTAAAACTAACGTTCTTATTGCAGATTTTGCAAGTTTATCAACAGCCCCAACGCAATTGCAACAGCATAAAACAGACAGGAAGAAGAGTCAGTGAACAAAAAGAAATTGTGCAGGAATCAGGAAGCAATAAGATAATCTGATTTTATTTCGAATTGCTTTTATTGCGGTAAAAATGCAGAAGAAAGAACTAATAAAGAAGTTTTAACTAAAACAGTTAAACATAGGATAACAAAAGAGAATATTTAAGCAAACATTAAAGAGAAGCAAGAAGACAGATTTCGAAAAAATCTTTATTAACATCCAACATGTTGCTTTATCATGCCAAAAACCGTGTATATCTTAAAACTGTTTTTCCAGTTTTTGGCGATTTTCTCCAATTTTGCTATAGGAATAATATTTTTTTATTTTTGTTTATTAAAATATAAGCCTTCCCGAAAATTTTGCTACCCCGCGCACCTCTGTACGATGAAAAAAATAGATTTTTCATCCCCTTGAAGAAGATGTCGTTTTTTTCAGAAATCGTGAGATCTTGGAAACGGTTCAACTTTATATTTCCTCCAAATTTAAAACCCCTGCGACTTTTTTTTCGCAAAACTAAGAATAAAAAACAAAAAAACAGTTTTTGCGGTTTTTCTAGGAAAATTGGAGGTTAACTGAAAATAGTGCAAATACAAAAGTTTCTCATTTTTTTAAATCTCTATAACTTTTTCATTTAACATTTTCGTCTAAAATTAATAGTTTTGCCACAATTTGCAAAAAGTGCCTGAAAAACCCGGTTTCACCCGTTAACTAATTTTTTTGTAAAAAAAATATTATATAGCCTGGACTAAAGGAAGAAAGATCAGAATAGCTGTGAGGGGGATAACCGTGAAGCACAAACTTAAATATCTGGGAGCGTACATAAGTAGCACTGTAACGGTCTAGTCAAATAATCCAGGATTATTGTTTAATCCGGTATTAAGCCATTTGATTGGCTTTATATTGCAGTAGGCAGCCAATCAAATATCAAAATTCTTGCTTAAAGTCAGATTTGGCAAATAATGTAGGATTTTGATTATAATTCGCTTTCCTGCCACCGGCCGTAAGTGGGCACAAACAGAATAAACAACGCATTCAGAGACACACAGGGAATCCGGAACATCACACGAGAGAAGAAAATACCGGACAGCTTGAAAATGCTGCTATACAACACGATCATAGCTTCGACAATCTTATACGAAGTGAATTCCCCAGCGCTAACAAAGAGCAATAGACAAACAATGAGGAGGGCGGAACGGAAGGCACAAAGGATACTGATGGAAAACAGCAACCTCACAAGAAAGCAGATAAGGGAATTACTAGAAGGAAAGACAATCACCAGGAGACTGAAGATGAGGCAGCTAAGATATTGGAGGAACAAAGGCCATATCTAGGAACCCATATTCTTCAGGTGGCTCGGAATGGAAAGTTGGCCGTACCAAGTATACAACTTGTAGGGTTTTCCGATGGTGGCGTATGGAAATTGCCTGTATCTCGCGGGCTAAACCCCGAGGCTTTGTTGGTGTGTAAGACTTGGTTCTAAGGGTCCGATCGGATCCAGATGACTTTTTAAAAGCTGAACAAAATACAGGTTTACATCATTTCTCATTATCTTCGAATGTCCGAGCGTAATCATCCCAGGAAGAAATTCCTATACTCCCGTACTGGAATACCAAGCCCATCCTAAATCAATAATCTCTATATTTTGTGCCTCCTTCAGTTACCTTCTAAAACGTCTGACATTATAATGCAGGTTACTATTCGGTGCATTGTGAGGAATGGAGAAATTATGTGGTTTTCCGATTTGCATAACCTACTATACATTCCTTCGTCGAAATTACATCTTAGGTCGAGGTCAGCCGTAGTGCTAATAAATACCCCTGCTTGTGCAATCGTGAATAATTAATCCGTTAACGTGGAACGAAGCCACTTATACGGTAACATAAACATTTCTTCCATATTTAGTTTCTTCGTTACAAATTATGTTGTGTATTCTTCCAATAATGGTCACATTTACAAGTGTGCGAATGAAAATGCCGGTATTATGAGACGTTTTGCGGCACTTTTTTTGAAATGGTTTGCAGGCAGAGCCACGCCTCGTGACATATTTATTTGATCATTGTTCGTGGTTCAAAGGTGTAATTTTACATAAAATTCTATCAGTACACGTTTTCTCTTGCTCTTCCCCGATCCATTATTATTAACGGCCGCGTTCATATCACATGCTAATGAGTGTAAATCTCGCGATAAAATGTGCACATGTGCACGAAAGCAATTATAAAACCTCCCCGATAAGTGGAAGAACTGATCTTGAGTATTACCACATTCATCGCAAAGCCTTAATGGATAAAAGCGACGAAGGGAATGCCTTTTTAATAGAAATTTCCATTATACCTTCGTAAATCGTTAATCTTGATTAAATGGAAGCGTCGCGGTCGTACAACAAAAAAATTCCCACTATCTCCAATTTTGCACGAGCGATTTTTATGCTTTTCTTTTAGATATTTGATCGTCGCGCGATTTTTTTTACCGAACGAAGTCGGTAAAGACCTCGAACGAAAATTGAATTGGAATGCTTTCAAGTCGTCTTTATGTGCAGGCAGCAGAGAATATCGTTTATTTCCATTTTGTGTTTCTATTATGTATTGCGCGGTGGCGTGCAGATATCTCGAATTGAGACAGAATAGTAAAATTATATGTTTCGCCCACTCGATGTACAGAAGTAGTCGGTGATAATGAACGGTTTGTTCTGCTGAAGACACTGAGTTGTTGCCTTAATGGCCTGTCGCCCATGACTTCAACAACTGTAACCTGAGTTTGTCATTTGTAAACATTGCGGTTTTCATTTTTTGAGAAGTGAGCTCGCGATTTCTGCCAAATTCAAACTTTCTAAATTAATATTGAATTGAATTGTTGTTTTTCAACTTGAGCGTCGTGTTTCGAACACAAGTTGGTGGATTAAATGGGATCAATATCAGAATTCGGAATACAACTTTTGCGTCGACCAGTCAGACATTGGGGGAATTTGAAACTTCCTATCAGAGCTATAGTTCCAGCCCTCGATGTTTCGAAATTATTTCATTTTTTAAGAAATTCAGTCTCATATCCACTGAGACGACGAAATAGGCCTTTTCCTATTTCATGGTTCGAAAATCGAAACCCTGGAGCAGATTCGCCGCGATTTTCTTTGCTTTAAATTCGCCCAATGCTTGTGGACGCGAAGTATGGGCGGTATGAATTTGCGTGTGACAATTCGCGGCAAATTCGCTCCATCTGGACATGATCTTAAACCCACAAATAACCAAACCGATGAATTGGGGACGCATTTTTGTGAAAAAAATTTCATAGCAAAGAATCGAACCCTGGCCGCCCGGGTGTAAATCCGGATATTCTAGCCACTATAACATTGTCGTACACATTCAATCGTGACTAAACATTTCAACATTTTGAGTGTCCACGTGGTTACTAAACAATAACGATTCCAACGTGATTTTCTTTAAAAACAAAATGAAACTCAATCCACACTCTAATACATCTAGGGATTGAGCTATAACGCGGTAGAAATACAACTATTTGGTGCACTGCAAATCTTCTCAATACGAATGAGAAAAGTCACTATTAGAATTCTTAATTCCAAAATTGATAGGGGTGATATTCATATTTAAACAATACATGCCTCTCCAATTGCATAAAGTTTTTCAAGACTTCCCCAACGTAAGTTAATGTAATACAAAGTGTTCTCAAAATAACAAGTGAAAATTTGGCATGCAACAAAAAGGTATTCATTTCGAAGGGTGTTTCTTTGAGGTGAATATTCCGAGGGTGAATTTTTCAAATTAAAAGTAGGTAAACTATTCGATTCGCGGTAGTGTGGATATTTTTGCATATTCATTGCTCTCAGTTTTCACCAATCATTTCCTCTGTTAAGATCGTTAAAATCTCACGTTTACTTTAAGAAAAAGCAAATTAAAGATAATTGTTAGAACTTTACGCACCACCGACACGTATCGGATGTTATCGTTAGCACTAACGCAGAAGTAATCAATTGCGAATCGGTCTTGATTTTCTCGCAAGTTAGAAATCGCCTTAGATCACACCCAAGCGAAGCAATTAAATTTTTTCTCGCTGCGCCTTCCCCACGCAAGATTAGTATCAAGGTAATGCGGTGGTCCATAATTTTATAGAGCTGAATCGTAAATACTGCCATACGAATTGTTTATTGCTAATTAAGTAATTATGCTATTTATATTATTTCTACATCTTTGATCTTGAGAGAGAATATAAATGGTAGGTACAACTTCTAGCTATGGTGACATTTATTACGAAGTGATTCTCGTCAAGGCCCGAATCGGTCTTTTTCTCTGGAAAACGTGTGGAAAATCAGGCGGTTTGGAATTTTAAATTTGGTGACAATGAAAAACTCCCCACAATTCTTTGCAATTGCAGGAATCTGCCTCATAAGAATGACAAAGGGTTGAAAGTTATAAATTGCAATCATGTTATACAATATTCCAATTGTCAGTTACCCAGAGTCGAGTCCAGCTTCAAGATATTCAAACTTTTTTTTCTAACAAAAAAGCTGATAAAAAGATATTCATATTACCGTGTATGAAGATACAAATTGTATGATGTTTTTTAGATCACGTAACATTTTGATAAATGCGAGGGGTATGTAGAATAGGAAAAATCCATAGTCAAAAAATAAAGGAGAAGAACACAAATAGTTCGTGGAATTGGAAGAATTTTAAAAAAAAAACCAGCAAATACGAAGAAAACAAAAAATTGAAAAATCGAAGGAAATCCGAAAATAAAATAGTTTATGGATCTAAAGTATGAAGATTTTAAAAATCTGAAGAATTAGGAGAAACAGCAGAATGCTTTAATAATAAAAATCCAAAATTCTAAAGAATCCCGTTTTAGCACGCCAGCTAGGTATAGATTTTGATTTAAATTTTTCAATTTTTTTCACAGTAAAGTAGAAATTTTTAGATTAAAGTAAGTATCATGGTTCTAAATTATTTTCCAGACAAATATTGGTCTTGGAACAGAATGGACTGGTTGATTACAACCACTAACCTTTTGAATGGCTCTTTTGTTCTCTTAATTACTTCAGGGTGGTGGTGCAATGGCGAGAGTTTTTCTCGGGTTCAGACGATTTTATAAGAGGAATTCGCATTCTGACAATGAAAGCGACCAGTCGCCCTATAACAATTGGAATTCGCGTTTAGGTAATTGAAGAAGTTCAAAGTTTGTGATCATCTTTGTGGAAGGGCACAATGCGTTAATTAAAAAGAAGTTTGTAATAAGTAATAAGGCTGACTTGCATCCAAATATAAAAGTGCATTCGTTAGCGTATTTTTTCTATAAAAATTTGATGTGTCCGAGCATTTCCGAATTCGTAAATTTCACTTAGAACACTCGGGGTACCAATTTTGCGCACCTTTGGAACCTAACGTTTTGTAGACGATATTTGCATTCAGTAGAAACGTAAAATTGTAGCGTTGAGAACATCGCTTGTATACCAAATGCGCGAAATTACCGTTTTACCATTATAATTCTCCACACAAAGTCAAAAATGCCAAAATCCTCGCATTTCTGAACGGCGGCGGCGTCCCACAAAAATCTAAATCAGCCATCGTAACGGCAAAAACTTTATCAAATAATAATCGAACTGTACGAATCATTGACCTTAATTCTTGCATCGATCAAATCATTGCTCGAAGGGAACTTGAGGCTATTATTTACAACGACTGACAAATTATATATTACAGTTTGTGTCTTGGAATAAAGGCAAGGCTACCAATTCAAACGCTTTTCTGACAAATCGAGAAAAGGAAGCAATAAAATTGTGCGGCTGCACTGACCTTTTGGTGTCAGGAATGAGAGTGGTAAATAGCGGGCGGACAAAGACGATTGTATGCTAATTCAAAGCTGGAGGATGAAAAATGGATTAGGTGTTAATATGCGTATCTTCCGGATTTTAAGATTGCACAAGAGGTGGCGTGTTTTTCGATTTTTAAAAAGCGCACTCGACCATTTTTATTTTCAGCGGTAGCTTCTTCAGGAACAAGGTATTCGTTCCTTAAGGCTTTACAGTATACATATTAAAACAAGATTAAGAGCACACCAAATACCAAAAATTTACCAAAGATTAAATCGATCCAACTACTTGTCTAGGGAGTAGCTTCCACCCCTTTTTCTTTTGCAACAAATTTCCGTCACAAATCCATAAAATCCTGAATCGACCAACAGGTAAAAAGGTCTACCTAGCAATTGTAATAGAAACCGCAAACCATCTAAACTAAAGGATTGTCTTAGAAGCCGTTATTTCATTTCTCTTTATTGTTTTGAAACTTCCTCTAAGATGGAAGGCTTAGTATTCGCAATTTTTGTCCTTATTTGCTTATAGGAGTTTTCCTACAGTCTATCTCGCAGATCTTCCTGGAAGTCTACTGTTTGTAAAGACACGAAGGGTGGCAGAATCGGCGACGAAACGGTAAAGACGATAAATAAAAGGACCAAAAGGTAACGATTCGTTGTTTTAAATGCAAAAAGCCATGGCACAAAGCAAACGTGTGTTCCATACTCTCCCGAGATCTCGGTGCTACATTCTACCTCAACACGTTCAGCCCTAAGGACTCTATCATAGTTTTATTATGATACAAGTGCCAAAAGCACTAAATATGTTGGGGAATAATGTACAACAGGGGGTCTGGGGGTTATGGAAAACCCCCCAGGAAGAAATAAAAAATAAATGTTCATTTCGCTACAGATATCATAAGATCTTCGGCCGCTGTGAAATATCCCCAGACCTGCAGGTGCTACATTCTACCTCAAAATGTTCAGCCCTAAGGACTCTTTCATAGTTTTTCATAGAGGACACCGTATCTTCCTAAAAATTTTGATACAAGTGTCAAAAGCATTAAATATTTTGGGGAATAATGTCCAACCGGGAGGCCTGGGCGGTATGGAATACCCCTCAGGAAGAATTAAATGTTCATTTTGCTACACATATCATAAGATCTTCGGCCGTTGGGGGGATTTCCATATCCCTCGGACCTCTCGGTGCTACAATCTACCTCAGAACATTCATCCCTAAGGACTATATCACATTTTTTCATAACAGATACCGTATCTTCTTAAAAATTATGATACATGGGCCAAAAGTAGTAAATATTTTGTGACGAATGGAATATCCCCAGACCTCTAGGTGGTACATTCTACCGCAAAACGTTCAGCCCTAAGGACTCTTTCATAGTTTTCCATAGAGGACCGTATATTCCTAAAAATTATGATACAAATGTCAAAAGCATTAAATATTTTGGGGAATAATGTCCAACCGGGAGGTCTGGGGGATATGGAATACCCCTGGGAATACCCCTTCAGACCTCTCGGTGCTACTCAACACGTTCAGCTCTAAGGACTCTATCATAATGTTTCGTAGAGGACGCCGTATCTTCCTAAAAATTATGGGGGTCTGGAGGGTATGGAGTGCAGAAAGAAAAAAAAATTGATACAAGGGCCAAAAGCGCTAAATATTTCAGGGAAGTGTACAACCGGGAGGGTCTAGGGGGGTATCGAATTTTCCTTACAGTGTATGCTCTATGGTGATAACCGTGGTTCTTTGACTTTAGCTGAGAATCAAACCTATAATTCCAGAATGTGTCTGTCTGTCACATTATTATGGTTGATTTCCATTTTCTCAGTGTTGTATGTTTATATTGTTGATATAACTGACGTATTTTTGTCTATTAACCCCTGCAGCAATATAAAACCTTTTAAAAATCGTTTTGGAAATATTCTTATAAATTTTCTTTAAAAAAATGATTGAGAGCACTTTTTTTACAGATTAAGCGACAATACTAAATAAGATTTGTACTTCCACACTCCAATTGTCCAGTGATGGTGACCACTTTGTTGCCCGAAACGCGTACTTGTTAAAGTGCTATTGTAGTTTATTGTTGGTGTTTTAGACATAATTCCCAGGTGCTTCTAGTATAATTCGAGATTCACTGCAGCTGGTTTTGATTGACTATTATAATTATGGCACATCCTAGTCCGGCAGACCCAACAAAAGAGCAACATTTAGAAATTAAGTAACGCGCCCATTTGAACAATTTCAATAATTTCACTTATCCTTGTAACAGATTTAAGAAACGATTGTCAACTTAACAAATGATATTTTTCTTTTTCATTGTCCACTTTAAGGTTTTAGCTCGGGTTTTAGTTTAGAAAGTGGAACATCGATTTGATTTATTAACATCCCGAGCGTTATAAATCAAATAATCGTCGAGTGCTACCAGAACATTTAACTGTAGGCATAACGCAATTGTTTTGTTCTGCCCTAATTGGGCAATTGAGATCGGTCCAATTAAAGAGCAGATGGAGGAGAGACAAATGGCAAAATCAATTTCCATATTTAGCTAGGTACGTTATTATAACAACGTAACGTTTCGAAACAGGTTTTAAAATGATTTAATTCTGGTTGACAAATTCGGAATTGTTCACAAACCCGTTTTAATTATTTAATATTGTAGTAGGTACTATTTTTAATTTTCTTGTCGCAAAACACCTGTAACAGACGGATTAAGATCAAGATACTAGCCACTAGCACTTGGCGATATTAATATTGTAACAATCGATGACTATTTGGAGCTATCGTTCCCAATGAATGAACATCATTTAAACGTAATAACCCGAGATAAGTATAATTCATACATCGAGATTAATGGGCTCATTTGTTTACAAATTTCCGTCTAATTTGTGAACCGAAATGACGTTATCAGTTTAATGTATTTTACTGGGCATCTGCACTCGATATGATAAATTTCTAGGAAGTGAATACAGAAGGAGATAGCGGCGAATTCAGGTTCATTAACAAAAGGATCGGTCTTATCTACTTTTTCTCCTTGTGCTGATGACATTGACGTTGATGGCGTTACTTGTTGACTGCTTGCTTTTACCGTAATCGAAAGGACCTGGTTATTCATGTATCAATTCTATTCGCCGATTACAATCGCCAAGAAAGATCTTAAACGAAGCAATTTTATTTTGTGCTGACACATGAACGGGTTGATTTGGTGATTGCACCTTTAAAAACGCCTAGACAGGAAACAGAGTAAGAGAAAATTTTCCAAGACTATTCCAGAAAGAGTCTTCTAACATGATTTTTAAGAAAACATGTGCAGTTTTCCAACAAAAATTTCAAAAAAGATATTTTGAAGGTGCTTTCTAACAAGATTCTTCAGAATCAATGGTTTTCAAGAAAATTTCTACTAAAACTCCTAGATAGAGTTTTAAGCAGGTTTCAACAGAGGATTCTAAGATGTTTATAACTATTCCATAATGTATAGGAACATGAGTAGAATTTCGAATTCAAAGATTTAAAAAAGTTTTCGGGAGAATCTTCTGGGATAATTTCCAAGAGGAATTCAAGTATTAACAAAATTCTTAATAACCTATCAGACTTCTGTAATATTTTCGAACATTATTCATTAAAGATTTCAAAAAAGGATCGGGATAATGTCATTTTTTTTAAATTTGAATTCTTTTGACTTTCTCTGAGTGACAACTTTATCAAAAAATGTGCACTAATTTCGGAAATTCCATAATTTACTTACGAATATTACTAATTTCGTCAACCGCGATATAAATCAAATCAAAGAATTTCTCCGTGGATTTTGTTAACTTTATGATATAATCTTTTTAGCGCATTTCCACAAAAATAAAAAAAAATGCGCTATTGTGGCCACTTTGTCCGTCCGTCCGTCCGTCCGTCCGCTAACTTTGCGACGCTACTAGTTTTTTTATCTTAAGAGCTATTGTTCTACTTTTTTCGCTATTTGGTTCGTTATGGTGTCGAGTCTTGTACCAAGGAAGGAATTTTTTCTGTACCGCTTACAAAAAAAAGTTATTGTAAAAAAAACAAAAAACCGTTTTTTACATGTTCCATAATTTTACACTTTTGCCGTTTATTAACGATCTTAGAGATCGTTTATAATTTTGCATTGCTATCTGTCGCCTGCCGGTTGGTCTCTCCGTCTGTTCCTTTGTCTGTCTGTCCATCTATCTGTCCGTGTGAACGATAACTTTGTTTAGAAATGTTCGATCGCTTTTACATCTCCGTTAGTTATGAACTGAATTGCATGAAATTCAATATGGGCATAGATTTAGCCATATAATACGCAATGCCAAAAGTTGATCGAATCGATTCAAAATTCACAGTGCCCTTTTCGCATCTCG
Source organism: Photinus pyralis (assembly GCF_008802855.1). Taxonomy (NCBI): domain Eukaryota; kingdom Metazoa; phylum Arthropoda; class Insecta; order Coleoptera; family Lampyridae; genus Photinus; species Photinus pyralis. The sequence continues at coordinate 28,719,649 of NW_022170403.1, read as the reverse complement.
ACCATTTATAAACCGAATTGCAAACTTTTTTACTTATAAAAGTATTTGAATGAAATTTGATACATAGGCACTTGGAATAAAGGAAAATCAAACGCCAATTTCAAAATTTGGTTTTGCGCATGCGCAGTGCCAACTTTTTTTATTTATGGAAGAATTTAAATGAAATGTGATACATAGGCACTTGGAAAAAAGGAAAATCTAGCGCTAGTTTCAAAATTTTATTTTGCGAATGCGCAGTGCCAACTTTCTTATTTAGAAAAGCATTGAAATGAAATTCTTCGCATAAACTGAAATTGAAGTAGCACGTCAACAATGGATTGCCCATGTGCAACGCTATCTTTCATATTTGTGGGCGGATTTTTACGATTTTAACAGAAGTTGCATCTTACAAATGGGAAATGAATGCAAGTGGAAATGCGCTTTATGTAAATCGTTTACGATTACTTTTTAACTTGTTTAATTTTAATTTATATAGATGAACATAGGTGCCACGTTTTAGAAAAAAACCACAAAGGTTCTAAAAATAGCTCTGAGGGAGCGCTAGGCATTTAAATGTCCAAGATTAACACTTTCCGGAAAATCTTCTAAAGCAATCTAGAACCTTCTCTGTGCACTACTGTACTTATTTATTTCGAGATTTATTTATTTAATATCCCTCTCTTGTTCTGGGTCCTCAACAGGCTTGTGCCCAAGTACAGAGTGACCCACATAATGGTTTTTAGAGGGCCTCTAATATACTGTATAGGTCCTTTGCACAGCTTCTCGCCGTTTTCAGACCTTCTACGAGCCTACATTATTTGGAAAAGTCTTGAGACGAATCTAAAAGAGTCTAAAAAGCTTTTGAAAAGTCATCGAAAGCTTGACATAATCCTAGGAAAGTCTCTCTTCTTATGAGTACTTTCCAATGCGTTCTAGTGCATTTTTCCTAAGTTACGTGAGCCTATAAATAATGACAAAAGGGTCTCAGCATCATGAGACCTATGGAAGCAAAAGAGTTTAAAAAATAAATCCTTGGAATCCTAATTTGTACCCACAAAATCAGAAGTTTTCCCTCCATAGTGTAGCCGAAAAACATTCATACACTTTGTGATGTTTGAAAAATGTAAAAAATCAATTATAAATTATAAAAAACTTATATTGCATAATCAGATTTAAGAGAAACATTCAAACTCGCACTCAAATTAAGGAAAATAGTTTGTTAATTAATTTCATAATTTTACTAGTTTGGTCATGTTGTTATATTTCCATTTGCTCTAGTGTTTTTGATTAGAAAACGCGAAAATCTAATGAATTTAAATGAGAATTTAATTGCCCCAGACAAAATTATTTACAAAAAAGGCTTGCGGGAACAAACGCTTTCATTTAAAACACAAAAGTCCCTCCAAAAATCTCGCGGCAGTCAATTTTTTCGTTTGTTTATTACGTAGTCCAAAAATAGCGTATTTAAAAATGAATGAAAATTCGAACTTCACTAGAAAAAAATTGTTTACGAAAAAGTATTTGAGGGTACAAATTAGTCCTTCATTTAAAACAAAAATCTCTCCAAGAATGATCCCGTAACTTAATATTTTCGTTTCTCTATTACCTACCTAGTCTAAAAATCGTATATTTAAGAGTGAATCAAAAATCGAAAATTGTTTACGAAAAAATGTTTGAGGGTACAAATTAGTCCTTCATTTAAAACACAAAAATTCCTCCAAAATTATTGTGCAAGTCAATTTTTTCGTTTCTTTATTATCTACCTAGCCCAAAAATTGCGTATTTAAAAATGCATCAACATTCGAACTTCAATAGAAAAAAATTGATCACGAAAAAATGCTTGAGGGTACAGATTAGTCCTTCATTTAAAACACAAAAATTTCTTCATCGCGGAAGTCAACTTTTTTCGTTTCTTTATTACCTAGCCCAAAAATCGCGTATTAAAAAATGCATCAACAATCGAACTACAATAGAAAAAAATGTTTACGAAAAATGCTTGAGGGTAGAAATTAGTCCTTCATTTAAAATACAAAAATCCCACAAAAAATGATCGTGGAAGTAAATTTTTTCGTTTCTTTATTACTTAGTCCAAAAATCGCATGTTTAAAAGAATGAATATTCGAACTTTAATAGAAAAAATTGTTCACGAAAAAATGCTTGAGAGTACAAATTAGTCCTTCATTTAAAACACAAAAATTCCTCCAGAAATTATAGTGGAAGTCAATTTTTTCGTTTCTGTATTACCTAGTCCAAAAATCGCGTATTTAAAAATGAATGAATTTTCGAATTGCACTAGAAAAATTTTTTTTACGAAAAAGTACTTTAGGGTACAAATTAGTCGTTCATTTAAAACAAAAACCTCTCCAAAAATTATCCCGTAAGTCAATTTTATCGTTTCTTTATTACCTAGTCCAAAAACCGCGTATTAGCAAATGCATCAACATTCGAATTTCAATGGAAAAAAATTGTTCACGAAAAAATGCTTGAGGGTACAAATTAGTCCTTCATTTAAAATACAAAAATCCCTCCAAAAATTATCGTGGAAGTCAATTTTTTTGTTTCTTTATTACTTAGTCCAAAAATTGCGAATTTTAAAAATGAATGAAAATTCGAAAATCGCGTATTTAAAAATGAATGCAAATTCGAACTTCAATAGAAACAAATTTTATACGAAAACATGCTTTAGAGTACAAATTGGTGCCAAATTCGAAATACAAGTTTCTCAGGAGACGTCCCAAAAGCTCGCTGCTCAAGCTTTAAAAGGCCTACCTAGAAAGCTACTTTTACCGTATAACAATGCGAACTGATCTAAAAAGCTTTGAGAGCCTGAAAGTGGAGATTTAGAAATGATTGCGTGAAAAGTTAGTTTAGAAATATTCCAAAACATCTTGAAAATTTCTTTACTGGCTGAATTTTTATGCAAATTTTTAAGCTTCTTGAAAAACCTCTATCAAGCACTCTTGAAAACCCAATTTGAAACCTTTTATGAAACTTGCTTGGGAAACCTCTTAAAAAACCTTGGTTTTGGTACTTATCCCTTTCTTCCTAGGATTTTTATTAAAATTTGTGCCAACTTTATTAGAAGATATTGGAAATCTTAAACTTTGGGTTAAGGAATTTGGTAAAACGCAGTGGTCGTGACAATGGAAAAGAAAAATAGGATCGAAGTCTCTTTGTTTCACCTTATCACTTTAAATGACACTAGCTGGAAACGTTTCAATTAAATGAGAAACCGCACATAATAGAAACAGGGAAAGACAATTTATCAAAAACACACTTCAAAAGATAACAAACGCAAAACCTGCTTCCACCGGCAACTTAATCCGTACGTGTGTACATTAAAACCACGCCTTCACAATAAAGAATTATAGAAATTATATTTTCCGTCAAAAGAGAAAAATGTGGAAATAACTGCCATTTATCAGGCATGCCACCTATCTAAGTGCGAGCGGAGAGTGGAATAATATTAACATTTTACTTACAGGAGACTGATGTTATCAAATCAGGAAGTGGAGACCTGGGATTTTGTATAAAACATTATAAATGCCACATGCATGACACGAAAACAATCGAGCGTATTGTTTATCAACATATCAGCTTCAATTATTGAATGATTTATGGGCGATTGTGAAATTCAGCTTCCGTACCTTGCGACCCGATGGTTTTGTGTGAAACGGCCCCTAACCGGCGGCTGGGGCGCGTCGATTTTCAATTTTTCATCGCCGAATTTCGATTTGCGCTGATTGAGTGTGATCGACGCATTTTGAAGCACCATCTCAACATTTTACACTTTGGGTACTTTTTGTAATTCACCTGCACTTTTAGAGAAAAAACAAAACACAGACACAGAATCACTTTCACTGCACGCGAAACGAAACGGCAATTATCGGCGAGAGGTTAAATATAAAGTCGAGAAACAACTTCGTCAAGCGATCGCATGCGACTAAAGTGACTTTGGTACACCATACCAGAAGTTGTATAGCCTTAAGACGTTTAATCTCTATAGTAGGATAGCATTTCGTGCTACCGATATTAAGTGCTTGAAATTTTAAACGGGATAAGCCAAGGCGAAGCATGCGAGGGAAATTTGCGACCTTTCATATTTTAGGGTTCCCAATTTGGAGCAAAGTTCGCGATAGTAAATCAAAAATAATGAGACTACGGCCAAAAGAGCGTGAACCGAAACCTATCATTAAAAATGACCTTAATGAGACAATACGAATACGTAACGGGCGAGCAAACCCACAAATTAATTAAAATTAATCACGGCTATTTGCCAAACGATTTTCGGGGAGACAACGTTAATAGATTCTGAAAAAGACATGCGAATGCCATTACTAATCGAAGTTTAAGTAGCAATTTATGCTGTGGCCATTTACAGCGGGTAAATTAAATCATTTTTGTTTAATTCATTCTGTTTTGAATAATAAACCAAGTAGTAGGTTAGAGCAAGTTTTGTGTCCCTGAACTTCAAAGGAGAAACTTAAATCGACGACAACATTTTTACAGCCACTTTACTCAAAGTGAAGCATAAACGGGCACACGACTTTGGTACAGCAATTCAGAACAAAATGTCAGTTACGCAGATTTTCGGAATTGTTAGTACGTTTTAAAATTCCAGTAAAGTTAATCTTGAGCTCTTAAAAACAATTAGAGATTTTAATGGATCTAAAATAACCTAGAAGGAAGGTCCTCGGAGATTTTCATAGGCTCTCAAGAGCTCTTTTGAAGATCTGTTAAGACCCTTAAACCCCTCTAAAAGCTCGAGGAAACCCAGAGAAAATGACTTACGAAGGTTTATTTACTAAAATTCTCACAAAATCTTTCAACAAGTTAAAAAGTAATCGTAAACGATTTACATAAAGCGCATTTCCATTTCATTTCCCATTTGTAAGATGCAACTTCTATAAAATCGTAAAAATCCGGCCACAAATATGAAAGATAGCGTTGCACATGGGCAATCCATTTTTGTTATGCTACTTCAATGTCAGTTTATGAGAAGAATTTCATTTCAATGCTTTTCTAAATAAGAAAGTTGGAACTGCGCATGCGCAAACCTAAATTTTGAAACTAATGTTAGATTTTCCTTTGTTCCAAGCGCCTAAGTATCAAATTTCACTTAAATGCTTCCATAGATAAAAAAAGTTGGCACTGCGCATGCGCAAAACCAAATTTTGAAATTGGCGTTTGATTTTCCTTTATCCCAAGTGCCTATGTATCATGTTTCGTTTAAATTCTTCCATAAATAAAAAAGTTGGCACTGCGCATGCGCAAAACCAAATTTTGAAATTGGCTGTTGATTTCCCTTTATTCCAAGTGCCTATGTATCAAATTTCATTCAAATGCTTTTATAAGTAAAAAATTTTGCAATTCGGTTTATAAATGGTCGAGATGCGAAAAGGGCACTGTGAATTTTGAATTGATTCGATTCAACTTTTGGCGTTGCGTATTATATGGCTAAAGCTATGCCCATATTAAATTTCATGCAATTCAGTTCATAACTAACGGAGATGTAAAAGTGATCGAACATTTCTAAACAAAGTTATCGTTCACACGGACAGATAGATGGACAGACAGACAAAGGAACAGACGGACAACCCACAGGCAGACGACAGATAGCAATGCAAAATTATAAACGATCTCTAGGATCGTTAATAAACGGAAAGTGTAAAATTATGGAACAATGTAAAAAAACGGTTTTTTGTTTTTTTTACAGATAACACTAACGAACCAAATAAGCGAAAAAAGTAAGAACAATAGCTCTTTAAGATAAAAGAACTAGTAGCGTCGCAAAGTTAGCGGACGGACGGACGGACGGACGGACGGACGGACGGACAAAGTGGCCACAATAGCGCATTTTTTTTAATTTTTGTGGAAATGCGCTAAAAAGGGCATATTATATCAAGGACGTCGCTTCTGCCGTTCTTGAAAGTTCCTGTAACTGTTTGAAGCCTGGTTTGAAGCCTTTAAAGCGGTGTAAACTCAAGCTATTTAAAATTATCTACTTTCGAAAGGGAATGGGGTTGTATTATTACATTATATATTGTTGTGTAAACTACAGGGGGGTGTCGTTTCTCAAGGTTGAAATAACGCCGAAGATAAGAGTGAGCTCCCAGTAAAACCACGCGTTGTTAACGGAATTCCGGTTTACGCATTGGAAATAGCAGCTTGTGAAAAATTCTATTCACAAGGTTGGTCGAAAAAATCAAAGAGCTTTTAGGGATCGCTAAAAGTAGATCCTTCACGATGTTTTATGGGCCTCTAAAGATTTTAAGCCTTAGTTGAGTTTTCTAAAAAAAAACACATCTTCGTTCCCATAATTATCTTGATTCTTGATCATTAATAAAGTCCAAGCTGGCTTCTTACACATCTAAATTATGTACAGCACTCAATTGACTGATATAGCATTACTGAAACTGGCAAGTAAACTTTTATAACATCGGAGTCGTAAGCTAAAATTGACTCTCATTCGAAAACACTTTACGTGTATAAACCAGGATATTTACGTATGGATATGAGTTTGGGAAGTTTTATGACCAATAAAAGCAAACAATTTCTCCCTCGAATATTTTATCAGCGTTCAAATAGAATGTATCAGATGATCAATATTTAATGTAAATACCGTTTAATACATCAATCTACCAAAAGCGTCCTTCTGAACTGAAATGTATTTTCGAGGGATTGAGATTTGCGATATTAGGCTAATTCGAGAGCAGCCTTATCTAATGCTATTGCCTTGAATTTTTCGTGTTGTTACTTTCAGCTTTCAGACGAAAAGAAAATTTAAACTAAAAATAGAGTTCAATTCATTGGAATCTCTACCACTGCAATTTGGAACAGCGTTCCGTAAAAAAAGCTTGCGATTAAGGGATGGGGTCACAATTTTGAGCACTTCGTGAGCAATCGGGTGTATTTAAAACTGAAAACGTAATCATCCCCTTTTCGACCTAAGAGTGCAGATGTTGGACGGTGTTATTACTCCTCGTCCTGGGGTTAAGAAATACCTCATTCGCGTAATCCCGCCCAACAGATTAACATATTGCTTATAAACCAGGTGTCGATGATTCCCTTTAAACGATTACCGCTCTAATAAATCATAGATCGAGCATCCTTTTTTGTCTGTGCATTTTTTTCTTCGTAGCAGATGTTGAGGTGGAAGATTAACGAGATTCGCTGTTTCGTATGTAGTTACCCCGTAATTTTCGGCCCATGAAGATTGTAATCTTGCCTCAACGTCGGTACTGATTGAATACGTCCTTAGTCGATCAAATCTTACTATAAGCCAATCGATTGTGTAATTTACATCTACGTGAGAAACACTTGAAGTCAGCAGGTGGTGGATTTATTGATTGATCGACGGACTATTTGGATATTGCACCGGAATTTATTCAATCACGGTTCTAATGGGGACAAATGGATCCCCCAAAAATGTACTAATAAATCTTCCTAACCTACTATGCTTTTCTAAGTTTAAAATCAGGATTATAGTCCAAGAGCCCAGTAGGAAAGTATACCTTGAACGCCCGGACGATTCTAATAATTTTCATTGGATTCGCCATAAAAAGTTGTATTAGAATCGACAACGGTGCCGGCGAAAATCCTGCCGAAAGCAATTTAAAAAAAATTAACTTCGCCCCTTATTTTTGGAAAATGTACTTTATTGTCCCGGACGTTCAGGAAGAGTACTAAAGGGTGCATATGGATGAGTTTTATCGGAAAAAGTCACGATGCCGGGGCGCAACTTGCCGCAACCCTTGGCACCGCGACTACAAATGGGGTGGTAAATCGTACTAAACTACCTTTTTCTCCCGGACCAAAATGACCTATATGAAATATGTAGCTTGCGATTATACGAATATAAAAAAACCAACGGTGCCGACTCTCAGGATGCCGGAAGTCCTCGGCACCGTCGATGGAATCCGGGCGCGTGCGAACCTATTGTCATTGCGAAAATTGAAAAATTTCAAGAATTTACGTCACTTAAGTATGTATTCGGTGAAAAAATGTAACAGCGTGGATACCGCGAGATCAAATATGTTCCACAAAATTTTCTCGACGAGAAAAGATTCTGAGAAACTCGTCAAGAAAATCAGAGGATTTGATTCGTGTACCATTCCGCCTTGTAGTACAGGCAAATTGTCTAAAATAGACAAGAAAATTGCGAAGTGGTTGAAACTTGGTTTAAGACGTTTGAAAATATGTATATTTCAAGGAACCGAGGAGTCCCTAACCACAAGAGGTGTGCCGGAGTGGTCATGCTCAAAAACTGCTTCTTGGTTTGAAATCGGCATTTTAAAAAAGATTACAAATTAAAACTGCACTTTCTGAATGTAAACACAGTAGAATAATTTTCAAATTACGGCGGTTATTATTATTTGATAACGCATCGTGGTTCATTTGTTTAATTTTCCAAGGCCTACCTACGAGTGTAGGGTTCTTTTCCAAACAATCTTTCGCGCCATCGACAAATACGGGAAATACGTCAAAAGTAAATTTAAGATTCAATTTAAACATTTTAATTAATTAATTAATCTCATTTTCCCAATATTTGAGGTTAGGAAAGAGATTTTGAAAAACGGTTCTCTTTGGATGTTATTTGGCTACTTTTTCATAAAGAAAAAGTCATATCATTCCATTTGATTTTTTTAGGATTTTAGATTATAGTGTCAAAATTAGCCCCCTGGCGGAGAAGGTTTTAACTAAATTAACTATATTTTGATTCTTATTGCCCAAGGAATGCTCTTTTCAACGATACCAAATTGGTTAAAATCGGTCAAACCGTTAAGAAGTTAAAGCAGGTTATTGCAAAAACAATTGAACGCCGTACACCATCTTTGTTTTTTAAATAACTAAGTTTTTGTTTTTACGAAAATGATAGATGAACTGGTTCTCTTTAAAAATGTAAAAAAAGAATGTTTAGATTATTTTGCGAAATTGAAAGAAAATACAATTGTAAAATTTAAGATGGCAGTTACGCCCTCTGGTGGTCATTTTGAGAACTGAAAATATTTTCCAGCGATTCTTCATAACCGATTTACCAAAAATTATTTTACCCCTAAGTCATACGACGAACGGTTCCCGAGATATGGCCGAGGAACGATCTTATTGGGTCACCCGGTACAGCTGATTAATTATTAGTTATTAAAATATACCCCAACGTATTTTTTAATAGTATTTTACTGCCACTTCCTGTTAAAACCGTGAAAATCCAGTTCACCCTAAGTTGAGCATGATGACCACTCCGGCACACCTCTTGTGGTTAGGGACTCCTCGGTTCCTTGAAATATACATATTTTCAAACATCTTAAACCAAGTTTCAACCACTTCGCAATTTTCTTGTCTATTTTGGACAATACTACAAGGCGGAATCGTACACGAATCAAATCCTCTGATTTTCTTGACGAGTTTCTTAGAATCTTTTCTCGTCGAGAAAATTTTGTGGAATATATTTGATCTCGCGGTATCCACGCTGTTACATTTTTTCACCGAATTAAGTGACGTGAGTTCTTGCAATTTTTCAAATTTCGCAATGTCAATAGGCTCGCGCGCGCCCGGATTTCATCGACGGTGCCGAGGACTTCCAGCATCCTGAGAGTCGGCACCGTTGGTTTTTTATATTCGTATAATCGCAAACTACATATTTCATATACGTCATTTTGGTCCGGGAGAAAAAGGTAGTTTAGTACGATTTACCACCCCATTTGTAGTCGCGGTGCCAAGGGTTGCGGCAAGTTGCGCCCCGGCACCGTGACTTTTTCCGATAAAACTCATCCATATGCACCCTTTAGTACTTTTCCTGAACGACCGGGACAATAAAGTACATTTTCCAAAAATAAGGGGCGAAGTTAATTTTTTTTTAATTGCTTTCGGCAGGATTTTCGCCGGCACCGTTGTCGATTCTAATACAACTTTTTATGGCGAATCCAATGAAAATTATTAGAATCGTCCGGGCTAGCGTTGGGCAAAAAAATCGATTAATCGATTATAATCAAACGATAATCGATAATCGGGTTTGATTATTCTATTAAATTAATCGATTAATCGATTATTTGATTAATCGATTATTTGGTTAATCGATTATTTGATTAATCGGTTATTTGATTAATCGATTGTTTGATTAATCGATTATTTGATTAATCGGTTATTTGATTAATCGATTGTTTGATTAATCAATTATTAAGTAAATTTTAATTGATTATTATTAGCTGGATCATCAGTTTACGCAAAAAGGAGCACTCACAGCTCACAAGTATTATTTTATTTTATAGCGGATGTTAAAACGTCACTTTAAGCAGCTAAAATGAATTAAGATTGTATCATCAAAACTAAAGCACACCTCATCGGAGAGTAAGCTGCCTAATCATTTATTTTTATTTATTTATTTTTATTTTTGACCTTCATTTTCAAATGGGCAGGGTTTCACCCAAGGCTGTTCTACCAACCAACCCACTATGCATTTGCAAATATCCATGCCCGAACTCGGATTCGAACCAGGGACACTTTGTTGATTATTGATTAATCGATCTGCCTAGTAATGAACGATTTGATGAAAAGAGTAATGGAATTATTTTTTATTTTTATTATTAAATAATTAAAGTATTAATGCATACAAACAGATATTAATCACTCCTTGTGTGTGACAATCGACTTTTGATTAAACGATTAGGTGATTAATCGATGATTTGATTAATCGATTATTTGGTTAATCGATTATTTGATTAAACGATTATTTGATTAATCGATTATTTGATTAATCGATTAATCAGTGTAATCGATTATTTTTCATAATCGATTATCGATTATTCAAACCCGTAATCGCCCAGCCCTACTGCTGAATATGATTTTGCCTGGCACCACCTCGAATTTTGATTCTGAAATCAAGATGGCGGCCAAAATGGCGACTAAATCTCACTTTAACATTTTTTTCTAGTCGCATCAATGAAGGTATTTTGATAATTCTCTTTAAAATGGGTCATTTTGAGTACTATTCAAAATCAGAAACATCCCAATTTCGGGAAATAATTTTTTATATTGTTGAAACAATAATAAGTGAATTTACGAGAAACATTAATTTTGACTTTTTTTTCGGGATATTTATGAAAATGTTAAACTATACCATCTAGCACAAAAAGTACCTAATAGATAATACTAGTTTGCCCTTCATGTTTCTTATTTATTTGTTTTATTTACAAAAATGCAAATATAAGTACATAAAAACATTATTATGAACAAAATTAATAAATCAACTTTATTTAAATAAATTAGAAATTAAAAATTCTTAATAAATAATAAATTCCTTCCATGGGGATAGTAGTTGGAAGCGTGTCCATTACACTGGCCGCGTTGCCACGTTGTATGGCAATACTAATTATCCTTTGTCGTAAGTAAGTGGTAGCTCGGGGTTCCCCAGTAATAATTGTAATGCGTTTTCCTAGGTATTCCACAAAATTACGAGCTTCTCTACACCAAGGTCCCAATGTTTCTACTGCGAAAGGTATAAAAATATGAACTGTATTTCCATATTCTTATACTTTCCGCAGATTCAGCTACTGCACCACTCATTTTACTTGACAAATTAACATGGGATCGTGTTAGAGTCTCAGTGCAGGTGGCATCCCAAACTAGCATTTGTCTTTTTGCCCGGGGCACAAAGGTCATTCTATCAGGACGTCTATTGTCGAATATAATATAAACGAATACAAGACTAGCAGCTAAAAAAGGAACTGTATTAAAATATAAACGAAAAACTAAACTTGCAAAAAAATAATGTAATACACGTAGGTAACATTTGTTTTTTTTCCTGATACTGATAGTGAGCACGGTATATGGAGTTTTCCTGCGTCTGAAGTTGGTGGTAAGTTTTCTAATTTTTTTGTTACGCCAGATAACTGATGGCTTGCTTCATCACGAGTGCCACAATTTCCGACGCCGTAAAGTCATAAATTCCTCACACTTCTGAAATAGAACAAACACCTTGTCCAGTGCGAGTAAGGCGGCGTATTTTTTGATTACTCTTTGTTTTCCAATGCCATAAATCTAGGAAGTGGTTACCACAAGTTTCTACCGCCATTTTGAGAGCCATCTTGATTTTTTCTTGGCTACACATTTTTTTATAAGTTAATAAATAGTAAAACGTATGTACTATATAAAAATCATCATAAAGAAAGAAATGTTATAGTGTATTTTGGTCTCCAGTTTGACTGCCATCTTGATTTAGGGGCTTTAGCAGCCGGATTTCGAGATGGCGACAGGCAAAATCGGATTCAGCAGGGTCTAATTACCCTAAAAATATCTCAAGGGTTGCAGTTAGGAGTTAGGATATCAACATTCTCACCCGGACTATCACCAAAGGTGGTCGAAGGGCTATTTCAAACACTTAAAACGTTAAAGTGATTAATTGCTCTGTAAGGCCTTTGAGTGGCAGGAAAATACCTCCAGCATTTTGATAGAGGTTTTCAACGAGCGTCATATTGTTTTTCTGCTTTACTTCTTTAGATGAGTACGGATTTTCGTACCCTTTCCATAATTATGGCTTTTCTGACGGGCCTCGGACAGACGATATAAAAAACAAGATAAATTATGGGAAGAATTGAATCTTCAATAGTGTTTAAAAATTCGTATTCACACCATCCACCTGCCATATTTGAACGAGTGAAATACACTTGCTTAAGACTTAAGAACAGCACTTTACCTATTGCTAGGGTCAAGCAATTGAATTGTTAAAATTTTAGACAACATTTCTAAGTTTGTCAGTACCACTTTTAACAAATGTTGCTCATCTAGCAATTACCTTCACTATTAGCAAGTTGCTAAGATTATTTAAAGTTACAGAATTGGACTGAATGTCTTTTACGAGTATTGATATAAACATTATGATATTCTCATGTAGGTACAACTTGTACAATTTGAAAAGCATATGTACTAATAGTTGATGTTAATTTAGGAGTGGCGCAGCTCACCATAGGACAAAACTTTATTGTATAGCAGAAACCATATAAATTATTGCAAAGCTTCTGACAATTCTGAATTTAATGTAGACGTCAAAAATAGTAAGCTTAGCTTGTCATGTTGTTTCCATGATACAATATTGTTTTCTGTTCTGATTCATTGTATTTTGCGCTCCGCGTTCCATTTTTAATAAGAAAGACACATGTCATTAGAATGCGCAATCCTTTGTTTCATTTTACCTACCCTTGCCGTTAAAGTGATTACTTTATCTATCCTTACTGTTAAAGAGCGACTTAGCCTACTCATTCAAACCTATTAAAATGTCAATTTAACATCTGCTGTAAAATAAAATACATTTATTTAATGTAAGAAAGTGTTTTGAGCAAAATTTTCCCTTTAAAATCATTGTTTAAGAGATATATGGATTTTCCTGATGTAATTTCGGCTGATGATGTCGACCATTTAAAAAAAAATCTCCCCAATAGCAGGAACACGTACCTACCCTTGATAAAAATAATCTATATGGGTTAGGAAAACACCCAAAACAAAAATTTGCTGTACACATCTCCGTGAAACAGTCACCTTCTCTTTAGCCCCTGGACTATAACGGGAAAGATCAATTTTGGAGTAATGCGGATATGTTTGATTAACTTTAGCAACAATTCTCTTATAAATGGAGGCAAACGTGTAACGTTTGTTTGATTAATTCTTCCAAAAATGACTTGCATTTCTCTTTGTGTATCAGGCTTTATCATCTAATTAATTTATATACCCGTATTGCCAATGTAGGGCTTCTATTCAACTTTTCTCATTAAACTTGATAGAAGCCTCTCGGATATCGCATCAATTTTGACCGAAAAAATCATGTAGGTACCTACCTATCGTAAATCCATTAACTGATCTTTTTTACATTGCCTTTGACGTTTAGAAAATCTTAATTCGGATCTAAATGATATTTGCGCTTGCAAACTACGTTTCTAAAACAAATAAAGTTCGATTTTTATTGTTATTGTTTACTCGTTTACGGATCGATCCGCGATAAAAATACGCGTACGTTGCCATTGAATATGTCATCGATAAGTAATAAAATCATTGACATCGTTCCATTCTAGTTGTACATTAAAATACCAAGATGAGGACTGCTGACGTACAGTATCGGTCGCTAAAAAAATTTCGCTACATCGCCGCCGACGGACGTCTTGAAATAGACTCATATGGAACAGGAATTGTGGAATATCGTTAGGGACAATTGTGTAGAGAGGGAGAGAGCAAATTAGATTTGGTTACGGAAGCAATTTGTAAAGTTTTCAAACTTGGCGTATGTGGGTTATCGTTTCCAGAAATATCCAGTCCGTGACCGAAGGATTCTCATTAAAATATAAGACATAAAAAACAGTGGCGATTCGTTTCACCTAAAAGTTTATGTGTGAGAATAATCAACTTCTTATATTTACTTCATCGCCGCATATTTAGATTATATAAACATTATTCCTTTTCAATTGGTTCGCAAAATTTCTTCTAGTAACACATTAAATACAATAAAAAGACAGCAAGAGAAGTTTCGGTAGTTCCATTCTTGTTTTCAGTCTAAAAATGCAATAAAAAGTTTTGGTTTATAACCCTTAATGAAAACGACGCACACATTGAGCACTTGTACTGTATTTGTTCATATCAATTTTTATTTTAAATTTAATCCTAAAATAGAATTTTTTGCATAGTTCACTTATCATTCTTAAAAAAATAAATAAAATAATAAACATAAATTCCCGTGAATCAACCTCTTCAAGAATGTTAGAATGACATGCAAATTTCAATCGGACCTTCTGTATCATCAGATAACAAATATTTGGCTACTCGTTGAAAATAAATCTCGCAAGATGATTGACGAATTTCAATCCGACACTTCAGGCATTTACTAGAATGGCTACCAATGTTTCGAAGTATGCTATGTCTAAAATTACCCTTATAACATAGGGTTTTGACAGCCAACAAAAGCACGAATTAATTGTGTTTAACCTTTTTATCGGTTGCCCTTTTATTGATAATTTTAGGCACCTTGTATAAACGAATCAGTTGCACAACTTTGACGTACGCCAATGAGAAGATTTGCCTTAAAAACCCGGCGAATAATTTGGTTTTACCCGATGTACAAATTTCTGCGCTTACTTTAAGTGGGTTTGCACCCAGAATCCACAATTTTTTTTAACAAAAAAATCTCTACCATGAGAATAGGTAATCTTGTATTACCTTCACAAAAATCTTATTGATCCTTTTGATCAAAAGCGATTAATTAAAAGAAATTGGCTGTACTTGATCGTTCTGAAGAAAATCTGGTACAAAAATGGCTCGTCAATGAGAGGAAATGCTGATAAGATATAAGGGAGAAGGTCAAAGAATTTATACACGAAATAAATTTCAGGAAGAGTAAATTTGCATAAATAAAATCGCTAACAATTGAAGGTCGCTTTAGAGGATAGCAAACAATTTCTGTACGAAATTAAAGTGTAACAAGTTTTCAATTTTTTTTGTGTGCGTACATCGTTGAAGAAGCCACCAGAAAAAATAGAAATGTCAGCGGAAAATTTCGGTTTTTTGGCATACTTTGGGAAGTAATCGAAATTTTCTTTGATTGGGGTGCGACCCATACTAAAAAGATTAGCAAATCTTTTAATACCGTTATTTTGTACTTATTTGACCCGCCGATACCGAATGTTGTACCCCTATCTTTTAATCGTTAGGACCGAATCTACATTGGGGTTGCAACTTAACGCCACAACCCCAAATATTCAGATTCTTAAACATGTTTGGGCCATAACTTTGTTTTGTACTACTACCTATTAACCACTAGGACCAAATCTACATTTGGGTTGCACTTAATGCCACAACCCCATGTATATAGATTTCTATAAGTACATGGCCCATAAGTGCTACATATAAACAGAAAGTTGCTTTTAAAAAATGGATTTGAATGATCTTTAAAATGACCAAATTTTCAACCCCTTTTCTCTATTTATATTTTATAGGAGCTGCTTCTACTCCCGTCAAAGAGTTAACCGAATTTAATCCAGCCGATAAAATATCCCCCCTTGAATATAAACTTGACAAGTGTTTCTGCTTTTTAACCTCACCAGTAAGAAATTGGGACGACATTGAAATCACTCCAAATTTCGAGTAGGGCACGATTCTTGTAAACAAGGTTCAACCGAAACTCCTCTACCGATTTGGTGGAAATTTGAGAGAAATGTTCTCTTAAAAGCTCTTGAAGAAATTTTGAAAATGGTAAACGCCTTTTTGGCAATAAAATCGATATTTATTGAATTACGTATAACTTTGCAAGAAACAGACCAATATGGCTAAAATTTTGTACCAATATTCCCTCTAATGGTTCTAAAAGCTGAGAATGTTTGAAAGGATTGCAAAACAATGTTTAACGACTCTTCGCAAATTTGTTGCAATTATTTAAAAAACAATCAAATAAATCCTAACTTAAATATTATATACAGGGTGTTTTTTAGGAGTTTTAGTCAAACATTTCTGGGAAAGTGTAATAGGTAGGTTTTTGAAAACTTGTACTTAGAAGATACTCTGATGAAGGCCGATGTAAAATATTTTCAAAATGGTCGCACTACTGGAAATACCGGAAGTAGCTAGTAACTTCGTTATTTTAAATGACAACCCTTATTTATTTTCCTTCAAAGAAATGGATAATTTGAAACCGTTCAGGAGTTATCTTGTCCGCAGACGGACGGAGGGACAGACAGAAAGTCCAAAATCATGAACCCGCTAGAAGCTCGTTAATAATTTACCCCAATGAAGCTGTCAAACTTAACGCCGGCTTATAGGGTAAGTTAACCATCCGCGTAGATCACGTCGTTCATCAGTCAATGCGAATAGCCTAATAAATATTAGAATGTAAAACCTTTTTTCTAAGGGTGGTATACATATTTTTTTACACTTTAGGGGCATATTTCACCCTGTGAGGTGGGTCAGTAAGTGAATGTCAGTGTTTTAAAGATACTAAGGATAAATTCAAATGACTTTGTGAATGTTAAAATGTGAAATTCTTTTGCAAATGGTGGCGGCAAATTTTTATTGTTTTATGTTGTTTCTTTCGAATAGTTTTATATGGGTCCAAAGGGAGGGATCTAAGATGAATTTTAGTTTAGCTGTTGGAAAACGGCTGCTATGTGAGAGGGCATTCGCAAATTTGTTTTTTATGGTAAAGCCACTGGTCGTTCATTCGGCATTTTGGCTGCTATATTCTGACTACTAATTTCACACGAGTGCTTTACCGAGTGTTTTAAGTCTCAATACCATATTAGTTTAGGAAGACGATGATTATGAATATGAGTTTTAAATATGTAGTATAATTTGCATAGGGGCAATGTACCCTTAAGATCACCTTGCATGGGGGCATTGGTTCCGTTGCCCCCATAAGTCGCCGCCCCTGATTCCGATTACACTTTTCGTAGTTCCAATTTGAAATGTGTATACACAAATTAAATAGCGTACTATGATCAATATTTAAAATTCAAAGATAAATAAATAAAAATGTTTCAAAACCCACTCGTGGGTATTGCAGCGTAACACAACTGTAAATGATGAGTAAAGTCTAGACCATAGCAGCTATCAATAAGCGAAAAGCGAAATCTCTAGTTGGCCCAGGGGCCGACATCTCGAGGGAACGGACTGACGACAGACAGGCGACATAAAATCAAGCACACAAGCGTTACCTCAACTTCGTCGTGTTAAGGCAGCCCTTCACGTACACACTTCGGTTTGAGCTTAGTCTGTACGAACATCAACATCAATTACTTAATGATCTCCTTTATTGAGCATCTTTTCTTTAATGTGACTATCGTCATATCTTCTATTGTTTCGGAGAGCACCGTGATAGATATTTGTGTGTTATAGGTTCGATTTATTTATTAGGGTCCGATCTTACAGAAGTGCAATCCAGTAGCAATCAACACCCTGCATAAAGGTACCTCGCCTTCTAATCAAAAATAGTTAATATTTTAATATTTCTTATCATTGGGGATAACCTCAACCATTGTGTGTCAAACCGGCAATAGAATTTGCCATTTCCAATGTCTTCGTCATGTTGCTCGTGTATATGTATAACTCTTCACAGCATTCGCCAATTTTTTACACGGCCTGATGCCAGTCTTCCCAGTAAACAAATTTTGATGAGTAAAAACTGAGAATTATCCAACACCTGTATTTTGTATCGGTGTAGGACTTCGTTGAAGATGTTTTTCCTCTATCTTTTGTCACAAGACACCGATGGCGAGTGTTTCTAATGCCAGTGCCACGACTTATATTTGTTAAAATAATATAATTTGATAGGCAAAAGTTTCAAAAAGAAAAGCGCCTTGGTTAACAATAGAATTAAAACAGCTAATGAAACAAAGGGATAAAAAGCTTAATAAATTCAAACGTAGTAAGTCAGTTTCTGACTGGAATGAATATAAATGGGTAAGAAATTCAACGTTGACAGCAGTGAGAAAACCTAAGAGAGACTATCTAAACTCAGTAATGTCTCGTAATAAAAGTAACCCATCGAAAATATGGAATACTCTAAAACAATTTAATATTAATTCAACGTCATCTTATGACTTACCTTGCCACCTTTCTGATCCAGATGAGATCTGTAGACATTTTTGTACGGGTTCTAATAACACTAATTGCAATACAATGATCGATTACTATAATAACCACAAATTTGCAGGTAGTAAACACTTCGATTTCAAATTCACTACTGAAAAAGAGGTAGAAGAAAAAATATGCAGTCAATTAAAACGAACAGTTGTGGTTGCGATGGAATTACTATTAAAATGTTGCAGTATTGTGCTCCGTTTATTTACATGTACCTAATGCATATATATAACTGTTGTATTGAGCAAGGATATTTCCCCAATGCATGGAAGACTTCTATTGGTGTCCCTATTAAAAAGAAAAACTCACCAACTCAATTCTCGGATTTGAGAATCATTAGTATTATTCCTGCCATGGCGAAAATATTTGAAAAAATTTTGTCTGAGCAAATATACGACTTCGTTAACAAAATCAATTTTATTCCTGATTTGCAATGTGGCTTTAGAAAGAATTATAGCACTGCTACTGCACTTGCGACAGTTACTCAAGATGTGCTTATGGCAAGGGATCGTGGTTTATTGTCTGTAATTGTTCTCCTAGATTATTCAAAAGCCTTCGACATACTTCGGATATCCTAAGGTGCGTTTCAAGTTGCAATATTGTGGCATACGCTGATGACATACAATTATACTCTTCTTTTGAGAAGGTTAATGCATATACCGCGTTAAATAATTTAAACCAGGACTTACTCAGAATAAATCAGCGTTCTAACGATTTTAATCTTGTACTTAATCCTAGTAAATGTTGCTGTATATTTTTTGGTAAGAAAACTGATATTGAATATATGAAAACTAATTGTGGTGTGTATTAAATAATATTTTAATACCTGATACTGAAACAGTAAATAATTTGGGACTAACACTTGATAATCAACTTCGGTTTAGAGCTCATGTGAGCAAAATGGTTCAAAATGCGTTCTTGTCTTTAAAATGTATATATAATATTAGACACACTCTTAATAATAATTTAAAAAGTTACTATGTGAGACTTTAGTTTTGTCAAAATTTAATTACTGTGACTTTATATACGGCCCGTGTCTAGATTGTGTAACTAGCAGACGTATTCAAAGGATGCAGAATTCCTGTATCCGTTTGGTGTATGGAGTGAGAAAGTTTGATCACATTTCACATAAATTTCAGGAATCTGGGTGGTTAAACATGGCAAATAGAAGGCACTTGCATAGGGGTACATTTGTACACAAATTCTTAAACAACAATAGTACATGTAAGTTGAAGTCCAAATTCAATTTAAGACACAGTACTCACTCGCACAATACTAGGCATAATGCACAATTTACAATTCCACAGCACCGGACCGCTTTGTATAAAAGATCATTTATTTATAATGCCGTGAAATTAGTTAATTTATTTATTGATGAGTTTAAGATATTTAATATCAATAAGTTCAAATTTAAACTTAAACAATACTTTTGAATTTGCAGCGTGTGAATCACTACCTAGCCACACTTGAGATCTAACTTTCATTCCTTATCTTTCAACTAGTTGTTTGGTCGATGAAATATTGATATATTTTTGTTTCTCATTTTTGCTTAGTTATGCCATTAAGTCATTTAATTTCAGTTTAATTTATGTTTAGAGGACGAGTATCGTAGGTTAAGTAGAGTAGCCGGACTTGGTTAGACTTCGCCTATTATATCTCCCTTAATCCTCCTTAAAATGAATTATGTTTCTTTTCCTTCTAATTGTCTAAACAAATAAAGACCTTATTATTATTATAACGAGAATACGAAAATGTAAGTAAGTAATTAAATAATATTTCATCTACACCATAAGCTGGAAAATTCCTTTAAGAAGAATACACTGAAAATGACACAAATTCAATGAAACCTACAGATATTTCTTAAAAGCATTGGCTGTTACCGAATTCTAATCCCTACATTTCAAATTGCGGTAATCATGTTCTCCGATCTGTATTCCATTTCCTAATCAATGTTTCCTGGTTTTTCATCCAACTACCAAGAGATCGGGCGTATATTTTGAAAGAACAGTTAAAAAAGAAATTAATAGCAGGCTAAACATGGTAACCCTAAAGAAAACAAACACTAGATACAAATCTCTTTTAGAAACGGGTGTTTATTGAGACAAATTCGTGTGGCCCTCCCGCGAATACGTTCAAAAGCATTCGAAACACGTTTAATTGAATACAAGAGCGGTATGTGCATTATCCCGTTTGCGAATTGTGATATATTGTTAAACCGCGATCTTGATAACATAAAGCATACCTTTCTTGTATAGAAAATGTACGCAAGCGTGTGCATGGTCCAGCAGCAGGAGGGCGCATCTCGTCGAGATATGTCTTCAGGACGAGGACCAACAACGGAGCAGTATCCTTCCTACTTGCATATTATCGCGCGCGATATACGTACCGCGGAAGTCACCGGCACGTTGGTTATCGTAGGTCGTTATGACCTTTATGTGTTTAGGTAACTATTTCTATACATGAACCGACGAACCAATTAGCTTTTTACTTCGGCAAAATTAATTATAGAACAAAGTTACCTACCGTCGTTTCTAATTCCGCGGAATTTTAATTAATCTGAAAGGAAAACTTTACGTAAACAAAGCAGTGATCAATTTCCACCTATCAAACGAAGGTAAACATTTCACCTGATTTAAGCAAATACGTAACTCGAAAGAGGTTTTTTGTAAACAGAAATACGGAAATAGTACGCGGCCGTGTATGAAAACAGTAAATTTTCTTTGCGCGAAATGCTTGCACACTTTTTATAACAATGCGAGAGATTTGTTTAAGCCACTGAGATGGCAGAGAACTGAGTATTTTTATTAGAAATCGTAAATAAATCCGAAATTTTCGGGTAGTAGATGAAATGAGCTAACTTTATATACTGAAAATTTTTATGAGGCATCGAATGTAGTAGTGTCCTGTCTTGTAGGAATTTAGTATGACAATTTTCGGGTGGTTGCGATGCGCTTCAAAGCTACTTTATTGGTTAAGTGACATTTATTAAATTTAATAACTTTGTGGAAGTAGAAAATTAAAGTTTACAGAACTTAGTTTGTGTAATCTGATACCTATTATTTTAACTTAAACGTGTAATGGGTATAGGCTTTCGAATGAGAGTTTGGTCTGTTCTTGCGGCCCTAGCGTTTTATACTGAGTAATGGCTCCCAGAAAGGCTATAATATCAACAGAAAGATATCACAAAGGTCTCCCTAAAATGCTATACGTGTGCCAATGAGCTTATTAGTTCCATTTCATTCACAACGGTTGGTCCAGGTTTCATGTCCACCTACACTGTTGAGAACGCATGAATGCATTTGTCGAATTGCGTACTATTCCCTCATGGCATTTCAAGTAAATAACCTCAAAATTATCGTCCTTTTTGATAACTTTCTATTTATTTAACTTAGCCAGGCTTGCCAAAAAACACTTCTACAGCGATAATCCGATCTAATCACAAAATAATTAAATTGAAGAATACTCAACCTATAAACAATACATGTACGGAAAGCGAATTTTTGCATAATGGCATCGATAAAAAATATATACCTTAATTTAAAAACAATAGGGCGAGTAGGTACGCCTGAAGGTAAAGGATGATGTTCTAATTATAGTGTTAATGGGGTAAAATAAGACGAACAACCTGCTTGTGGTTATAATGCGGTTAAAGCAACAAATCCTTATAAGCCAACTGGCAGAATAATTGAGTAGGTACGTTGTGCCGAGATAAATTTGTTCAAACAATCCGCCATATATTAGTCCAGGAAATAGAGACTGAAAATGGACCATTTCCTGCAAAACGAGAAGTACTTCCAATTTTTTTTTCATGTCATGGGAGAATATCTGGTGGTTAAGAATCCAAGTTTTCGACCATCCACCCCTTGTGCTTCCCCCGTACCACCCTTAAAACCAAAGAAATTTGGTTGGTTTTTTAGTTTTTCAATCATGTCTTTTTAATGGTTCACTTTAGAATTTTCGATTTCGCTTTCGATGATATAAGACATTCAAGGAAATGACCAATTTTAGTTTTTTTGAATTTACGTCGAACCTATGCGACATTTTAAATTTCCATAAGGAAATTTTAAATAAGCATCCAAAACTGCAAAACATTGCCCATTTAACCAATTCTCTATCTTTAATAATAAGAAAGTTACTCATGCAATCCCACCCGATATGGGACACACTGTATAAACACCTTAACAATTTTTTATTTCAAATTTTTTACCAAATGAAAATCAGTAAGAAAATAAACCTTTGAATGTGTAAAATTGTTGTATTGAGATTGTGGAATAAAATTAAGTTCTTGGACAAAAAAATAATCTTGAACCTACACGAAACTCAGTGGACTCTTCAGATTATACAATGCATTTGGAAACTCAGCAATCATAAATATAATGCAATGGTTATCACTGCAAAGGAAATTTTTTCTTGATTATGATGGCTCGATTTCGGTGTTTGTTGCTAGTAAACGGAAATCTACTTCAAAACCTTTATTCTGCGTACATTTCGTTTAATAAACTTTTTTACTGTTTGGCATAACAGGAGAAAATTCTTATTAAGCACATACACAATGTCAAGACGTCTCCCACTGATTGAACTAAGTTTAATGTTGAAACTATCGACAGTTTTAGTTACAATTTCGCCACGTTTATGTAGTAGGTATTTAATTAAACGTCTAACCGAGACTTTGTTAATAGGCCACGAATTCGACGCAGTTTTTTTTAACGTGCAATGAGGAATTCGCTCGATCTACACATTTTCTTTCGTAATCAAATGAAGTCCTTATTAATTCACCTAAAGAATTTTAAGTCTCTCAGTTTTATCCCATCATCCCGTCTTTTAATTACTGGGTAAAATTTTCACGCCCACAATGACAAATTAACTTAAACATTGCGATTTCTAAATTTTGTATGGGTAGTATCCTGTACTAATTATTTTCGTGTAAGAATTGATACGCAGACAGTTCTACCCTGGCTCATTTGAATCATAGATTAGGACACGCTGTAGAAGCACAGATTATTTTCAATAGATGGCGGTAAAATTTCAAGAAGCTTTCGATCGAGTAAATTTGAGGTTCCAAGAAGACGAGCAAATGCATTTACTCTCTTCAATTTATGACGAAATAAAAAAATGTTTATAGTAGACAATCTCTATTTCTTCCTGTGATTTCGCCGAGAACTATTATTGCAACGTTGCCTAATTTGTGAGATTACATTTAAACGCCCAAATTACTATTGATTACTTTTTTTAAGTTGTCACATTCGGAAAGACCTACACAGTTTCGCAATATTATAAGCGAAATAAATCCTTCTGATCTATGTTTAGACATCCATATGGAAGTTAAATACCTCCGTCCAGTATTAATGTTATGGATATCCGCTCTAAATATTATTTTCTGATTGAGAAAGGGGGAATTATAAATATAATTAAGCGCAACGCGCGATATTTCATTTTTGTTCCATATTGAGTGAAACTATGGCTTTTATTTTTTGGGAAACACTTTAAAATTTCGAAGAGTTCTGAATAATATCGTCCTACTCCTGAACAGACTCCTTTGACAGGCACGCACCTTATACAAAAAGAAAAGTGAAACATCACTGAAGACCGTTAAGGTAATAATAATGAAAAAAGTCCGATTATTAGGTCTAGGAAATTATAAAGAGAACAAAAGAACCATATTGTAGCCAGACAATAAATGTAATAGAGTAATGTAACAACTACTCTTTAACAAAACTTTAGTACTTAATGTTTTGCAAAAAAAATCCCATTGATTGGTCACATTATCATGTTAAAATGAATCAAAGCACGCGAAAAATTATTGCTATTCACTTCAGGAATGAACCCCTTTTCAACAACGTATTTATCCGCACAACAGCAATCCATTCAAAATTTTCAGGATTGTGGCACCCTACATACGAGGGTCCCTTTTTATATCCTTGGACGAGACATGAAAACAAAGCGACCGTAGAGCATACCTACTTAATCAAATGTAGATCCCAATTTCCTGTTGTTACTAGTCTGCTATGTGCAATAGGTAACATTTATTTATTTATTTGTTTAACCAGAAACCATACAAAATAAAAATTCCAATTACATGGCACTGGGGCTCTGAACAAATATTAGGACTTAAGATCTAATTTGATTTATTATTGAATTTAGGGGACCGTGAAAAAAGTCGATATCATTAACTGAGGACAACTTATTTAAAGTGATCAAGATCTTAATAAGTGGGGAAGTTGTGTTGTTAACTGCAAAAATAGTATTATTTTGCCCTTAACAAATGGTACCTTAAGCTTAATTTCTTGAAGTAATTCGGAAGAGTTTAACAAATTGTGTAAAATTTTGAAGACAAAAATTGTGGAGGCAATGTACCGTCGGGTTTCTAACCTCGTTATATTTAAGCCGAAAGTACTATTTAAGTAATTAAGCTGGGTACCGTATGAGATCAAGTGGATAATTTTGGGTTGACCTAAAAAACATTACTCGGATGAACTTTATCTGCACTTTTTCGATCATGTCTGAGTATTTGAGAGTTTGAGGAGACCAGATACATGCAGCATACTCAAGCTTGGATCTAATAAACGCATTATATAAGGTTAGCATTGTCTGTATATTCGTGAAATTGAGTGTATTTCTGATAACGAAACCAAGAAGTTTGTAACACTCATTTGTTAGGTATTCAATGTGTAAGTTGAAGTTAAGGTTGGTATTGAAAAACACGCCCAGGTCCTTAACGGAGGTGACTCTTAGTAAGACCTTTCCATTCATCTTATAGTCAAAAAGTAAGGGATTTTTCGATCTAGTAAAAGTAAGGACTTTACACTTATTGATATTTAGTTTTAGTTTATTTTTGATACGCCACTTAATTACTGAGTTAATGTCCTCTTGAATATTTAAACAGCCACTTGCGGATTGGACTTTATTAAAAAGTTTTAGGTCGTCCGCAAGTAGTAGTGCTTTCGAGTTTTTTATCACTCGCGGTAAATCATTTATGTATAAGAGAAACAGAAAAGGACCAAGAAGTGTTCCCTGGGGAACGCCTGATGAGGGAAAAAATTCGGCTGAATTCACACCATTGAATTTCACTCTTGTTTTACGGAGAGATAAATATGATTTCAGGAATTTGACGGTCGGATTACTTACGCAATTTACGGAGCAAGACTTGATGGGATACTGTGTCAAATGCCTTCGCAAAATCTGTATAAACACAGTCTACCTGGGCTCTCTCATCCAAGACTGCTGCTGAGAAATGGGTAAACTGCATTAAATTGGTAATCGTTGATCTGTTCCGCGTGAAACCGTGCTGTTGATCTGCAATTATACTGCTGAGATGGGAATAAAGTCTAGTATAGTTCACTCTTTCCAAAATTTTCGCTATTGCTGGTATAATTGCAATTGGGCGATAATTCTCAACTAATTTTCGGCTTCCACTTTTGTGAATTGGTGTTATTCTGGTGCATTTCCAAGCTTCAGGGAATGTACATGTTTGCAAAGCTAAATTAAATAGATGTAGTAAGGGGGTTACCAATAAAGATGCACATCCTTTCACGATGTAGGGTGGGATTCCATCTTCGCCCATAGCCGACCTCGGTTTCAATTTTTTAATTGCTTCCAGTATCTCGGATTCATGTAACTGAGTCAAGTGCAATTTGGATAACACCAGGTCCGATTCCACGTCATCTTCCGGGTCATCGTTCCTCTCAACAGTGTAGACTGACTCGAAGAAGGATGCAAAGGCGTCCGCAATGCTTCTGGCGTCCGTTAACGAGGTGTCTTTGTACTCAAAAACTCCAGGTAGTTGACTATTCTTCCTCAACGACTTGATGTAGTTCCAGAATTTATTGGAATTCTTCCGCAGATCCATTTCAATTTGATTAATGTACCTCTTATGAGCAATGTGGATCATTCTTTTGAGTTCTTTTCTGGCTTCAATGAAGTCTTCCGATTGGCCCTGTAACCGAAACTTATTTTTCTGTTTGATTTTCTTAATAATGTCTATATTAAACCAGCTAGGATACTTATGGGCACTCCTAATTGTAACTTTGGGGACACATTCATCGAAAATGTTCATTACCGTTTGATTAAAGCTAGGTAGTTACTGCATCATCTACCGATTTGAAATTCTTCAGGATAAGAGACTCCTTCCAATTAATATCGCGAAACAGGACGTACATTTTAAGAAAATCTGCTTTTTTGAAATTGAAGTTGGTTAATTTGGTAATTCGCTTAGCTGGTCTATGGTCTTTATAGACTAGGTATATATTTCTAGTGCAGGATGAAGTGGATTAATTTTATCCAGTGAGTCGACAGCAGATTTAATTTCCGCGTTTAAGTTAGTTAAAATTTCAGTTTTTAACTGTATTAATGAGTTTTAAGTTGTACATCGAAGCTATATTTTTAATTACTTTGCATTTAGCACTCGCGTTTTCGAAATTATACGTGGCGTCAACAATTTGTGGTAGGTAGGTGGTAGGAAAATATGTTCCTTTGCCTTACAGACCCGCTTTTGTAAGGTGAATTTCGGACACACATAATGTCAAAAATTCGGAATGGAAGTATATCGATATACCTAAGCCATTCTGGACCCTTTCTCTATAAAATCACGTAATATTTTTACGAAAAAAAAGAACAAAAAATTGTGTTCCGTCCCTGTTTTTGTATGACTTTTTTAACTTAGCACATGTTGTACAAATTCAAACGTATTAATAGGGGCATACTTAATTACACATTTTAAAATATTTTTTTCGGGGATAAAATGGAGTGGTAAGATGATTCTTTGAGAACAGATAGGAGTTATGGTGGGTACTAATTTTAAATTTGCTTACAAATATTACACTGTTTTTTAGGGGTTAAAGTGAGACGTAAGCCGATTCTTCTGAGGGAAAATTGTAGGGGGTTAGTGTGTGCCGTTTTCACGTTAGTATGCGAGGTATTGCGTTGGAGTAAAAAATGCCCCCCCCCCTCCCGTCCCCATTCTAAATTAAAATCAGTGTATTGGGATGCTAGCTATGTAACGGCCATTACAATAAATAACAAAAGGTATTACAAATAGTTTCCTATAAAGGACGTTTAAAATCACTATGACTAAAATATTTCTGTAACATAGTTCTGTCAATATTACAAATAAGTAGAATTTGCTCTAAATTTCTCACGGTTTTCAAGTAAATAAAAAAATACTATAGACACCAATTAAATAAAATTTATTCTGAAATGCTAAATTAATTCGAATAACCCCATCGGGAATATAAGCCAATTTATAAAATTTATATTTCAAAAGTGAGCAACTTTTATTAACATCTGCCTCTAATCAAAACATTTAAATAATTTTAATAGCACTTAGAATGTCAATGATAATAAAAATACATCATCTTAATGTCTTCAGTATACGGAGTCTAATTTTAATTTCCGCCTTTGACGCTTCACATAAAAAGAAACCGTAATACAAAATTAAAACTCGGTAACATTTGGGGGGAGGCGCACACGCTTCTGTGGTCATTTCGAACAAATCGATAGCTAATTTTTCGTCTCTTAAAAAGGGAACCGTCGTCAGGTTGGATTTATTCCTTTTACTGTTCTCCACATTTTATACGTTGCATTTATTCGAAGAAGCCAGGCCGTTCGCCAAATAAGCAACTTCGTGTACCTAATTTAGTAAAATTTATGACAATTGTCCAGTTATTTTTTGTGAAGCCAGCAAAAGCCTGGCGCTTTGGAATTTCTTTTTGCGGCGATAATAGTAGTGCGTGTACGTTTTTTTTCTTGTACAATAATTTAATGTATTTCTTATTTGCATTATTCGAACGGCATGTGCGGGCCCAGTCGTAAATAATAATAAGGCGTGGCGTTGGTGGTCATCTTTTAAATTTGTGACAATGTAATGAGCCCAAGGGGTTGTGCGAATGTATATTTTCGAGTGGTTTCGCCTTTCAATATTTAATTTGATGCAACTGTTTGGTGTTCAGGTCCTCGGTCCTATGCTCAGTCCATTGTTTTTATAATCTCACCTGCGAATTTCAAAAGTGACAAAGATAGAAGTTCCTATAGCACACGAGAATGAGTGTCCAAATATTTCAATTATTTGTATATTTTTTATTTATTTATTTTTATTTATTATTATTTATATATATCAGGTGTAAACTCAACCGGAGAAATGGCAGCTCCAGGAATCGGACGGGTTTACTAAATGGTGGTGGTCACTTAGGAAAAACTAAATCAAAATTACGGCAAACTTCCAAGCGGGATCGAAAGCAACAAAACACAGAACGGCGGAAGAGCGAATGCGAGAAAGCGAACAATTTGCCACAAATTAGCACGGTAAATTAACGTACTTACGGTAACCAAAATGGCAAAAGATTGAGCAGCGACAAACTGGAATTCCCGTCTCGCACTTTTATAACTTCGATACGTTCGAACAAATTAAACTTTTTAATTAATTACACCTTTCCCCGACACTGGAAATATATGGGGCCGATGTCAAACTTCAAGTTTTTTTAGGGCGCTTCTTTTGAACTTCATCGGACGTGTAACTCATGTCAATCCTTAATTACACCAATCCAGTTAGTTGGAATGAAATCTCCAAATTCGGCAGTCCAAGAAATGCCATTTTGTTCCTTGAAATGTGAGGTCAAACGGCGGCATCGGTTATCACGTTGATATTTTCCTTAAACTGCACGACCGGTTTCAATCATGGATTTTCGTGTACCATTAGAAAACTAAAATCGATTAATCCATAATTAACGGACCGATTAAAGTTTAGTAAGATTGATTATCTCTCTTCTTCCCTGGCAATAGAGCTTTCGGCGGCTGTAACAACGATTTAAGTGTTCCTACAAGAACGGTTGTAAAAGGGACCAATTCACTATGGAACTTCAGAAACTACTTAGTAACGAACCGCCCAACTTAAAACGTTACTAGATACCGGGTGTTCAATAAAGCTGGTCGACTGCACAAATATACGGTGTGGTTATAATTTCGGGTATGAAAGCTCAAGGCGGAAAACGGGTGCTTCGTTACAGCAGTACAGCCAAGTGATGAATATTTCAAATTATTGTGTACTAGGATGTTACATGCGAAAGATCTTATCTTATTCCTACGGAAATCCCGAGGATTGGTTCCCCTTCATAAGACTATATAAAGAAATGGACAAAGAAAACAGGTACAGCGACGTATGTAACCTCCAGAGGTTGCAGAAATGCTGTGAAAGGACTCATGGATCTACCCGAGAATGTACCAACAATTTTGGAAAAGTTGTAGATGAGATTTGGTCGTCCCAAAGAGATTATTAATAGTTAAATGAAGAAGATAAAAAATTCACAAAGTATAAACATGAAAAAAGTAGTTGTACAGGTAGCGGCGGATGTAGCAGAGTTAGTAAGGTCGTTAACGACGATCGGTATTGAAAAGAAGAGGCCCGTCTCAATGCAAATCGGAAGGCAACGTTGGAAATGCAATATATGTGGCGAAGAATACAAGATTTATGCATGCGAGAAATTCAAGATGAAATTTCTGGAAGAAAAACGAGAAGTTGTACGCGAAAAACGCATTTTCTATATAATTATTTGAATGCTGGTCACAATGTAGGGAGCTGCAGGATAGACAGATGTAGAAAGGAGAGATGTAAAGGGACACCTCATTAGTTGTTACACGAACACATCAGGAGTAGAACAAGTTAAAAAGTAATCGTAAACGATTTACATAAAGCGCATTTCCACTTGCATTCATTTCCCATTTGTAAGATGCAACTTCTGTTAAAATCGTAAAAATCCGGCCACAAATATGAAAGATAGCGTTGCACATGGGCAATCCATTGTTGACGTGCTACTTCAATTTCAGTTTATGAGAAGAATTTCATTTCAATGCTTTTCTAAATAAGAAAGTTGGAACTGCGCATGCGCAAACCTAAATTTTAAAACTAATGTTAGATTTTCCTTTGTTCCAAGCGCCTAAGTATCAAATTTCACTTAAATGCTTCCATAGATAAAAAAGTTGGCACTGCGCATGCGCAAAATAAAATTTTGAAACTGGCGCTAGATTTTCCTTTATTCCAAGTGCCTATGTATCACATTTCATTTAAATTCTTCCATAAATAAAAAAGTTGGCACTGCGCATGCGCAAAACCAAATTTTGAAATTGGCGTTTGATTTTCCTTTATCCCAAGTGCCTATGTATCAAATTTCGTTTAAATTCTTCCATAAATAAAAAAGTTGGCACTGCGCATGCGCAAAACCAAATTTTGAAATTGGCGTTTGATTTTCCTTTATCCCAAGTGCCTATGTATCAAATTTCGTTTAAATTCTTCCATAAATAAAAAAGTTGGCACTGCGCATGCGCAAAACCAAATTTTGAAATTGGCGTTTGATTTTCCTTTATTCCAAGTGCCTATGTATCAAATTTCATTCAAATACTTTTATAAGTAAAAAAGTTTGCAATTCGGTTTATAAATGGTCGAGATGCGAAAAGGGCACTGTGAATTTTGAATCGATTCGATCCAACTTTTGGCATTGCGTATTATATGGCTAAATCTATGCCCATATTGAATTTCATGCAATTCAGTTCATAACTAACGGAGATGTAAAAGCGATCGAACATTTCTAAACAAAGTTATCGTTCACACGGACAGATAGATGGACAGACAGACAAAGGAACAGACGGAGAGACCAACCGCAGGCGACAGATAGCAATGCAAAATTATAAACGATCTCTAGGATCGTTAATAAACGGCAAAAGTGTAAAATTATGGAACATGTAAAAAACGGTTTTTTGTTTTTTTTTACAATAACTTTTTTTGTAAGCGGTACAGAAAAAATTCCTTCCTTGGTACAAGACTCGACACCATAACGAACCAAATAGCGAAAAAATAGAACAATAGCTCTTAAGATAAAAAACTAGTAGCGTCGCAAAGTTGACGGACGGACGGACGGACGGACGGACGGACAAAGTGGCCACAATAGCGCATTTTTTTTTATTTTTGTGGAAATGCGCTAAAAAGAGATACAGAAGAACTTACTGAGATGATTGGACGGAAGCAAACGTGGTAAAATATTATACCAGGTTGTAGAATTGTAATTGTTTTATAAAAATGGAAAGAAGACAAAAATCTTTGACACCTTTTCAGCATACTCGCTAATAGATACGGGGATTGTAAAAAAGTTGGGAATCTCAGGAAAAAAGATAATTTATATACCTATATGTAGGCACTGAAGTAGGAAATGGTACAACCGAATCACAAGGGCCACTGGACGAAGTGCTGACAATTGATACTTCAGAAGAAAGCTACGATGCCTAAATTTCAGAAGAGGAAAATCCAAACGATGGCATTTCAGTAAATATGTGCATTTGGTAGAATGTGAAGACTGCAATATATACATGTTGATAGGGCTGCCACATACATACACATCTAATTGTTCCAACCAGAAGATTTAATGCTGCACATGAAGCTCCCATCGTGGTAGAGACCGCTATCGGATGGATTGCGTGGGGAAAAATGGCGGAAATGATGCAAATTGAAAAAAATTCCGTATTGGAAAAGTCGAAGAAGAAACTGAAGATTTAGCGACTTTACTTACAAAGCTTTGGAATAGAAGATTTTGGGATACAGATCTATAAAGAAAACTTGCGAACTTCGGAGGATAAAAAGGCGCTAAAAATAATGGAAAACACGCCAAAGAGGAATAAATACAGGTGGGCGATCACTTTTTTGTGGAAGGTGAAAATAAGATGCTACGAGAAAGCAGAGGAAGTGCTAGGAAGAGGCTAATGTATCTGGAAAAGAGGATGGATAAAAACGAAGACTTTGCGAGACAACATATGCAGTTAAATTGAAGGATACTGAGAAATGATGTTTAAAAAAGATATCTTCTGATGAAATCAAGATAGAACTGAATAAGGAGTTTCACTTACCTCCCTTTGGAACGGTGATTCCGAAAAAACCAAAATTTCGTTTGATTTTCGACGCTGCAACAAGAACACATGGCGGTCAAAAAATTTATTAATAGAAGGTTCTTCAATTTTCATTCAGATAACGGAACTAAAGAGTGCATGGGACGCTTTGGATGTCAGAAAAATAACCAAAGGTCTGAGTGTACAAGGAATACGTTGGGAATTTATTCCGCCAGCTTCGCCTTCGATGGGAGATGCTTGGGAGAGTTTAATTTGTTTGGTTAAAAAAGGTTTAACTAAAAGTCTAAAGGAAAAGTTTCCCAGAGAGGATGTCTTGGTTACAGCTCTTATCGAGATTCAAAATATGATAAATTCAAGACCTTTAACGTACGTATACGTGGACCCCGAATCCGTAGAAGTGTTGCCACCGAACTAATTTTTATTGGGCAAAATTTGAAACCTAAGACCACGGAACGTCATTAGGAGATGGCAATCAATGGAGAAGAGGAAATAAATTGGTCAATGAATTTTCTAATCCCCATTGCTGTTTTGTGCATTTGTCAGGAAACAGAATTGGGAAATAATTGTCCCGGTATTAAAGAAGTCGTTTGGTCAAAAACAAATCATTTTCTCCCATTCCCATGCTCTTTTCTCGATGAATTTATTTTGAATCCAAATTTTCATAACCTGAATCTACGCTCGTGGTCGTCATGCGATGGCAATGGTCATAGAGCCTTCACCAAATATTTTGGAAAATAGCCTCTTGTGGCTGAATATGCCAATATTACCATATTCTCAGAATTCAGATCTTGACGTTGATCACTATGTCTTGGGTGTAAAAAACGAGTTTATCTTAATAGTCCCGCTAAAACCAAATAAAAATAATGTCTATAATTTAAATGCAGAACATCCAAAATCGGGCAACCCGTGAATTTTTTAATCGCCTTCACTTCATCCAAGGCTTTCCATTGCACTTTAGTAACTTTGACCCAGCTCATAGTTCTCAAAATTTGTCAACAATAAGCAGAATTCGAGAAATTATGTAAGCACTTTGCATTCCGGTTCCAGTTCTGAAGCCGCCTAAATTTAAAATAATTTAGAAGCAAAATCCGTTATTGCTTTACATTACAGTTATCATAATGTAGAGATACCGACCGGCCATACTAAAATCCTGAATTGTATATGCTAAAAAGGAACATTTTTTAGAAAGTATCCAATTTACGTCGATCCTTATCTCTAATATTGGCATTAAAGACAAATTAGGAAAGTCGGTTGCTGCCTTTATTTGCCACAATAGCACGAATACGTTTTCAGAAAAATGCTAATCTCGGACACACGTTTTAAATTTTATCCAACTAATTTTATGACCAGTTAAGAAAAAACTGTCAACCTGTCACGTAGTTTCGGCGTAAATAAATTCAATTAAAGGTGAAAATGTCTCGCATTACGATGAAGAAATAAGGGGGCTTGTTAGTAACACGGAACTTATGTAAATTGCTGTAGATTTCACCGACCACAGGCCTAATCTAAGCCAAAATTCTGTAATAAACTGAATATATGGCACCTTTGGAATTTAAACGTATTACGCCTTATGCCTTATATTTGCAACTATTTTGTGTAAGGTAAACTTGTCAAATTCACAGCTAAGATTATTTATTATGGATTAATGTCAATAAAAAATAAGTTATAAGGGCAGGAAATGAAAAAGTTGGCTATATTTAGTGTGAGTGACAGCGTAAGTGCTAATAGAAATCTGTTAAAAGGTTTACTATTTTATCGTTTTTACTTTTAGAAATGTCCAAATGCCATATTGGATCGATTGTGTTGTCTGAAAATAGCTGTACTCTGTTTCTAGACTCCTTATCGTTTAAGGTTTAATAGTCAAAATAATTTTTGGCTTATACCGCATAACAAAAACGGCGCAATAAAACTTGAAATAAAACGTGTCGGTCCGCAAATGGGGATGGCTAAGGACAGAACATGATTTCAGTTCTATATTTTTCTTGCGTACAATTCGGGTCACAACTAATCACAACATAATATGCATATAAAGGCGTAAAAGTCTGCATATTTTATAGTTTGGGTGAATTGAGGTACAGTAGAGATATGAGGATGGGAGATGTCAGCAATAATGTTGGGTTAATTTTACTATTTCTTCGCTCTTATGGACAGTCTTACTGATCTTAAAAATTCTAAGACACTTGCATGGTAAATAATAATTACTTCGCTCAATATTAAAATCACCAATATAATTTATTTATTCCAGCCGATGCCTTTCAAACCAAAATGTCTTTATCAACCGCATAATTTACCTAATTTATACGAACAACACGCTGTGCTAAAACGCGTTGGTTTCAATAGGAGTCTATTATACCAAAAAAACAGGGGGTGGGAGGTTCAGGTTTCTTTTACCATACGAGATATTCTGTATTAGGTTTGTATTTATGTCACATTTATACAAATTATTATAAGATAATAAATTAAGGCAGAAGCTGCTCAAGGAACCGAAAGTTTAAAACGCTCTTAAAACGAATAAAAGTAATTATAAATCATCATAGAAAAAAATTCTTCGCGGAGTTAATAGGAAGAGAACTGTCCAGCATAGGTGCGTAAATGGTTATTTTCCAAATTCTATAAATTATGAGCTCTTTTTCTATGTCTCAACGGAATTTATCATCAAGTACCAAATAGTTGCGTTCGTTTCCATAGATCCGGTATAGTCACCCAGTGTAAAAATGTATGTCTTTTATAATTAATGCGCCCCAGGCGTAATTGTGACTTGTTGATTTCAAAGGAAACTTGTCTGTGATGATCAGATCATCCACTATATCGTGCTTGGCTATAACCGTTCCAGAATGTCATTCTTTTGGAAGCAAAAACGACCTACTTGCCCAATTGCACTGACATACATCCACGTGGGGCGGACTAATTCATAAAAAAAGCGCGTAATTTTATTCGTATTGTGGATAGATACTTTCGTATTTTCAAACACTGTAAACAGCATATGGGGGGTGTTTCAAGATTATTCTTTTCCAGCTACTTTTTCACTTTTGTAAGTTGATTTGGCTATTTTCGCCAACATAGCAGCATAACCCCTTCTAACGAGTCATGGGTAAGTCCCTTCATTCTACAATCGCGTTTCTTCATCTCTTTTGATTTTTTTGTATTCCTCAGCTACCTTGGCTCACTTTGGTCTTCGATATCATCGTCTTCTTTGGTTATTGTTGGAAATAGATCTAACCGATTCTATTTGCTCAACTGTTTATTGTTCAAATTAGAGCAAATGTTACCAAATTCAACAATTTTCTTAGTAACGGATATGACTTTTTATATGACAAAAACTGACTTGAGCTGGTCTTAGATACTCTCTTCTGTCTGTCTTCACTCGAAGAGTTCGAACATGGCCGTCCTTTCCTTTTATCGTCTCAGTGACGATCCCCATTGGTCAATCCAGACATTTAGATATGTTAATTTCGATGGGTAGAACGTCTTCCACTCTCACAACTCTGACATTATTTGTTTTCTCTTGATGAACAACCAATGTGAGATACTCTTTTCGGAAACGACTCCTAAGCTACTCTCTGCAGCTTTGCATGTTTTAATAATGCTCTTTTAGACTTATCCTAACCTTCCTATCGGCTTCCCGTAAAATAAAGGTTCCATCACTCCGAAGAAAACCAACCACCACTTCATGAGATCACCGGAAATCTTTCCATTTCGTATTTATTTCTTAATTCTTCAGGTACTTTTTCAATTAATCCATCTTCAACCAAAATTTGAATACAGCATCATACTTTTGTAATATGTTTTGTCTCTTCAATACGTTAGTACAGGATATTAAGCGTTTTTTAGGTCCAAATCTACTTGTGGGTCGTGGAAGATGATCATCAAGTCACGGTAAGTGTACTTCGTATCTTCCGCTTGCTTCTTTCCTAATTTAGTTTCCATACAGTAATTTACAGCAGCATTTTCTAGATCTTCTCTTGTTTTCTCTTCCACAGGAGATTCCAAGAGATTCTAGGTTCCAGAGATCAGTGATCGCCACATCATGTATGAATTGATGGATATGTTTGAATCCATATTTTTCCCATCAAAACCCAGGAGAGTTTTGGCTCCATTGCCACAGGACCACTTCGAAGTTCATATTTTCAACTTTTTCAACACGTCACCTCCGATGAATACTTCTATTTCTTCATGATAACCTCCTGTGTCGGAGAGATAGACACGATAATTTTCCAGTTTTTGTACCCATGGACCCATGGGAAGGGTATTAATACTTCCAGAAATTTTTGGTGAATCTGAGACGTCAAAATCAGAAATTTTAATCTTGTATTTTGTATGTTTTTGTGATTGTGATTGTACTCTTCCAAATAATTGTTCTTCGCCAGTTGCAACCATTCCGATTCCTTTAGCTAGTTTCTCCACTACGTAAGACATTTGAGATCCAGAATGTTATAATGCTCGAACTTCTTTCGTCTTCATCTCACCATGAAATTTTATTCGTATCACCAGGTGTTGTTAAATTGTGATTGTAAAGGAACGTGATCTTTTCTTCAATTTTGACATCAGCATCTTCGTTTGTCTTTTGTGATTGATGAAAATCTTGACGGGACTGATTGTCTGGACATACAAGAACCCCATAACGACGTCCACAAACGTCACATTTTACTGTAGCTTTACATTTACATCCAAGTGCAGTTTTGAAATACACGAAACAACGACTTTAGAAAAGTTTCTTCTTTCTCTCTTCCAGTCAACACAGAGCTTTCCAACTCCCATGGATGATTTCTTAGCTTGTCATCGGAATTGTCAGATATTCCCGATTTCTTCGACTCCGCCTCTCTCATCTCACAGATTCGTTTGGGTTCCTTGGACTCTTTTTGGTTTTTTTTTGTGGACGTAGGTTTCAGGTTACATTGTTTTCCGTGGAGAATGATCGAGCGCATGGCGTTAGGAGTGCAATGTGGGGAGAACTTCAATGTGGGTTAGCTTCCTGCGGATGAAACCCCTGAGGTTTGGGCGTTTTGTACGCAAATTTTTCATGGAGAATATCACCCATTTCACTGCTGGAGTTATAGAACGATGCATTTATCTGCAAACGCGTACTCTTGGGTGCACGTTACCGACAAAGAGTTTCGTGGCCAAAATTTCTGGGACAAATGATCTTTCAATCCTGAAGCTACCGGTGGGTGAATTTATTTGGCCACAAAAACCTTTAGACACAAGTTGCCTGTGGGGAGTTTCCCTAAGAAGGGGTAGTTCGAGGTAAATTTTCAGTAGTGAATATTGCAAAAATCTTTCACGCCTGACGTTAATTATAGGAAGGCGAATTTATCAAGAAACTACTGCTACTGGAAAAAGTTTGCTCGATCTAGATTCTAGATGATAGTTTTGTGAGTCAACTTGGGTTTCGAGTTGATACTCCGGAATGGATATTATGCTGTGGAGGATCACGTTCCTTTGGTTTGTCTTCCGATCCAGATTTACTGCATTAGTTCAATCACTGTAAACTAGCCCATTGAATTAGGCGAATTTTCTTGAGCCGAAATATCCCGGAGAAGGGAAAGTTGGGAGCAAATATTTTTCAATTCGTGAATTTTACGGCAGATTCGTGCTAGGTAACGAATTTGCTACACGAGTGAAAGGTACAAATGAAAGATGTCCAGCAACAGGTCACGAGATATTCTAATTTTCATGTAATCTTTGGAAATAAAGTTTCTTTTGATGTTGTTTGTTCGGAATAAAATACTTATTTACAACTTTTCTGTGTGTAACAAAGTAGAAAACGTGAAAGTTTGTCTTTCAGCAACTATTCGAATGACATCCTTTAAATTCAAGGGACGATGGGAAAGTAAATTTTTCCTGCTCCTTAACCTGTAAGTACGACCCATTTTTGTATTTTCGAATGTCGAAGGTGGTGGAAATGGTTACGTAGTGGTAATTAGAACAATCTTTTAACAGTATTTTGGTTTTCAAGTAACGAAGGATGTTCAGAATACTGTGATAATTAATATTTATGAGATAAAAATACAAATACCTTTTAAAACACGGCATAAATTAAAGTTTTGCATATGACCAATATTGCAGAGAATTAAGAGGTGTTGCAAAGAAGTCTAAAATAAGAGATGAATCCATCAATAGATCATTTCAACCCTGTTTTATCTATATAGCTATACTAAGATGAGTGTATACAAATACAAGGGTGTGTTTGGAAACTTTAGTTAAAGGTTTCTGAGAAAGTGAAATGGGTGGTGGTTGATGATTGTACTTAGGAGTTATTCTGAAGGCCGAATCGATGTAAAATATTTTCCAAAATGGTGGCATTTCTGGAAACATCTGGAGTAGCTGGTAACTTTGTATAAATGGCAACCCCTATTTTTTATTGCATTTTTTTATTCTACCCATATGTCAATATCTACAATTTACGGTCCTTAAGTTGCATTGACTTTTAATTAAAAAATGGGGGATGTGTTTTGTATTACTTACTTGTGGTTCAATAGCCTGTAGTGCATTTCTTACTCTCAAGATTATGTTTTCTCCTGTTATGGGAGACCTGGCATAAACATTAGGACGCGGTCTGTTTGAATATTGTTCAATGAATGTACGGCAAGCATGCGTGCCGCCATTTTGTCCATTTCACCATAAATAGCAATTAAATTCCAAAAATCTGTAAAAGGGGAACCCACACTGTGAGTCATTTTTCGATTACTGAAAAACTTATATTAATTAAAAGCTATAACAGGTGATGGATTAATATCACTAGTGCCCGGTTTCACAAACGATGATTAAGGGTAATCAATGATAAAAATATTAGAATGTTTAGTCATACATACGTAATTTAAAGAAGTAGTGATACATTTTCATGTTGCTTGCCTTCCAAAAATTAAAATCTAGCCATTGTGTGGGAAGATATGTATATCTAGCAAGGTGGCTGCCATTTTTAAATATGGCTGCGCAACGACCATGATCTGGGCCACGTGACCAATGTTTTTTTAAGCTCATGTAGGTGTTTAATAATAAACCGCTCAAAAACGTAGGGGACATACAACTGCTCACGTTACATGAGACAGCACTAAAGGCATTTAAAATCAAATTTTTAATTTCTAGTTATTTTTGACTTACACAAACGCCGATATAGCGATACAACATAAGGGATCTCTGAAAATATACGAGTTGGTAAAATGGGAAAAAATAATATATCTATTTATTGGAGTGTTTAATGTTTATACAAAGAGGTCTGGTTGTAATAAACCCTCTTGCCGAATTTCAAGTCGATCTGTAAATTTCTATAGGCATACGCATAATGGTGGAGGGGTGTGCGGTAAATTCGCCCCGGAAGACTCGCCCCGGTAAAATCGCCCCCGAAAATTCGCCCCAGGAATATTCGCCCCCGGAATATTCGCCCCCAAGTAAATTCGCCCCCGGAATATTCGCCCCCAAGTAAATTCGCCCCCGGAGTATTCGCCCCCGAAGTATTCGCCCCCGGAATATTCGCCCCGACAAATTCGCCCCCGTAGCATTCGCCCCATAACATTTATTAACCCTCCGAAGTAAATTAATTAAATAAAAATTTGCAAAAATTACAATATTTGGAACTCAATACGGCGAGACTGACAACTCGAAATTGTTCATATTCAATCGTCTCTCACCTGTTAAAGGCTGATTCAGCGGTTCAACGTCAACCGTATGTTTACAATACATTTTACAACAAATTGCGTTTACAAAGGAGTCTAATTACTCAGCCATTTATGGATGTATTGAAATGTTTTTGGCATCAATGTACAAACAAAGGATGGTTCTTTCTTTAGATTTACATTGAAAATAGGTCCAGATTTGATGTAAATTTGTGTTGAAAAACACCAACATTGATGAAGTTTGCTGAAGTATCAAATCATAATTAAAATAATCTAAAAAAAATCTAACTCGAAACATCCCATTTCTTTAAAATATAAAAAAAAGTTTGCCTATATATTTATTAGTTAGGTAGCAATTAGTCTGCTACGGTACTCTTGTACTCGTTCCAAATTCAGCCCGTCGGATCAGCCTTAAATTTGAGAATTTTGGTAAAAAATGTGCAAATGCCATAAAAGTTTTAAAATGTCCAAAGAATTCACTTGAGATCAAAAAATGTTGAACGTTGACCATTTACCAAAAATTTAGACCTTAAAAAGACAATGAATTTAGTATATACTTTGTGTCCTACTATTATGTATAAAAATTACAATACAGACACGTTTTTATTACTGATGTCATAAGAGTTCCTTTTTTGCTGTTGTCAGTTTGATGTTCAGATTTTTGTATTTACGAAAGGTGAAATATTGTGTTTGATTTACAATAAAATAAACTCTTCGTCTAAGCATTAGGACTAACTACCTAATTAAAAAATAATACAAAACTTACCAGCACCACGTGAAACCGATCTTCTTCAATACTCAAAACTATTTTTTCACACGGGTTTATACCAAACTCAAAATCCGTGTTCAAGCCAAGTATTGATCCGAAAGTTAAAAAAAGGCCGTAGAATCGTTAACCAAAAATCAAAGTTCGTATTCGCGCCAAAATATAACAAGTAGGAACATAAAAAGTTTCAAAACAAATACACCACCAATGACCAAACGAGCCATCAAACGTTCTGTTAGGAAGAAAGGAAGCTAACAACTCAGTCAATCAAAAATGTCATTTAAATTAGATTATATATTACCTTCTTTTGTAATACAAGAGTTAAGGTGGATTTTCCATATGTCATGTCTGAAATAATAGAAGTCATTAAATCATTGTGAATATAGGATTTATTTCCTTTGAATGTCAAATTCTTTGCAAATCGCCCTTACTTTATTCATCCTTATCTTAATGACCTATTCATATTTTAGTTAACAGGTATTTGAGTGTTATTATTCTACCCCCTTTATGTAGGTATACACAGTTATTACAAAAAAAAAATTAAAATTTAACAAAATTCATTTTATGAACTGCTGATCCTGTTACGTCCGCGGATTAATAAATCTTATGGGGCGAATCCTACGGGAGCGGAATCGCCGGAGGTGACTCTTCCAAGAGCGAATTTGTCGAGGGCGAACTTGCCGGGGGCGAATTTTCCGGGGCGAATTTTTCTGGGGTGAATCTTACGGAGGCGAATAGTCCGGGGGCGAATTTACTGGGGGGCGAATTTTCCGGGGCGAATTTTCTGGGGCGAATCTTACGGAGGCGAATCGTACGGGGGCGAATTCACTTGGGGCGAGTTTTCTTGGGGGCGAATATTCCGGAGGCGAATTTTCAGGGGCGAATTTACCGGGGCGAATCATCCTACAATCGGTGGAGGATTACACAAAGACATCATGCCAAAATTAGTCGAAATGGATTCTGATATTGCCAAACTGCTAAATGGATAAATCCGATTGTATCACAAATTTAATAAATGGCCGATAAGTCAATAAGGCATTGTGAATTTTGAATCTATCAAAGTCCAATTTTGGTATTGCTTTATCATATGGTGTCGGCTATGCATAACTAACGAAGATGTCAAAAAGGCACTGCTTAATCTTTGGCCTATATTGCCAATTACGGAACTTTTGGCCTTGCGTATTATGTATTTGGTATCTGGAGCGCCCTGTGTATGACTGTTGATATAAAATATGAACACAAATACAATATATTTCCTAGAGAATAAACTCTGTCTCGCGCCCTTATGTCCCGCGCCCTTTTGGCGGTGCCCTAATGTCCTAGACCGGAAAATCTCATATAGCGGGGTTAAAGATAGCTAGGAAAATGTAATATCGAAATACGCCAATATTAATTCCATATCAAATGCAATAGCAAGAAAATGGTCACTTCATTTAGAAAAAGATTTTGTTAGTCTTCGATATTTCTTAAATTTATTTATTTATTTGCCTTTAGTTTTGAGTGGGCGAGGTTTCAACCAAAGAAATTAATTTTGAATCTCCATAGGTGTGGCCCTACGCACCTTAACTTTTTACACTAAAAGAAAGTACTGTTCTTTTTCTATGCACTGGTAAAAATGGGTTGCCATAACTACAA
Organism: Photinus pyralis; assembly: GCF_008802855.1. Classification (NCBI taxonomy): domain Eukaryota; kingdom Metazoa; phylum Arthropoda; class Insecta; order Coleoptera; family Lampyridae; genus Photinus; species Photinus pyralis. The sequence goes on along the minus strand of NW_022170403.1, from coordinate 28,677,169 downwards.
CGCGTTTTCAAGTAATCAATTTTTAAGGTACCTTCTGCATCCGCCATTTTCTTGAAGTCAAAATAACTTAAAAACCATAAATTAGGTATATATATCGACATGTGAACTGAAATTTCACCTAGAATCAAAAAATGCAATAAAAAATAGGAGTCGCCATGTAAAAGAACGAATTTACTAACTACTTTCGGTATTTCCGGAAATGCCACCATTTTTAAAATATGTTACATCGATTCAACTCCTAAGTAAAAAAAAATGTTAAAAACCTACATATTTCACTTTGCGATAAACGTTTAACTAAAGCTTCCAAAAAAACACCCTGTATACATATGTTTAAAACATGTTTTGTCCCTACCCATTAAAAGCTCGTTTATACAAAAAGGTCATGTTTGAATGTATAAAATATAAAAAGATGTTTCCAACTCTACTACTTATAGCAAAATAGTTCAATAAATCTGACGTTTATATTTAATAGGAAACTATTGGTACTTTAGACATTGTGTTCCATCACTATAATCAATATGAACTAGTACACTAAATCATGTGCATGTACTAGACAAAATCCATTTTTCAAGCCATCATCAAGAGGATTCACAGAAACGAAGTTAGCAAACACTTCCCCATGACCCTATTTGAAGGAATGGAAAAAAGTCGTACGGAATGAGGACAGGACAATGAAATGTTTTTCCATACAAATTGCATACATACAAGTTCGCAAATAGGACAATGGGTAAACTTCGAAGTTTAATAAATCAATAAAATTTCTGTATGTGTTAATCTAACTTAAGCCCTTACTTATAATTCCCCTGTTACATTTAGTTAGTTTACGACCGCCACTTTACGTCACATCCATTCCTTTCATGCAAATTTTCCAAGCGTTAACTCATTTGAGCGTTCCGATTTTAAGACAGAACGGTTTATCTACACACTCTCCGCAGCTTGTAATTGCTAAAAAAACCCATCGAACATGACAAGTGGCGGCCACAAAAATAATAATCCACCGTTGGTTCATAAATCATTGTGTTTTTGTATCGTATAAAAGTCAGCTGGTTTATTCTTTTAATAAGACAAGTCGACCACCAGCCAATTGTATAAGAAAAAGAGTCGACATACCTTTATTATCGAGAAAAACAAACGTAGAACTTGCTGATTGATTGATCTATTAGATATAATTGCCTATTTACGAACGTAAGGCACCTTATTTAATTCAAATACGCTCTTTTCTTTCCTTTTTGCGACGTCCAGTTCGGCCAAAAAGGAGAGCGACATGCAGTTCATAAATTTTCGATATTAATTATAAATCGTCATGACCAAAATTTATAGGCGGGTGCACGCGATGGTTATTAATGAATCTTTAATTGCTTATTTATAGATGGCGGTTAATAAATTTCGAAACTGGGTACATTTTGGTATTATTACGGAAAGGAATTTGGGTGACGAAATGTTTTGATGTCTCTTGTCACTCGCGACTGGGCAATTAATTATAGGTGACAAATAGCGCAGGTTTTCTTGCAGGTTGTGAAAATTCATCACATTAAATGCATTTACAAATAACATGTTATACTTACTGCTCAAATAAATTAAGTGTAAACATGAAACGGTTAGGCGTACGCAGCCAAGATTAGAAAATTGTTACGAACACCGCCGGTACGTGTTTTTTTAATAACGTAATGAAAGTGAGAAAATTTATTGGACTTGAGTAATTCCCTTTACGTCCATACGATTCAGTTATCTTGAATTTATTTACACGACGCGTTTCGGTATTATATGGCATTAGTTTTAATTATATAAAATACTCCTACTGTAAAACTTTCGCACCGTTTCATCTAAAAATTAGACTAAACCGGCGACTAAAACCGGTATCCCAAATTAAATAAAATGTGTTAATATAACTTGTTACTTAATTAGTGGAAGGCGGTGCAGACGAGAACATAATTTGTTTCTAATCTAATGATATGCAAACGATTCGACCGGTATCATAATATGACCGGTATTGGCTCTCAATAGATATTAACCCAAGCCCACTACTTGAGACTTAAAAGATGTGGAAAAGATCCATAAGGTACCAGGCACTAGCTGCCCGACCCGGCTTCGCACGGGTGTTTATAATTTTCGTATTCGTAGTTACATGTTGGGATGGATGTGTATGATGTTGGTTACAGAAAAAATAATATCTTAAAATTTGGATTTGCACCAAAAAATGATGTCATTTGGAATACACATCAGTTATAACGTTGAATATTTTGCAAGAAATGCTTTGATAGAGGGTTTTGCCCTGAAACAAGTAATCGTTGAATTCAGTGGTTCAGGTGGCGTTGTAAGTTGCGGCCATTTGACCTTTCTACTGGCACAATATAATCCTGCTGGTTCTAGTCGAAACCTCAAAGCGGAAGGAATTCTGTGGAGTATTGGACTTGATCATCAACTTTTTGAAGACACTCAGGTTTACCTTAGAACTTAGAACTGCCGTTTACTTGTTCCAAAAAAATTACAACTTGTACGTCACACAAATAAAAACAAAAGTTGAAAATTTTTGGTTTCAACAGGATGGTGCACCCGGGCACAACGTCTTAATCGTGCAAGCATACGTATCGAACATTTTCCAGGAATTTATCCGCAAGTTGTGCGCGGGTGCTGTCTTGTAGAGTTCAAAAAGTGGCAATGAGAAAGTGTCTTATGTCTTTCTTGTTGTATCTGTTCAAATAAGACTAGCAAAAAATAAACATAAAATCGGCAAGTTTCGGTTTTTTTGTCATATCTTCGGAAGTGATCGGAATTTTTTTTGTTTTCTCTAAAGCACGATAATAATGGTTTAATTGCGCATCTTTTCTCTAATTTGACCATCGTCGTATCTTCTATGGTTTCGATCTCCATGATAGACATCCTTATCTTGGACACTCTTTCCCAGGGAGAGAAAGCCCGTACCCATGAGTACTTCGTCGTACCTACTGTAGTTTATAGTAAATCTTAAATTACTTCTTAAAAATTTGGTAAATTTAATCCCTTTATGGCTTAATTGTATGTTGGGTCGTCCTCAGAGGCACAGGTTGGAATGAATTTTGTAGTCACGGCAAACCTTGCCCTTTTTATAGATAGAATTTGCGGAGATGATTTTAAAGCAGCTGCAGATTTAGGGTAGGTAGGTACGAATTTTTATTTTTATTCATGACGATTATTTTCCTAAATTAATTACTAAAACGTTTGCATCCTTTGCATGCTATTCTTTGCTTTCATTGCCCTGTTTCCTATTTGCTTGCCTTAGAGCATCACATGTTTCGATAACGCAAGCACAACAAAAAGAGAACTATCTAATTTGATGCGCATAAATAAATTTCGGCGATTCATTTTTATATATACGGGGTGTCAATTTTAAAACTTGCAGTCGGCCATGTTTTCCAAACTAAAGAATATATTGAAAATCGCGCAAAACCGTTTCGGAGGTATCGAGGGGGAACCAGAATGACGATATGAGTGACAACCTCCCACCCCCCATTAACCCCCCAGCTCTCCCTCTTCAAAAATCCTAAGTTGCAACCCCTCACCTGTGACACATCGTTGGAAAGCTACTGAAAAATGCTTTCCAGTGGTAACAATAAAGTCAATATTCATTAAGATAATTTAACAACAATTTTCTAATTAACAAAAAAAAACTAAATGTTTACGTTGAGGGATTTATGGCAAATTGGACAAGAACTTCAATCTGAGCTGCTTCATTAAGCTTACTTAATTGCTTTTTTTTTTATTGATAACAGATCCTGTTTCTTCGAATTTAGCGACCAAATCTTGAACATAGGCATGGCTTAATTTTTATTTTTTTTGTTAATTATTAAATTTTTGTTAAATTGTCTTAATGAATATTGATTTTATTGGCACCATTGCAAAGCATTTTTCAGTAGCTTTCCAACGATGTGTCACAAGTATGGATTTTTGAAGAGGGGGGCTGGGGGTTAAAAGGGGGTGGGAGGTTGTCATTCATATCGTCATTCTGGTTCCCCCTCGATACCTCCGAAACGGTTTTGCGCGATTTTCAATATATTCTTTAGTTTGGAAAACATGGCCGACTGGAAGTTGTAAAATTGACACCCTGTATAAAATAATATATAGACTTTCGCAGTAATTCGTCCTGCAATCGGATGAACAGTTTAGGGACCCCCAAAGTTTAGTCGCAATCGGATGAAGGGTTTAGGCAAGCATAAGGGACATTCATACGTACAGACAGACGGACCTTTTTTTATTACATAGAAACCTTCGCGGACATACGTCATACTATTCCCCAAAGTTTAATCGCAATCGGATGAACGGTTTAGGCAGGCATAAGAGACATACAAACATTCATTTTTATTTATAGGTATAGATTATTTATCAATACTTTGTGTCACTGGTACCAACTAAAACCATTTCGAGTAATGTTTAATGGTTCATATACCTAGGGACTTTACAACGTAATTAAGGAAGATTCGGGTAGTTGTTGTAAATGGGTTGAGATATTTTCGAAGGATGAACCAACAAAAAATACGTAGGTAATTTATACACAGGCATATAGTATTATAATCGAAATTCGCCCACGAATCTATTCCAAAGAATTTTCCGAAGAGTCACACCGGAAAAGTCCTTCACAAATGACCTCTCCTTGAATACCTTTTCAAGGTTTTGAAGGGTGCCGAGTTCATAACAATGTTGCATGAATTATTTCGTTATTTGGCATATTGGGCCGGTCTGTCGGTGCGTATTATGTGATATCCACTAATTTTACGCAATTTCGGATAATTATATTATTCCAAAGTGAGGGATCCCGATGACGTATCTGAGAAGGTAGTAGGGGTTACCATTTGTGAGTAGCTCTTACCAGCTTGAAAATGAGAGTAATGTTGAGGTTGCCTAGATCTAGTGTCTGTGTTCATTGGTTCTAAAGAAACTTATGGTGTGGGCATCCACAGTAGGTAGCTGGGTGATCTCCTTTGCAGTTAACACAGTATGGTGTGTCGGTATGTTTTTTCCACATTAATTGAAGTCATGGTCTTCATTGCATTTCACATCATGGTTTCGATGCACAATAGTTCTTAGTGTGCCCATAGTTTTGACATTTATGGCATTGTGGAATGTGTAGTGGTTTCCTCCTGGCTTCAACTATAATTTTACAGTTTAACAGATGTTCTAGTTTAAGGATGTCTTTCGCTTGGTCTGTGTAAGTGAGTACAACCGCACAAATTGGTATTGGTTTAATGTCAGCGGAAAGTAGACGTGTAACACTCAATGCCGGCTAGTCTAAAAATTGGAGTTCTTCCTGGATTTCTTCGTTGGTGAGGGATATTGGTGTGTTTATGTACGGTTTGTCGTTTAGGTTTTGGAACGTGTGGAATTGTTTTTTTTATCTATATAATGTTTATTAATAATAATAATAATAATCTTTCCTGATAGCGTTGACTATTGTGGCCATTAATAGCTATGTTGAACCCTACATAACTTCACCAGACACAGACACAGACACTAATCGTTACTTGATTTTAATCCGTGCGATTAGTTAACCAGGCTAGACCTGAGTTCTCACAAGAAACACCGACCATAATAATAATGGTCATCTATTGAAGGATAACGCTGTACATACTAATAAACAGAATTCATGACTATTAAATAGAAAATAAAAAACTAACGCCAGAGTCACCTTCAATAGGGCGAAGTTCAGATTTATGAATAGGAAATTCCATAATCTGATCTTCCACTTAACCCTAATACTTAACAATAATTTTTATTGAAAGAAAGAATACGTCCCGAGTACAAAATTATATTAATTAATTTAATATGAATTAGTTGGTTGTTTAACTGATTAGTGGCGTACCATTTGCAATAAATGGCAATAATAATTTATAGATAAAGAAGAGAGGAAGTTAATTAATAAAAAAAAGAGAAAAATATCAAGATAAATAAAAAACAAAAAAAACAAAAAATAAAAGAAATTTTACTAAATTTTTTTGATTTTCATAAATACTTTTAGTAAGGCGATGTCTGAAATGGGCAGTCCTAAGTGTTTTTACACATTCAGGCAGTGTGTTATATAAATTACTAACGGTATGAGAATGACTTTTTAAACAAATGCGATTTATGGATTGGAGGTGTGATTAAAACTTTTCTTTCTAATATTTACGCTGTGAATATCATATCTAAATTTAATTTTGTCAAAAAGGTAATTCGGTTCCTTAGTAGTTATAATTTTGTGAAATAGAACTGATGAATGCAGAACTCTCCTGTTATACATATTAAGCCATTTAGATTCAGTTAATTTATGAGAGATACGATGGTGTTCCTTAATACCATATATGAGCCGAAGGCAAGAGTTCTGCAATCGCTGGATTCTTTTCACATCAAAGCTACCAAGACACGGTCCATACACAGTATCGCAATGATTAAAGTGCGACAGTACAAGAGACTCACATAACAACATCTTCAATTTCCCACTTAGGCAGTATCTTTGGTTAAAAATAAGATTCAAATTTATATACGCTTTCCGTAATAAAGAAGTAATATGTTGGGAAAATTTCAAACCTTCATCTAAAATCAGATCCAGATTTTTGGCAGTTTCTTTCACAAGCAGAGCCGAGTCTGCCACCTTAACATCCACATCCTGTTTAATTAAGTTTCTGGCTTTACGTTGCCTAAATACCATGACTACGGATTTCGCTGCATTAATTTTTAAACAGTGCTTTTCAGAAACATTTACAAGAGCATCAATGTTAGAATTAATTAATTTATTAGCTAAAGCCACATTATCAGGTTGAAAATCTATTTGAAGCTGTGTGTCATCGGCATATAAGTGATACCTGCAATGCTTAACATGATTTCTGGAGTTGCACGGGTACAACGAATATAGTAATGGGCCTAGATTAGATCCTTGGGGCACCCCAGCTGTAATGTTTTGTTTTGAATGTAAACGGTGTACCTAGTTGTAACGATTATTTTTAAGGCGGTTTGTTTTAGTTCAGTATTGAACTCATTTTTGGTAATTTTCTTATACACTTTACATTTATTTTGTGGTTAAGTGTTGGGGTACTTGGCTCATTAGTAGCCAGTAATTGAAAACAGTTCAAAAAATTGTTCAAAATGGAAAAAGTAATAAACCGCAAATGGCACACAACAATTAACGGCGACACTGGTTTCTTAAATGACAGTCATGACAGAACAAAATTACTAACGAAATTCAAACCGTCAATCTAATAATGCAAAAAATACTAAAACCTTACGCGCGAAATTCAAGCGATCATCACTTCTAATGAATCACCCGGTATAAACGACCTTATAGGTGGAAATTATTGCTGATTGCTTTTTGAGCTCCTAAATGCCAATTGGAAATTGTAAGTTCTGTTTATGACAAATCAAAGGGTAACATAAAGAGCTGTTATAAACTTTTTTCCAAACAGGCACTTTTTCACCCGATGTAATAACTTTAACTCTTTAAGACGTTAAGTAAATCACGTCAATTTTATAAGACACTAATAGCCGAAAATTGCGTAAATACTATAAATCAGCGAACTTATTACGAAAACTATAAAAACTTGCAAAATAATAATCGTCAAGGATTCGGGGAAGTTAAAAAAGCACTGCAAAAATATAAAAGTCACATCGCCAAAATTTGTGGGCATGTTTCGTAAAATCCTTCTCCTTTCTGCTTTACTCCCTCTAACTGTTTTTAAATTATTACTTACTTCTTCGCTTTCTTTTTACCTGCATTTATTTGATGTAGGTACGTAAAGAGCTGCCTTATTAATATAATCATTAGGCATTTTCTACGCGGCTCGAGTGATCATTCAGTACTTGATAAAATAACGAACTTAAAAGTCAAAATGGAATGCGACAACAGCATTCCTTGTGGTTTTTCAAAACCAAATTAGAAGCTTTAACACTTGTACTTGCAGAAATATTTGCTACATATTTGGAAAGACGCGTTGAAACTACAAGTAAAATCGATGGATGATTTTTATTTGCTTGTCAACGCTGTCGGTTTAATTTTACTGGTTGCGGTGTCTGAATTTTAACTCATGGGAAAAACGTCCACCTCATCTTTTCTTCATTACGTGTTCGCAATTTTTTGAGATGTAGGTACGCAAGTAATTTTAGCACGTTTTTTATGCATCAATTAACGAATTCCCAAGTATGCAATAAACTGATTCAAATTGCCACTTTACTAAGCGAAATGGTTTATATTTAGGTATTGAAGTGACATTAATAAATACAATAATAGCAATAAAGGTTTCGGGTCGTTATACCCCGTTTGGTAGTTGCTTTATGGGACATTTAAGCACTTTTTTGTAACAAACATCATTTCGCATTTTACTTTCACATAATATGAACGCCACCGGAAAATATAACCGTGCGAAACATGCCAGACCGATCGTTAAATCATAAAACAATGAACGTTGCGCGGTTACAGGGGGAATTAAAACATTAAAGCCAGTATCGTTTGTGGAAAAAAATAGCAATTAAAGTAAAGGAATTTTTATTCCATATTTAAAAAGAGGATTCTTCTACGAACATAAACCTGGTCGCAATGTGCGCCTTGACGAAGCACTGAAGTAGTTTAAAGTGCCTTATTTACGATGTATTTATTGGCTTGTCTTTATGGTTAAGTGGACAACCGCACGGTGCTGTGTAGGTCGCGCATTTCCCGATCAAGGTGAAGGCTACCGTGTGATAGGTATTCTTTTACCTATATTATAAAGGATAATTTGAGTAAATTGGTATAACATATTATACGGAAGTGTAAAAGATCCACGCAAGTTATTTTTTATTAATGTACAGACGAGTGTACAGCTGTATCTGTTAATTTACACAAGTATCTGGGTATTCTGAGAATACAGATTTACACTTTCGGGAATGAATTAAGAGGTTACCCAACGACCCGTTTCTGCCAATGTTAAAGCATTTTCAGTTTCGTATAACTTCCAGTTCCCCACGCTTCCTTACAATGGTGTGCCATAGTGTTTATTTCTTTTTTTTAATTTATGCAAAATTTGAAGTGAATTTAACCTAAATCCAACGGTTTTGGAAGAAATTAAGTCTCCAAAATTCTTAAAAGGATCCTCACTTTTGAAAATCAGTAAATTTAACTTGAATGGAAAGCAACTTTGTAACATTTTGGAGAGGCACTATTTTTTCATAAATCTCACCTTACCTCAAACAATGGTAACAATGGTAACACATTGACATGATATACCTACCTACCCTATAATGATATTAGTATTTTTAGTTAGCATTACTTTTCTTGTACCATATAATTAACAACCTTCTTTACTGTTTCATATAGTGGGAGCGGCTCGTGATAAATATTGGTATTATTCGGCATTTCGTATTAAAATTGTGCCACTTGGAACACATGTTCCCTAGACCTATTGGAGTGATTTGAGTCGCAGAGCGGGAAGTTCCGTCCCTTAGGATTGAAAATGGCGCCAATTTCAGGAAATATATGTTTTTAGAGCGATTTTTACGTTTGGGGTGACGTTTACGAGGTTTCCGACGGTGAATATGACAAAAATAATATCCAAAGCTAATTTCTGTGTGGGAAGCACGTTTCATTTATCATATAGTTGACGCCAAATTAAGTTGGGTATGACTCATTCTTAAAATTGTACGGATTAAGATTCAAGCAACGTCAGTCGTATCTAAATCGACGTTTAGTTAATATGCGCACGGGTAGATGTCTCTGTAACTTGTTAACTTCAAGTTCAACTTTTAATCTGTCAAACTTCGAGGTTGCGTAAATTGATATGCGGATTCAAAACTAAAAGCACTTAAAGGGAACTGTTAAAGGGAACTGTTACTATTTATAGTAGTGAATTATTAAAATAGAAGAAATGGTTGTTATAATTATCTCCACTTATTTGAACCTATACTTAATGTAGGTAAACACACCGATCCTCTGCATTCATTTATAACATGCATTTCAGGCAGAAAACTGGCAAATCAAATGCGTTATTCTAAAATGTTGAACATTAGCTACGAGCAAGGTTTCACAATATCGTATACAGTCCTCTTCTTTCGGCAAAGGTGATTTGGTAACGAGACATCTGTATCTGTACATATCGTGCTTCAGCTTATGAGATTATGTCAAGAAGAAGTCAAAAACAATTTCGTTATACTTATAACAGATGTTCAGTTCTAGTTTAGATGCTACAAGATAATTATAAAGTTACGTCAATGGTTTTCACAATTTCATATGCAAGTTGTTACAATTTACCGATTAAACTCTCCACAAGTGCAAAGTAGTTTTAAAAAAAAAACTGTTTCTTGATGTATTGAAGTAAAAACGTAAAAATAAATGTTAACCAGGTAAACACGAAATGACAGAAGAAAAGCTGAGGAATGCGCGACATACGTTTTAGACCGCCCGTATGAATTGTACAGCAGACTCAAGTTACGAAGTTCTATCCTTCTCTAGCAACCGTCAATCTGTGTGAGAGGCACCGTTCCATACGCTAATTATTGCAATACATAGCGATGAGTCATACCCAACTTAATTTGGCGTCAACTATATATGTATAGGCCAATTGTATGATATCTTTAACGTCCGACAAGATTCAAAGGTTTTGACTGATTTTCGTAGTTGAGATGGCGTTTCTGAGATTCTTTTGGGTGAAGATTACCAAAAAGACCCATTAAAGGCCTTTTTTATGAATTTTTTTGTGTTTTGAATAAACAGATCGAGGTTAACTAAGTGCAAATCTGAAACTTATTCATTGAATCCTGTTTTTAACTAAAAATTGTTGATTATTGAAACGTATTTACAAGTAAAAATTCATCAGTCATCAAATGCCTCATCATCGCTCAGATCTCCTGTTGCAGTCGAGCTATAAAAATTATTTAGCTAAAATCATTAAAAATAAAACGCTGACAGTCATGTTTATAATAAGCATGTACATATACAGGGTGACACTTTTAAAACCTTCAATGGGCGATATCGTTTTTTATATTAGAGGTATCACAAAATGGCCAAAACCGTTTCGGTAGAATCGAGGGGGAAGCAAAATGGTCGTATAAAGAAGGAATCAACTTCAACCTCGTACCCCCCGCCACCCCCATGCCTAAATTTTGAATTGTGACGTATCACTTGTGATACATCATTGGAAAGCTCTTAAAAAATGCTTTTCAGAAATACCAACACTGGTACATTTAAACTGCCCATTCACAACTTATGTAATAAAAATGAGTAATTTGAGTATTTGTTGAATTTGTCAGTGTTTGAAATAAAAAAAAATTTCTTAGATCTAGTGATGCTTTGGAAAAACAATGACAGCAATTTTTAGTAAATAATAATTTTCTATTACTTTATTTGTTGATCGGTTATTATTATTTTAGTCTCGTTTTTAGTATTTCTTGGCAAGAAAATTACAAATTTTGAATTTAACTAAAGATTTCATAATGGTGTACACGTTAGCCGAAAGAGTTGAAATTATTTTCATCTATGGTTCTGAAGCGTGATCTGCATTTAGAACAGCAGCTGTTTTTAATGCCCGACACCCAGAACGACGTGTCAGTCACACTTATGTTGCAATGTTAGTGACTAAATTTGAAGAAACTGGGTCAGTGGAAAATAAAGAAAAGAGACGGACCAAGAATAATGGATGAAGCTACTCAGATTGAAGTTTTGGGTCATTTTGGTGCAAACCCAACATCATCTATTCGAAAAGCAGCGACTATGACCGGACTTTCGCGAGAAACTGTACGACGAACTCTTAAGGTGCACAAATTCTACCCTTATAAGATGCAGATTGTACAGGAACTAACCGAAGACGACTCCGATCGAAGAATTTTGTGAAATAATGACCGAGAATATTCAAAATAATCCGGAACTGGTGAAAAACATTTGTTTTAGTGATGAATGTACATTCTTTTTAAATGGAAATGTGAACGAACATAACTGCCGGTATTGGGACGATAAAAATCCTCATCTTTTTCGCGAGGGGCATACTCAACGGCCCCAAAAAATTAACGTCTGGGCAGGTATCTTAGGTGATAACATCATTGGTCCTCTGTTTATCGAAGGAAATTTAACTGGAGATACTTACCTAAACATGCTACAAAATACTCATGAAATAGAGAATCAAATAAATCCAATTGACGGAAACATGAATTTGATTGAAGATTTCATACATTTTCAACAAGATGGGGCTCCTCCTCATTACTGTATGGCTGTCCGTGAATTTTTAGATGAGAAATTTCCGGGACAGTGGATAGGACGAAGAGGTCCTATAGAATGGCCAGCACGATCTCCAGATCTGACACCATTGGATTTCTTTCTTTGGGGTCATTTAAAATCGGTTGTGTACAGAACTGAACCAGCTTCCATAAATGATCTTCGCTACCGGATAGTCAGGGAGTGCCGTTCACTTTCCAGGGAAGTGTTTAAAAATGTTAGAAATGAATTTGAAAACCGTTTTTAGTGTAATAAATTGCGAATGGGCAGTTTAAATGTACCAGTGTATGGTATTTCTGAAAAGCATTTTTTAAAAGCTTTCCAATGATGTATCACAAGTGATACGTCACAATTCAAAATTTAGGCATGGGGGCGGCGGGGGGTACGAGGTTGAAGTTGGTTCCTTCTTTATATGACCATTTTGGTTCCCCCTCGATTTCTACGTGACACCAGCTTTACTTGAACTCTCCAATTCACAAAGAGGAATAACAGAAAAAACAATTAAAACTTTGGAAGAATTTACTACCGTTCTCTATGACTCCGAAGCACAGGAGAAATCCTCTACTAATAAAATATTTATTTTGTACCAAAAATAAATTACTGCAGTTCCTGTCCCCAATCAAGCAGGTCATGTGTTCAACAGGAGATCTGAGCGATGATGGGGCATTCCCCTTTGATGACTTATATCTTTTTACTTGTAAATACGTTTCAATAATCAACAATTTTTAGTTAAAAACCAAATTCAATGAATAAGTTTCACCTTTGCACTTAGTTTACCTCGACCTGTTTATTCAAAATACTTAAAAATTCATAAAAAATAGCTATTTGTGTATTAAGAGCGCAAAATGATATATTCTCAATTGAAAGAGACATTTGCCGCGCTAATCTCTTGAAATCAACAATCAATTTGCGCTCGAATTACACACAAGATTTTTTCTACAATCGAGCAGTTCACATATTTCCAAAAATTTAAATTTTTCACTCAAATATAGATTATTATTTTAATCTTATGCCTAAATGAAAGATGTCATTTACTCGTTGTCATTGGAGCAATGCATATTTGATTTATAGTTTATAATTTGGAGAGTGAGCGTTTTTTTTTATTTTGTCGCTTATAAGCGACAAATTGACATTCCTCGAAAAATATGACGTTTACGTTGTCAAATAGGAGCGCAAATGCCTACTTTGGATATCGATTGTAGAAAAAGGTCTTTAATGGATTTTTTTGGTCATCTTCACCCAAAAGAATCTCAAAAACGCCACCTCAACCACGAAAATCGGTCAAACCTTCCAAGAAACTTTCGAATCCTGTCGGACGTTAGAGATATCATACAATCATGCTTCCCACAAAGAAATTAGCTTCGGATATTGTTTTTGTCGTTTTCACCCTCGGAAACCTCGTAAACGTCACCCTAAACGTAAAAATCGCTCTTAAAACAGATATTTCCTGAAATTCGCCTCAATTTTGAAAATTGGCGCCATTTTCAATCCTAAGGGACGGAACTTACGGCTCTGCGACTCAAATCACTCCAATAGGTCTAGGGAACATGTGTTCCAAGTGTCACAATTTTAATACGAAATGCCGTTTGTTCTCACGGGCCGCTCCCACTAATATTGTATCTCGAAATTCTAATAACCCACGATGTTGATGCCAGCCTATAAAAAAATACAATAAGACCATTACACTTCCACTAGTGGAGATATGCTGTGTAAAGGCTTAGGTATGTTTACAAGGATCGAAGATTCAGCCTCTATGGCACCGGCAACAAAATTAATTTTTAATTCGCTCACGGTTAGCTCAGTAATAATGTTTTTATATCTCTCACCTTGCGAAGGGTTGCCCTCTTCTTAAAATCTGAAATTCAAAGTCTAATGCTCTGGTAATGCACCGATTACTTGTCTTTAAATTTCCTACTTATGCCGTTGTATGCAAAATTTATTTATCGCACAAGGTGCTGTCCAATTACGTCACTGAACGTTAAGGAAATTGATTTTAACTAGCCATTACTGTTAGCAATTCGAAATGGAATCTTATTTGTTTATCACATTGAATTTTAATATCAGTTTATTTAAAATCTCTCACTCCCCCACTTCTTTCGCTATTTGAATTTCGCCCGGTAGAAATACCGAAACGGGCCTTCCTTTTTCAACTAGCGTACCCTCTTAAATCACGTGCTCGTCTTTTTAAACAGAACTGAACGAAACTTTTACGTCCCAAGCGATCATGACAACCGCGCTCGTTTTCTGCAATACGTTTTTTGTTATCGGCAGACATACTTTTGTTAACGTTCACTATGAAGCAGTACGTGTGTAAATTTTCCTATACTGAACAGAATACAACTTTTCGGTATTTAGGTCGAAATAATGACGCTTACACAACAATAATAATTTTTCGGTTGATCTGAAACCACTCAATTTTCTATTTTAGAGGAAAAACTGTAATCTTTGCTATATTTTTTTAGGAGTTTGTCTACTGTACCTCTTAATATAATAAAAGTGGAGCAATTTTTCTCACATCTGGTAGATCTTCAGGATACAATAATTCATAAATATTCATTTTTAACGTAGTTAATACAAAGAAAAACACTTCACACAGAAAAAAGATCACCCCAATAGCAGGCATTAAGGAGAACGACAAAGTTATATTGTAAAAGTCCCGTAAAAGAATTGTTAATATATTTTTAATTAGGTGTAAGTCGATTAATAAAGCTATTAACTAAAATTATTATTTTTGATTAATACAGTCCATTAATATACGATCAATCAGCTTGGTGATTGTTTCAAATTCTAACCAATCAGATGATTTTTTATCTGATTAAACGCTAGGTAGCTTTTTAACAGCGATAAAAATGCGTGTAGGAATGCGTAAAATTTACTGTCTTTTATTAATCTCCATAAAATACACTCGGTCTTGGTTTTAAATCAGAATAATTTTATTTATTCACTCAAATTTTGTTGCTTCCTGGAAAAAACTCTCGATCAAAAGCACATGATAAAATCGCTCCATGCTAAAGCTGTCGCGATTCACACTTTTGATCTCAAGATTTTTCCGTTGCAACAAAAGTTTCGTATAAAAATAAAATTATCCGATTAAAAATCAATGCGTATTTACCCCCGAATAATAAACAAATTTTTTCTAACCTGAAAAACCTCCAACACAGGAATCTTCGTGCCACGTTAATGGAACTGCTAAACGAAAATTTATCGTACGAGGATTCGTTATTATATTCCCAGATAGCAAATAAAAAATGCTGCGAGTAATGGTCCCGGCCAAAATAAACCATACACAAAACACCTCAAACCTAACTACCTCTCCTTACTTCCAGTACACATCCGTGTCCCGGTACAATAATGCAAATTCAATTTTGACTTTAAATTCCAGATTCAAAGCAAACAATGGACACGATAAAACTCCAAAAGGACCACTTGAAATGAACTTTGGGCAGAGAGCAACAAAATAAGTAAGCGTGAGACATATCTGAATCGTTAAGGGATCGAATAAACACACGATTTTCTTGATTTCACATAAACAAAATTTATTCTATAAACATAAAATCCTACTTATCAAAATTGGATTACAACAGCATCCCAATAAACAAACCTCGTCTTCTAAATTTTTAAAGGACAACAGCTCGGCCTAGAAATTGGCAAAAGGCTTCTTCTAACGAACCTCAACTCGGCCTCGAAATTGGAAAAGGCTAACTCCGGTATTTAAACTCTTTAAAAAAGTCAAAATTTCTTATCTAATTATCGACGCCTGGCAACTCGACAAACCAATGAACACCTTACCGTATACAGGACGCTTTCATCAGTTACATAGGCAGATCTTATCTACAATACATTTCCTATGAAAGATAACTTTTTTATTAAAAGACATCAATCTTTTATAAAAATAAACGAAACACCCAATAAATATAATTTAATCTGCCACATAAATTAATTAACAAAACCGTTCATTGATAAGGAAGAATAAGATAAAATTTTCCTATCCATAATAATTCTAGGAACTAATTTTTTTACGAAACAAGTAAACAAATACCTTTGGATCAAGCTAGATATGCAAATTGGTTTTGTGTTTAAGCGTAGGGAATCCTACCGGATTAATTAAATGAATTGAAATAAACATTTGATTAGTAATTGAACGACGCGTTTTTACTTCTGGTGACTGGAACTAATCTTCAACGTCCAACCCGACTTTGTTTACACAGCAGTATAAAAAGGAAAACAAAATTTTACTTTAATCTACTATAAAAATATTCATTTGGTTTTTCTGCAAAATGGTCCTGAAGAGCTTATGTTCGTCATTGTCCTTAAATTGTGCCCTTCTTAGTGTTTTCTTATTTTTGAGATTCTGGAACAATAAATAGTCACTTCGTGCTAGATCTGGACTATAAGGCTTTTGAAAATCTGGACTTTAGTGAAGCAACAAGATACCTTGCGTCAGTTTCCCGCGTCTCTTCACTTTAATAGCATCCCTAAGACAATACATTTCCGTTCCCGTACTACCCTTATTAATACAATCAATCAGCAAAATTCCATGACGGTCTCAAGAACTGGTTGTCATTATTTTTCCTGCAGAATGGGCGACTTTAAACTTCTTGGGAGGGTTGGAGCCCTTAATATGCCACTGCGTCGACTCTTGATTCAATTCAGAATGATAATATTAACCGAGGTTCATCTCCAGTGACAAGTCGATTATGAAATTCTGAAAGCCGTGGTTTCTGAAACTCCCAGTGAAACTACCACGTCGCTTCTTTAGTCTTGCATTCTCCTGTACCAAAAACATGGTTTTTTCAGCTGCTTCTAAAGTGGTCACGTCAACAGGATGCCCTAGAGGGCGCTCGTCATCCAGTGATTCTCGGCCAATTTTGGCTACTCGCAAATGGTTGACTTAGAGGTCAGAATTATTTTCACATTTTCGAAGACTAACTGCAGTTTCGGCGCCATCTCAGAGGAGGGGTTTTGTAAGAAAATTTACAGAATCTTATTCAAAAACGTGTCTTCCTTTTTGAGAAAATTAAAAAAACAAATGATGGAATTTATAACAGTAGCGTCCAAAGGAAATATTTATTTGAAAACAAACTTTGTTCCTTTATCTAACCTTTGTTTGGCACAACTCGCACGTAACACCCCGTATATTCAACAAATAGTGTGACCCTTCAGAAAGATATTTGTTTCCCTTACAGCCGTTTTCTGTAATATACATAAATGGTGGAAACAGTACCTACCGATATCGAACCTGTTTACATGTAACAAAGTTTCTTACTTAAATTATAGAGAAATTAGGAGGCCGTATCGATCAGGCCGAAACTAATACCTTCTATCCATTAGGTAAACATAGAAAGTTAATTGACCATGTTCAGCCTCCGCATCTTGAAATTCCAGCAAACAACAATAAATCACGTTGATATAATTTATAAAAGATATGAGCGCGTCCAGGAAGGCGTCCTCAAAAAATTAAGCATACAAAAATACCTGAAAGGTTTGCGACATTAACGTACATTAATCAGATAGAACAAAAGATTAGGGATTCTATAAATAAGAAAAGCGTAAATATAGCGCGGAAGGAAAAATTACAAGAAAGCGGTTTGGAAAGAAAATTGGAAAGTCGTGTTTATGGCACCTTCGACGTTTTAACTTGTTACCTAAAGATTTCTGCAATTTCTTGCTTCCGTCTGCTATTCGCGAAATCGTTTTTGCTTGGAAGCTTTTCTATTTGTACCCCATTCATATTTTTCTCCTATTTACGGAAACATTAGATAAAAGTCACCATAAATTTTGGATTATTTCCATTAATACTGATAGTTTTTTTTCGATATTAAATCATTTCGTAATTTATGGCTGGAATTTGCATCAAGGTAGGCCCGAGTGTAAAAAAATACGATAGATATATTATGCAAAGTGTTATTTCTGTTATTTATGTGGAAGATAAAACAAAGGGAGGAATGCTCGCTTTCAGGAAATACAAAGTGGAAAGCTAATTGGGGAAGGTCGTGACTTTCCACAATTAACATCCCTCATTTTTCAGCTCAACGCGTGTGTGATAAAACAAGATGAAATTAAGTATACGTTCCGTTAAAATTCCTACTTAAAAAGTGCTCGCCGACAATAATATAAAAATTAAGTGCCAATAAAATTTAATACACAAGTGCTTTGATTGCGAAAAAAAGCGGGAAAAAAATTTTGTGATCGTGTCGTGTAATGTCTTCATTATCGCGAGCGCAAAGTTGGCCTCTATTATCTGGTGCAGCAGCCGCGGAAGATATACGTCCGGTTACCCCGAAGACAACGCAAGTGCAAGCACGTCGCTTTCTCTGCCGACATTATTACCCTGAAGGTGGATGGGGATGGATAATATCCGTATGTGCGATGTTTGTACATATTTTAAATCACGGTGTGCAATTATCCTGTTCGCAATTGGTCACACCGGCTTCAAAGAAATATCACATAGAACCAGTACATCCTGCAGGTACGTTTTTATAATTACAAGTTTCGTGCATTTGTGCTGGCGTTTCGTCACTCTTTCAGCGTGAAGAATTCTTATCTGTATCATTTATGCAAATTGGTTTTTACCGTACTTCGTTTCAGATCGTTAGCGAATTCACATATCTGCTACATTTTCTGTGTATTATAGGAATCTTTCCACTAACAATAAGTGGTTAAATTTGTATATATTTTGTTAGATTTAGATAAATATCTACATACTCAACCCAGAGATGGCAAACGTGATCTGAAAGAAACCCTTCGGAATGAGAAGGGCGAACAGAGGGTTCCCAATCAAACTTCAATTCCATTTTTAGGGTTGACACAATTGCACTATCCTTAGCTGTGGTTTTCCACAAATAAAGGTTCGCATCATGAATTTTAGGGAAATTAATTATTTTCCTTAATTTGAGTTTATCCCTTAAGTTTGATCTTGTAATATAAGTTTTTTATGCTGCTGTATTAGTATACTCTTTAATAATATATGTAACGAAACCTAGTAGTTTCCACTAAAAGAAATAGGCCTCCCATGACCATGCAGAAGTACGCCACTGAGCACAAATTTAAACTACGTGGTTTGGTAGCAAATTTTTTATGTTTTGAATACCATACAAAGATTCTTTTAAAAAAATGCTGTTTTGAAAATATATCCAGTCGTCCAGGAAATGTTCACCCTCTTTGCCCTGTTTGTATCACACGAGAATAGCTCTAGGGACTTTGATTACAAGAAAGGAAAAAACCTCCCAGGATAGGTACTAACTTTCTTATTTATTTTCCAATTTACATTATACAATTTTATTATAATGGTTTTCAACTGATATCGGGTGGTTTCATTTCACTCGTAATCAGGATTTTACAGCGATATTGGTATATGGTACCATCATATTTCACGGAAATTGAATGTATTTACCAATAATGTTACGCAACGAAACGTGGGAATGGAGTAAAAATATAACATTTCAATCTTACTTGTCTCGAAAATTAGCAAATAATACCCCCCCTCCCTCATTTAAAATTTAAAAAAAATATGGCATTTGGCGAAGATCAATCAAAAATTTTTTTTCGATAAAAGATCTACAAAATTAGCTGAAAGTGGAAGTAGTGGTCTTATCCTGTGCTTCAATTCAAAACTTAACTGCGTAGAGCGATTTAGTTATTCTTACCATAAATATTTTTCGAATAAGGGCGACGATAATTTTGCTTTTGCTCCTACCTTTTTTTTAATTTCTTTTATAGTAAAGGAATTATGATCCAAGGAGTCCTACATGCTACGCACTCTGTCTAATAAGCACGTCTATATGTAAAGGTCGTAACTATACAGGGTGTTTTTTTGGGAACTTTAGTTAAAAGTTTCTGGGAAAGTAAAATAGGTAGGTTTCTGAAAATTTGTACTTAGGAGTTACTCTGAAGGCCGAATCGATGTAAAATATTTTCAAAATGGCCGCACTTCCGGAAACACCGGAAGTCGATAGTAACTTCGTTATTTTAAATGGCAACCCCTATTTTTTATTGCATTTTTGGATTCTACGTGAAATTTCAGTTCTTTTGATAGCCATATATCGATATCTGCCATTTATGGTTTTTAAGTTATTTTGACTTTAAAAAAAAATGGCGCATGCAGATGGTACCTTGATAATTGATTACTTGAAAAAGGTTATAGTCATGGCAACCCATTTTTATCAGTGCATAGAGAATGAATAGGGCTTTCTTTTACTGTACTTAAAACAAAGTTAAGTTGCGTACAACCGCACCTATGGAGATCCAAATTTAAGAAACTTCAAAGTCTATAAACTCAGTTTTTTTAAAATGGAATGACCATGTTCTTAATATTGCATGAGATAGAGAATCGAAATTGGCATATTTTGACTATACATGTTCCTATAGCTATCTTTAACAGTTTCTGATTTATTCCCATTTCATTGAAATGATGCCTTTTTTTTCGCATTTTCTTTTTAGTAGGCCATGATTTTATAACAATCGAATTTTAAACAAATCAAGGAATGGATTCTTTAATACCATTGATTCTAGTTCTAGTCTAAATAATTCATTAATAAATAACCCATTTATTAAGGATATAGGACGGAAAATTTTTGAAAAATCTAAACAGAGTTGTTCAACTGAATTTCTTAAACAACGTATAAGTCTGGAAATTAAGAGAG
Organism: Photinus pyralis; assembly: GCF_008802855.1. Lineage (NCBI taxonomy): Eukaryota > Metazoa > Arthropoda > Insecta > Coleoptera > Lampyridae > Photinus > Photinus pyralis. The sequence continues at coordinate 28,656,349 of NW_022170403.1, read as the reverse complement.
GTAATGCGATATCTGTTCTAGCAACAATTCCATACCAAAAATGTTTCAACGAAGTTTTTTATATTTTGCATTGAATTTAATTTGTTAATCTTGCATTTGCAATTCAATTCATTTTCTTAAATATTCTCTTGTAGAGCTTTGTACCACTTATGCTTCAACGGTTTGTAGTGCATTAGGGGTACAAAATTTCCAAAATTCATACAATTTCGTTCCAGTTTTCGAATGAATGTACGGAAAGCACGCGCCGCGATTCTGCCCATTTCACCATAAATAACAATTAAATTCCAAAATAGGTGAAACCACTGCGAGTCATTTTTCGATTTTTGAAAAACTTATGTTAACCTATAACAGTGGGTGACGGATTAGTGTCACTAGATTTGTTTAAAATTCAATAAAATTGTTATAGAATCATGGCCGACTACTAAAAAGAAAATCCGAAAAAAATAGTGTCAATTCAATAAAATGGGAATAAGTCAGAAACTGTTAAAGATAGCTATAGGAACATGTATAGTCAAAATATGCCCATTTCGATTCTCTATCTCATGGAATAGTAAGAACATGGTCATTCCATTTAAAAAAACTGAGTTTTTAGTCTTTGCAGTTTCATAAATTTGGATATCCATAGGGGCGGTCGTACGCAACTTAACTTTTTTTTAAGTGCACTAAAAGAAAGCCCTATTCATTCTCTATGCACTGATAAAAATGGGTTGCCATGACTACAACCCTTTTCAAATAATCAATTATCAAAGTACCATCTGGATCCGCCATTTTTTTTCTTAAAGTCAAAATAACTTAAAAACCATAAATGGCAGATATCGGCATTTGGGTATCAAAAGAATTGAAATTTCACGTAGGATCCAAAAATGCAATAAAAAATAGGGGTTGTCATTTAAAATAACGAAGTTACTATCTACTTCCTGTGTTTCCGGAAGTGCGGCCGTTTTGAAAATATTTTACATCGATCGGCCTTCGGAGTAACTCCTAAGTGCAAATTTTCAAAAACCTACCTATTTTACTTTCCTAAAAACTTTTAACTAAAGCTCCCAAAAAAACACCCTGTATTCACGGGAGTGTAACCTTTCGGGATTGTCAACTGTAATAACCTTCATGATGGTTTTGAACGAAAATTTGCGTCTTATAATTTTTTCTCGACATCCATAGGGTAATGGAACCCTGAATGGAACTAACGATCTTTGCGATTTTTTATTAAAAAATCCAACTTCAAGGCGCGACACTGCTAAAAAGAGAACAGTTCAGACTTTACGGTATAAGGGTATCACCTAATTGTACGTAGTATGTCTAAATACAATACTTTTTTTAAAATAGTGATTCCAGTGCAGTAGCACATATTTTGCGTGTTGGAGTAACTTTAAATCATAAGCATTTTTCATTGTCGTGCTTTAAAATTACAAAAATGTCAACCCCTGGCAAACTATTTGGTCGTGATCAGAGTTTTTTAGCAGATACATTAAAAGATATCGCATTTTGTCATAGGAAATACGAATGAGAAAGAGAGAGGAGAAAAATGTCTTGGTCCCCTTTGCAACACTGTCTTTCTTAATTTTATTAGTCTACACTCTACAGGATATATTTAATTACAATTTAATGTGATTTTTATTTTACAATATTCTACCTTTCCAGGAAAGTACATTCTGTTTTCTTTTATATTATTTGTATTCCAAGGAAAATTTCTTACCTGCTCTTTCTGTCCCACGTTGTTTGTTTTACTTCAAAAATATGACAATAAATGTTTTTCAATTATGTACTTAATATTTATTCATTAATATTAATTCTTGTTTTACACTTTATTTGGATATGGGGATCTGGGGTACCACCTCGATTAAGAATAAAAAGAGTGTAATCGTCCAATTTTACTGTGTTGCAGTAGCTATGGTCCTTGCTCCTTAAACGATTCCTAATTTCATTTTCGCTCTGCCTATAGTATAACCAAAGCCTCTTTGGAGTCTTATTTCCAAATTTTCTGAGAGTACATCCAAATCTGACTCATTACCGCTACGAACCGCCCTTATTTCTCCTTCTGCTTAACTAAAACCAAATGGCTATCTGTTTTCTTCAGTTTATATATGTTCCTGGCAAATTTTTTTCTAGTTTTTTTGAATCGATAATATTTTACGTGAGATTTAGGTACAAATGAGCACTTTGAGATGAGACGAAGCATCCAATGACGTTTTAAAGGTGATCTTTTTCATGGATTTTCTTAGAAATTTTCTCTCCAGTTTTTCTTTCTATTTAGCGTGATCCAATGTCTGGAATTACTCCATAATGAAGAAATAAATATATGTTCATGTTATAAACAATTCAGAACAATTCACTTAGGAACACCATCAAGACCCTTCCATATCACTGCAAGTCATCTGTCTCTATAACCTGTTGTAAGAAGAATATGCGTTTACAATTTATTGACCGTACCGTATACAGGGTCTTTCATAACGAGTAAACGGCACTTACAGACCTTACTTCTGACCAGCACGTTCTCCTGATTTTTCCCCTATGGATTTTTCTTATGGTGATACCTTAAAGGATACCTTTTTCTGTAGTACCTACCACAAAATGATATATAATCAATCCCGCTCTATCTTCAAAATGTTGGTATTCTTTGATTTTTTTTCTGGTTCCTCGTAGCCTCATAGATACTCCTCTGATTATTGCTATTTGAACTTTTACCCGTCCCCAAACATTTCTCTCCACTTTTCTGATAGTATATCTACCATAGCAGTTCTCTTCAAGAACTGGTCGAACTCCCTTTGTTGTGCTCCATCATAAGAACATAGCCAAAGTGTAAATGATGCTCTCAGCTGCCCTTTTTTCATATTTTTATTTTTTTATTTTCTGGGACATGTCTTCTGGAAATTGATGTCCATGTTTGAGAAGAGTAAAAAGGAGCATTTACTACGCGATTATCAAAAAACGCAATTCTGCCTGATTCCCAAATACCATCGATTTTGAAGTCAGCAATAAGAGTAGAATTTGAATGGCTTGAATCTTGCAAAATTGCAAAAAAATGTTCGGCATTAAACTGTCTTTGTTGCACTTCTAATGAAATTTTTTCCTCAATCTCCCAACACCACGTAATGTTTTGTTATTCCCGGTTTAAGTAATCCTTCGACACTTATGGCTAAAAAACTTGAAAAATCTTTGCAAATAGCTTTCTTTGCTTTTACACTCGGTTATCATTGATAACCCGAACGCAAAAAAATTCCAACCCCGAAAATTGAGGTAGCTGTGCTTAATTAATTCTCAATTTTCTAATCGTACTGTCACCTTTAGTCAATTTGTTCACGTCTACAATGGCGGATTATTTTCAAAATGGGGATGTCTAAATTTTCTATTGGTTAGTATCTGTCTTCTTACCAATCCTAGATCTACCCCTATTAAAACGGCTGTAAGCTGAGTGCGTTTCAAGTCATTAAAGATCAAAAGCTCATTGAAAATTTGATATGTAGATTGATTATCCTACAATCAACCAGATAAATACTTTACATCATCACAAACACCATTTGTTTGGGAAGACACTTTAGATACTTGACATTTTTTTCAGCTAGAAAAATTCTACTTTACTTATTTTTTTCGAGAAAAATTGTAAAATTAAATCCATAATAAAAGCTCCTGTCACCCATCTTCTATCATTTGAATATCAAATCATATACACAGATATGGAGCTCCATAATTGAAACATATCAGTGCGCATTCAAACAGTAAGAACTGTTATTTCCAGTATTAAAAAAGAAACTCATTTTTTTTTCAAAAACCACCAATTTTAGAGATCTAAGGTGTTATAATACTTAAAATAATTTTCAGAGTACGAGATTTGAAGAAAAAAGTGTAGTCTTCCGAACGAAAGGAAAATTAGCCTTATTTTTATGTGGAAAGTGTAATATAATTATCTAGATTTTAGAACATACAAATGAAAGGTAAGTTCTAGTTAAACAGGCAATGGATACTTGAGACATTTCCAAAAAGGCGATTGTTGCCTATAAGATTGCCTAATTAACTCCAACGTGCAACCCACTTGATCAAAAAGAAATCGTGTAGATTAAATTGAATTAATGTAGCACGTATTTTCAAGTCTGAGTCTGAATATAGAAGTTTTACAAACTATATACATTTATTGAGTTGCAATAATAAACTGACATATCTTCCCAACTTACAAGATGCCGTTGCCAATTTTTGTTTGGTTTACAACAAAGACAAACTATAATAAAGACAACTCGAAATTTGAAAATAAAGTAACTTCCTTAATCCACATTTACTAACGTACCGACTATACTAAACTTGTGATTAGCAATTTGTATTGTTTTTAGTTTACAATGTATGTACGTATTAAATTATTATGTCTAGTACGTATTTGTATCGTATTCGATTGTAACTTTCTTTCCCTTTTTTCTAGATCTCGTTGATTTCTAGTTTGAAAGATTTATGAATGAAATTGTCCTAAAACTTTAGAACTCCTCAAGGCAATTGCCAACAAGGAAACAAGCAGAGCATTTTTCAATATACGCGCAATTAAATGATTATAGCTTCATATTGCAAATATTAATACATTATTTCAATTTAACATCTCCAGCTATAATTATTCCTCTGGAGGAATCCTGGATCGGATTCATTTTCTGATTTAGTGTAGATATAATATAATTAAACCAAGCAAAATACAGCGCTCCACATAATCCACATCTTAGTAACTAAATCTGTACCTAATTTAAACTTTCTATTGTAAAAGGGGCAAAGTAGGAAAAGTTACTTGAAGAGAAAAAAGGGATGTCTAGGCGCCAAGTGTAATACTGTAATCAGATTTAGTAAAAAAAGGTGACATACAAAATTCAATACCCAGGACCACGTATGTAAGTATACTATATAAGTACATATTTTGGGGGTGGGATGGAAAGCCATAACCAAAAATTTAACGAGGACGCGCAAGGACTTGAAAATAACATCTAGACGGTTAGGATAGGATGGAAATAAATTTCAATAACTAGTCTACGGATTACCCCTAAAAGGGTTACTACCATAATTTTCCTCTAATTCATAAGAATGTGCGAAGGTAACAGTAAAAAGTCACAGTAGCAAAAAGGTTTATGGACAGTGTGCGCCATTAATTAATGGCCTTTATTAAATTTGACCGCAAGGATCGCCACCCTAATATAATATCATTCATATTATGTAACATCAAAATGAAAAATGTCTAATAAAATGGCAATGAGAAAAAGGATGTGACAAACGGAATGGCATTTAGTATTATTAAGAAAGCAATTTTAGGGACAATAAAATAATATTAACGGTTTGCGAATTCGCTACTTAAAAAAATAATCTGGACGGGTTTCTTGTAATAGCTTCTTCAGACGTAACAAACGGCCATTTTTAATTGCAAATGTGAAGCATCACGTAACATTCTCACTATGTCTAATACATAAACAACAGTCACAAACTGACAGGGTATGATTTATATATAAAGCCCGTAAAGTGAATTGATTAAATTTAGTTTGACATTTTTCGTCCTTAGAAGGAGTTTATTTTTTGCTAAGTGAAATAACGCGACTATCTTACGTTATATACTGAATTAGTATTCTTGCTTTGTCCCTGTAATTGCACTAATGGTGTTAGAGGAGCGGAAATTGACATACCTGTGTCAAATAATAAATGAATTAAACATAATCATCTTTTAGGGAGAGAAGTAGTAGTTTAATTATATTAATAAAGTTTCGTTATAACGTTTCCCTCGAAACCCGACTCTCTCCAGTATTAGACTATAAAATTTCCCGCACAAAAATACCAAATATGGATGGTCGGACAGGACATAACTAAACAAAAAGTCACGAATGAATTTAGAGGTAGGAGTACATATACTACATTTTTATGAGCGGGATGGGGGCCCGTGAAGTTAGCAGAACGTTGGTGGCACAAATTTTGAGAGTATGTGGATTGGTTAATGTCACGTTTGTGCCGGTTTGTGCCGAAAAAAGTTTGCCAGCAAAACATACCGTTTGGAAATTATTTCGATTTTTAGATGTTCTGCTAATAGGCCAATCATTGGGCATTTTTACTTGAAAATAGCTGCAAGTTATAAGTAGGTTTTGGTGCGTAAAACTAGAATTCACAAAATGCATAGTTCCTCACGCACCGCGATCTTACCAAGATGGCCGCCAAACACGGTTTTTCGCAGATACCTTCAAAACTGTGCATTTTCCGAAAAAATATATTATGGTGAGATTAAAGAGAAGAAAATTTCCTACAAAAAATGTAGTTAGCATATTTTCACTAAAGTTAACTTAATTAACTTAGGCAGAAAATCAGAAATGTTTAATAAACTGTGGTATACATTCTATCCAAATATTTATTAATCAATTAATTAATTAATCAAATTGATTAATCAATTAATCTATGATCAATTAATTTTACTAACTAAAATTACATTATCTACGCAGGCGTGACGGACCTGGTTCGTTAATGTCACTGTTTTCAATGCCGAATATGTTTTCCCTGTTTGGGGATCAACATGGGCTTCTTTGAATTCGTCGGATTCTCCTTTTTCAGTCGATAAAGGAATATCCAAGTCATCTCCATCAGATTCGTCTAGTGTCACTTAATTCACATTTTCGCAGGTATTTTCGTTGCAGATATCGCAAGTCATGGGACATTTTAACCCTCCTTTTCTGCATCCGCAAGGCGATACCAAGATAAAAAAAGCCAGGCGTGCCTTGTGAGCAGGATCCTTCGAAGAGGTTACTAAGGTGATGCCAGTTTGGGTTTTCATTGTCCTCAACCTGAATAATTCGAACAACTTGGCCAATCTGATGGGTCCGTGAAGGTAACAGAACATTGCCGCCATAGATTACACAAAATACGTTTCTGCCAGTTTATGTGCCGTAAAAAGTTTGCCGGCAGAATATACCGTTTAGGAGTTATTTCTATTTTTAAATGTCTCTAGATGTTTGCTATAACTTCGCACACTTTTGTCGGCACACATTTCGGGAATAGGTGTATTGGTTAGTGCTACGCTTGTTCTGGTTTATGCAGTTAATACTTTGCCAGTAAAATATACTGTTTGGAAGTTTTTTCGATTTTTAGATTGTTGTTCTGTTGTTCTGGAAACCTTGTACACTTTTGTCTCTATACTGTTGAAACTAAGTATAATGTTAATGTTGCGCAGGGGTTAATGCTACCTTTGTGCTGTAATGTGTAGTAGAAAGTTTAACAAAAAAGTATGCAAAGTAATTGAAGTTACTAGCAGCTTCTGTCTGTGGTGTACTTAGTCATTAGTTAGATTGGGTCTCCAAATGGTAAAGAGCTCAGGGGATAACTGTTATATTACTGCAGTGTAAGCCATTCATGTTTTAAAAAGTGGTAAAGGTTTTCACGGTTTCTCGAACTGTCAAAATAACTAGCTTTTGCCGCATTGTTAATATGGTGCTTCACACCCCATTTTTTTTATAGTGACCCAAAGTCTTATTACTCTTATTTGCTTCCAATGGTTTAAAATATAGAGTCGAAATCTGTCAAATTCGATTGCAGTACATGAAATAGGTAAGAATCCCAGGTTTCACCCTTGTATATACAAGATAAGTGTACGGAGTCAAGAAAAAACCTATCGGACCTAATGTCATTTGTTTAGTAGAACACCCTGTATATTTTAATTAAAAAAACATAGCATATTAAATGTTTTATTTTATTTTTATTTTATTTTTACCATTATTTTTGAGTGAGCGGGGTTTCGGCCAAGGTCGTTCTACCAAACAAACACACTATACATTTACAAATATCCATGCCCAAACCCGGATTTGAACCAGGGACCCTTCGTACCGCAGTCCAGCTTCAACTGAACTGCGAGCTACTTTAAGTCACAATAGGCTATGAAACAATATTTTACTTCGTTCTCAAGTTTCTACAATTTTTTAATTTACTTTCTTGTGCCAGACTTTTTGTCTGTTAACATTTTTCCAGCTACAATGTCACAGTTTCGTTTCTAGATCAGCTTTTGTTTCATAGCAGTAGAACCACGACACTTTTCCCCCACTCCTTTTTTATTCGCGGTTTGATTCGCGGGGTCAATCAAGATCAATTAAATTGATTCGCGGGGTCGCCCACGTAGGCGAGGGTATTTTTGGGGCTTAAATTGGTTATTTCTGGGAAAATTGAGTAATTTCTCGGAATTTGGACTTTGGTTTGATTAATTAATTAAAAATTGATGCTATTTTGAGCTTTATTGACGTTTGATTTAATTGATGAAGTCATCAATTAATTTGATTACTCTCTCATTAAATGAATCCGCGGGTCGATTAATTTAATCCGCGGTTTGATTTCTAGGAATTTCCGCTGATTAATTAGATTCGCGGCTTAATCAATTTGATTCACGGTTTTGATTAATTTAATTCGCGGGCCAATTAACTTAATTCGCGGTATAGTAACAATAATTACAGATATGTCATGAGGAATTACACACATGTAATTACCCTTTAATCTAAAAGAAAATGGTCGCCAACGGCGGAAAATTTGAAAACAAAATGGTCGCAAATGGCGGGAAATTCAAAAATAGGACCTTTAATTTAAAAGTGTTGTGTGACATCATACACCTCACTATCTCTCTATTACTCACAGCGTTTATCTTTTCGCACCCCACTATTCTGAAATAGTTTAATTCGCAGTTTGATTGACCTGATTCATTTTTTTAGTTATTTCTGGGAAATTTGAGTAATTTCTCCGAATTCGAACTTTGATTTGATTAATTAATTAAAAATTGGCGCTATTTTGAGCTTTATTGACGTTTGATTTAATTAGATACTTATCAATTTCATTCTTTTGGCGGCCATCTTGGCAAGATGGTGGCGCCGGCGGCAAGTTTCGAATTGGGCATTTTACGAATTTTAGTTCTATGCACCCGCGCGATGAACACATAAAACGCGACGTTGATCAGTTGCTCTGTTGTGGTTATAATGAAGGGGATACTCGAATCGTGTTTCACGTGTTCAATTGACCTGAAAACACTAATGTTATTATAAGAGCTTTTGACCCGAACATTATGCTAATAGCATCAGGGAATATGCACTGAACACAAAATAGCATTTTGCTATGGATAGAAACAGGTCCTTCATCCAAGAATACTCTTAGATAATGTCAGTTAAAAATTAGGAGAAGATTTATCAAGAGTTTTCCACGCATTGATCGGTACTGACTATACTGCATCCTTTGCTAGGAAAGATAAAACAAAACTATTGAGTTTGCTGCAAGAAGATCTGGATTCCATAAAAATTTTTGCATCTTTTGGCAATAGCGAAATTATAATTACATTTACAACATAATATATAATTCATATGCACTAATTCAACAGTTATAAACAGACCGTGCAAATACGTGGCAAATAAATAGAAAGAGAACACATATAGTCCAGTCAAATTAGACAAAATAAGGGCCAAACCCGGGAATTTGAAAAAAAAGCTGAAAATTGGCGGACATGTTCAGGATAGTGCCAAAACCAATTTCCGAAAAGTCCCAAAAGATCTCGGTTGGGGAACGGACGCCATCTTGAAAAAATTACCCCTAAACTCGATTTCTCGAGTTTTGAGCAAAACCAATGAACCAATGGTCTGATTCTCGTTGCTAAGGTGTCGAAATGTTTGTTTTAATGTGTATTTAGAGTAAAAACATAATTCCGCACATAAAGAAGCCCTTGGAAATTCGAACTTTTTAGGAATATCACCCCCAACCTGGATTTTTCACGTTTTCGGCATTTGTTGTTGTTTTGTTTGCGCAATCCTAGGATTGGTTGGACCAAGTCCTCCACCTTTTCCTATCCTGCGGTAATCTTTTCAGTTCTACATAACTAACCTTGCCTACGTCCCTAACTATTTGGTCTATGTGTTTAAGTCTCTGTGGTCCTACCCCTCTCTTACCCTCTGCCCTACCTTCTATAGCTAGTAGTACTATTCCTCCGTGTCTTAGCATGTTCGCTATCATTGTATCTCGTCTTCTCTGTACGGTTTTCAACATTTCCCTATTTCCTGTACTAGCTCCAAGACTGCTTCGTTTGTTACCCTGTCCATCTAGCTAATCCTCATTCTATCCTTCTTTTGCCTGCCTATCGTCCAGGTTTCGCACCTGTATGACCTACACTCCATTTGTACGTTTTTAGCAATCTTTTCCTAATTCCTATATTTATCTCGGATCTTAGCAGGTCCCATTTTTATTCCAATGCTTTTTAGCCTGAGCTATCCTGGATTTTATATCTTCCTTGCAACGATTATCATGTGTAACTTTACTACCTAAATAGCAAAAGGAACGGTTATCTTAGAAAGTGTTCATTTATGGCTAAGATCAAAGTGTAGTGTATCTGTTCTTATCAGCTTAATAATGTAATACGGAAACTGGTTTCCTCATCGGCAGCTAAAGGGGCGCTAGAAGTTAAATCACCTTCTGTTTCCAATTCCTAAAAGAAAGAAATAAATCTGGAAGCTACGGTTTCTTAGTAAGGAAAAACCCAAATTTAAATAAATTTTTTGCGCATGGGATTTACATAATATATTCTGACTATAATAAGCAAAAATAAATAAAAAGTGCAATTAGACATCGAAAATATTTGCTTTTACAAAAGTTATAGCGATTTGATTGAAAGCTTTCAGGGTCGAAAATTAAAGCTGGAATCTTTATTTTCCCTCAAATAAAAAGAAAAATGGATGGTGATATTTTACCGCGGTTACTTAGCAAAGAGGAAAAAAAATCCTGGAACAGTTTTAAGGCAATAGTCCATGGTTTCCCGTTCAGTGTTTCCTGGGAAACCATAGAGCTGAAAATTATGACGAGCTGACAGGTTTTGGTTTTGCATCATCGGGTTATAGAAGGTCTCTAAAGATGCACAGGTTGCATTCTCATTTAGATTAATTTAAGGATAATATGGGAGCTTATTCGGAATAACAAGGACAACACTTTCATCAAGACATAATGGAATTTAGGCACGTTACCAAGGCCAGCAACCTGGAAGCATGATGGGAGATCATATTTGGGGGGTTGATAAGAAAAATTTCAGTTGAACATGACAAAAACAGCAAAACTGTTCCATTTTTAAACATTTAGACTCTAAGACAAACAAATTATAAATGTAGGAACGTTACCTTATAATAAATCATGCCTATGTAAGTAAGATTTTATAGGTATTTTTATTTTTTGGTTTTTTGCATTTTTTTCGCACAAAAACAAATACATAACCTTTTTTGTTCTAATTCTTATTTGTGGGTATACAAGCAATACAACTAAGGTATACTCGTATATGTCCCATGCGCAAAAATGCTGTAGTGTTATTTTCACGCCGTTTTTAGTTATGTGCGAATAGTTGAAAGGATTCCGCTTATTTACATTAATTGTAAAACGCATTTAAATATTTTTTACGTGCAATCTTGTTCTGAACTGTGAAGGTTTTTTATAACATAAATTTTGACATTCAGATAGAGAACGTAAAGAAGAACGATTAGAAACATCAATACTAATCATCCGAAGCTTTATTTAACAACATAAGCAGGAAAAGAGAGAAACCCATGATGGGGGTGGTTTTTTTAAAAAAGTCACATTTGCAAGGGCATCGTATTATACGAAATAATTATTTCACTCAAAACAAACATCAAAACAACCATTTTGACACCTTGACGAAGAAATTTGGACCATCCGTTCATTTGTTATGCTCAAAAATCGGAAGATCAAATTTAGGGGTAGTTTTTTCAAGATGGCGTCCGTTCCCCAACCGGGATCTTTTGGGACTTTTCAGGATTTAGTTCTAGCACCATCCTCACCAAGTGTGCCAATTTTCAGCTTGTTTTTTCAAATTTCTGGGTCAATGTCTACATTTACTGGACTAATAAGTCATCCTCCTCGTCCTTGCACAAATTTGAAAATTCTGTTTTAGATCAAATGTGATTGAGGGTAGGTATAATCCATATTCAACACTGTTCATGCTGAACTCCTGAACACGTTCACACTAAATTAGTGTGTTATGCTAAAACTGCGACAATTGATGATTAAATCTACATAAGAAAATGACTGAACGTAGAAGAAAGTGCAAGGAAATAAGATAAGTAGAGAGAGTAGAATCAGTGCCTAGTGGAAATGACTATTGACGCTTGAGTAAGCGAAACCTAAAACTCTAATCTTAGAGCTGGACCCTATAATTTATAAATGTAATGCTTGAAGCAGGTACATGTCTACCAGGTTTGAACCCCAAATCGTGTGACTTGATCCTTAAATTTTCGTTCCACAATCGTGAACTTTAGAAGGTGTGTTATTTTTTAACCAGTCTGATTAAGGTTAGGATACCCAATATATCTGTTTAATTTCTTTAACGATTTCGACATACTTACAGGACCAAAAATTGCACTTTGCAATAACCGTGAAGATTAATTGACTAGATAAAAGTACTTTTATACATCTGGAAATGTCATTTAACAACTTTTTCTAGTTGGCCATTTTCTTTTTCTCTGACCACTTAATAAGATAAACACCGTGTGGATTGCTAATTTTTTTTAATATAGTATAAAATAGTCAACACTGATACAAGAACCTTACGCTTGAAGCAAAAGAATTCAATTAACCGGATTTACAATTTCAAATTAGGTATAAACGCTTCAGTGAAATAGGTGCCGTAAATGGTCGTCTTTGTTTTGTACAAGAAAATGCCGAATGAACAAAGCGCTTTTCTAATAAAGGGAATTTTAAATGAACTCTTCATTGAAACACCAGGACTTCGTACATGAATATTCCTTATTCGAACATACGGCGTACCCACTTTGATTATCTTCTAATTACCGTTTTTGCGAACAATGGTTTGCATAACGTTATACACGCTCGGGGAGCTTATTTTTGAACTCGACGAATGTTTTGCCAATAAATTTTGAATTTAATCACTGGGAAGGAATAACTTAAAGTGAAATTGTTTTTCTTGCCCTCCTTTATAAGTTTGAGTTTGAACAAAGTTTTTATTTTTTTCTAATGCTTGAGAGAATTCGAAATACCGCATTGATTCGATGTTCACACACGCATTCTGTCTTTCCGCATCTTAAAAAGTTTCGGCACTTCAAACAAAAGCAGCTTTTCTTTTGTGCTGGCGCTGACAGTCATCCTTACAAAGAACGTGACAAATGGTAATAATAAACACGCCAAAGAAGCGTCGATATAGACTTAACGTGTAGCTATCACTTCATTTTCCATTTGGAAATAAACACATGAATGAGTACAATTTCGTGTACGAGGGTTTTGGATAAAACTTGCCAATCGCATACACTTTTATAGGTATTTGAAATCAAGCAGAGTGTACTTATTTGGTTACCGAAAAAAGAATTATTATGCATCTACATACTGTAAACCAAATTCAAAATTATCCCTCATCCCTCTTGACGTGATGTTTAGTGTCAAAAATGTTTTATTAATTACTAGGTGCCATTTTGAAAAAGAAGTTAAGAATAGGTAGGGGTTATTCCGGGGATTTGTTTGAAGGCATTTGTTTCTGGGTTACCAGAGCAAGCTGTATGTAGTCCGAAAGAAAATTTGTTTTCTGATTCGGTTTCAAAGTTTCAAAGTTCAAAAAATTAAAAGCTATAGTATGTGTGGATTCGTAATTTTGTTCTCTACAAAAAACTTAAATTGATTTTTATCTTTAAAATAATTAGGGAAACCAATAATCAGAGTCACCCCCGGTATATTGTATTGTATGTTAATAATCTATTTTGTAGCTAAGCCTGAAGTCTTTTACATTCGGTTCAAATCCTTAGCTTTTTGAAATATTACGCTTACCTTGATTTTATCTCACTATTTTTTAACATCTTCAGGTAGGAGATATAATGCTAACTATAAAAAGAGAAAGAAGCAGGAGCTTAATGTTACAGTGGTTATCGCATTTTGGTAGATTCTCCAGTAAATCGTGCCCATTAAAATCAGCAGAAAGTTAGTGAAAGAAACGTACGTAATGTAGATTTAAAATGCATGACAATTTATACTTCAATACTAAGAGGACTTCATTGCATAATAATATTATCCCCTACGCTACAAAGCATTGACTAATGAAAGTGAACATTCCACAAAATCATCAAAGACGAAGAAGTTTTACACAAATTGAGTTACAAAAATTAAGCTTCGATTTTTACAAATGTTCATCCAATACCAACGCCGTCTGCCACTTTCAAGATTGGAAGCGAATTCATTTTTGGTTTTTACGTTAACCCTCAGTCCATAAGGAAAAATTTGAACAATTCAATCCTGTGTCCGGAGACATCTGCTTTTTACATCTCCAAACTTTATGAATTCGACAAGATTCATTTAGATCATGTGTTTGTCTCTTTCGTACGTGTTTTCGAAATGATTTATATCCGTTTCAGACGGTAGAGGTTAACGAGCGGCTAACTATGCTATAAAAGTATTTGTCAATTAATGCGAGCTTAACCCAAGAATTTTATGCGAGTTTTACGTCCAGGCATGGAAAAAGAAAAACTTTTAATGCCGGTAATTTCGCTTTCGCTGTGTAAGTTAAAATTTAGACTGACTATATTGTAATACTTTCGGAAGGCGACGTTTATATTCCAAAGAATTTTTTGATTAATCTACTTTTTAAGCCAGCATGTTTGTGTCGCCCGGAGGAGATAATCCTCAAGTTTTATAAATGGGCTAAATTTTGACGTGTTTTCGTTGTTTCAGTTGTACAAATTGTATTAATTTGGATGATAGCAAAAGTGTCTAAGTTGAGCTTAACAGATTACAATACAATTTTTATTTGGAATTCTGTTAGTGTATAAGACATTTGGGGTAATTTTGGATCGCCGGCGATGTAGACTTGTTCTCGGCTTGAATATAAATGTACTTTTACAGTTGAAAGGGTCACGAATCCCATTGTTAAGGAAATTTAGCGCTCACTTTCTACGATTCCATTTCCTAGTTTAATGCTTAATTAAATTCGACTTGTTCCCATCTTTATAGATTTTTAACAACAGTTTGATTACATTGTCAGCGTAATATATTCACGTCTCCGGCCCTCCGTGATTGGAACTTTTCCAACAGGTTGCTGAAAGTATGAATTTCCTATTAGGTTTAGTAGATTGCTGCTTAGCTCCCTGTTTATTTCTTCTCTTATACCTATACAGATAAACACAAAAATTCACAAAAAGGAAGCTTAGATTTCGAGTCAATGAATATTCTTTTTGCTCTCTGTTTATCTTAATTACCTTCTGCAGAGGCACCTCTAAATAGCATTATGCGGGTCACTCTGTAATTGGGTGCATGTCTGTTGAGGGCCCAAAACAAGAGAGGGGTAATAATTAAAATTAATTAATTAAGTAATTTTTTGGGATTTCGGTCAGGTAAAACAAAACCAGTAGATTTTTGATTAGGTATGCGAATAGTCGTAACATGTGAATACATTGTTAGAAGAGGATGTTCACGGAGGGGAAATTTTTTTTCTGAATTTTTCTATTATTTAAATAAAAACATAATCAGCATAGTCAATTATCAAGCATTCGGGAATATAACAAAAGATTAATATTAAAAGGCATCTATTCATGTTGTCTTTGTTGAATACTAATGCTTTGTACAAAACAATGCCAAGGTTTTAAAAACGATCGGTTTGAGACGTAGAATATACAGTGTCTTCGAGATCAAAAGGTCCCTTCAATATCAATTTTATTTTGGGAGATTTAAAAAAATAAAATCTAATTTTATATGCGACATTACGAAATATTAAAATTTCCTGTATCACTTCCGGTTTATCCAGAAATCTATGCAACTTTTGAACTTCAACTTGTTCAATGTACCGTTTTCCGTCCCTAGCAACACAGTTCCGTATAAAAAGCGTTTATAGTAGACCAAAACCCTCCGTATATAATACGCATAAATGACCGACGGATGTTACTGTATTCTTGTAGGAATATTATGCGTTTATTATTTCCCATTGCTATATGATTTATATGCGTTTATAAAACGAATGCTAAAAAACGGTTAATTATAGACCTACGTATCTATTATTGCATTCGAAAAACCAAAGTGGTACCGGATAGATCGTAAAGTCACCTTATAGTGCTATGTTATATTAGTAGTGGTAAAATCCTTTAAATGAAATAATTGTAATGTTTCTGGGGAATGTCCATCCTCCGCCATGACGTAAATCTCGATATTGACGTTAACGTTCAAATTTCATGAAAGAATTGTTTACATTGTTTCAGCCAATAAAAAATGATTCAAAACCCTCTCGTGGGTGTTACCGCGTAACACAACTGTAAATGATGAGTAACGGGCAAATGAAGATCATGGCAGCTAATGTGACCTGTAGAATCCATAATTTCAAACAGTTCCAAGATTGGGCTACTAGTTTAAAAGTTACAGCCGTTTGAATTTTTTTTCGAAATTGGTTTCTAGTCTATAACTTTTGATTGAGAGGTCTAATCGAAAAAGTACGAATTGTCTTGGATTCTACTCACCAAAATTAATAAGAAAAAGTGTTTTCCCGAGAAATTTTGGTGCAGTCGATTTTTGGTAAAAAAGGAAGGTTATACACTGCCTTTTTTTGAGCCCCGAAAAAAAAAATTGTCTCTGATCGATCCGGAAAAAAATTTTTATTATAGAATGTGGCCTGTAGAATCCATAATTTCAAACAGTTCCAAAATTGGGCTATTAGTTCAAAAGTTACAGCCTTTTGAATTTTTTTTCGAAATTGGTTTCTAGTCTATAACTTTTGAATGAGAAGTCTGATCGAAAAAGTACGAATTGTTTTGGATTCTACGTACCAAAATTAATAAGAAAAAGTGTATTCCCGAGAAATGTTGGTGCAGTCGATTTTTGGTAAAAAAAGGAAGGTTATACACTGCCTTTTTTTGAGCCCCGAAAAAAAATTGTCTCTGATCGATCCGGAAAAAAAATGTTCTTATAGAATGTGGCCTGTAGAGTCCACAATTTCAAACAGTTCCAAGATTGGGCTACTAGTTCAAAAGTTACAGCCTTTTGAATTTTTTTTCGAAATTGGTTTCTAGTCTATAACTTTTGAATGAGAAGTCTGATCGAAAAAGTACGAATTGTTTTGGATTCTACGCACCGAAAATAATAAGAAAAAGTGTTTTCCCGTGAAATTTTGGTGCAGTCGATTTTTGGTAAAAAAGGAAGGCCTTTTTTTGAGCCCCGAAAAAAAATTTGTCTCAGATCGATCCGGAAAAAAAAGTTTCTTATAGAATGTGACTAGGAATGCAATCCCGCAGCAAAATCTCAATCCCGGTATTTGCGGGATTGCTAGATGTTAATCCCACGGGATCCCGGTATTTGCGGGATCCCGCAAAACTTTAAATAAATTGGCAACTAAGCAATTCTGTGCAGTTAACTTCTGCATTAAAATAAGTCGCTAATTATAACAATATTTAACAAAAAAGTACCTTCGGCCTAACTTAGAACTCAAAAAAACCTCACCTGTAAAGCACAAAAAGGTGAACTTCTAAAGTGCCTCAAAAATCATAGTAAATTTTTAACGAAAAAAGTTTAACAATTATATAAAAAATAACTACTCCGTTATGCGTTTCAGTAACAAAGTAAACAGCTAGCAGCTACTATTCAGTTTTTTTTCAGAAAAAAATTAGTAACGAAAACCAATTGAATGTGTTTAAATGGCAGTGCACCTTTTCATTAGGCTCATTTGATAGAGATTTTTTTTCTCTT
This sequence comes from Photinus pyralis, assembly GCF_008802855.1. Classification (NCBI taxonomy): domain Eukaryota; kingdom Metazoa; phylum Arthropoda; class Insecta; order Coleoptera; family Lampyridae; genus Photinus; species Photinus pyralis. The sequence goes on along the minus strand of NW_022170403.1, from coordinate 28,638,676 downwards.
TTCGATGATGTAACATCGAGTGTAACAATATGTTAGTACCCTAATACAAGAAAATTTATTATAATTAAGTACATCAATAACATTAATCTAGATATCCTACATCACAATAAAACAAATTAACGTCTACGATACTTATTAAACCTTGAAGACAAAATGAAATTAGCAATAAGATAGTTTGTATCGCAATAAGTGTTCAGTGAAATAACCTATCACGGAAAGCTTGAAGTGCATGTCTTCAGTCTTCAGTAGAGTATTCTGGGGGAAATTGCTATTGTTAATTTCGTATTGTCTTCACGTTCATTAGTTTTATTTTGATGGAGGATATCTAGATTAATATTAGTGATGTAATTATAATAAATTTTTTGGGACATTTTTTTTTGTATAAAGGTGCCAACATGTTACATCATCGAAAAATGAAAAAAATCTCTATCAAATGAGACTAATTAAAGGATGCATTCCTATTTAAGAAATTCAATTGTTTTTCGTTACTCATTTGTTTTCTGAAATAAAAACAACTGAATGCTGCCTTATTATGGGAAATGAAATGTTAAACAACTTTTGAGTGCAAGATGAATAAAGTAATTGTATAGGCGAATCGCCTAAAGCAGATTTCTAGTACAACTGTAGTGAAAGCTTTTTACCACGCCAATTTCGAATCCAAAATAAAATACGCCTTTGCCTGCTGGGGTGGTTCATCTGCTGCAAGAACAGTATTTCTTATACAGAAAAGAGCAATAAGGGACTCAAATTTAGACAATCGTGTAGAATCACATCTATTAAAGAAAATCTATTGACATTTCCCTCAATATATATCTACGAACGTTTAAAATATATTAATGTGAATATTGAAGATTTTCAAAGTTTCAACCATTCGTATTCTACGAGATTTGGAAGCAATTTCTTATTAAATTCTCACAGAAAAGAAAACTCTTGTAACGTGATTTATAAATTCGGGTTCGATTTATATCAATATTTATTAAACAAAACTAAAACACTATAAAAACTGTACAATTTGTATCGACTATTTATATCACACACTTCGCAATTTATATTTCCGCGCTCTATGTTTCATCCGTACTCGATCTCGTTCGGTAGTAGACTTCCGCGATGTTCGGTCCGCAACCATTTATACACGCAAGCAATGTAAGTCCAGAACATTCGCGTAATTACCAGATACGTGCAAACATTCCCACTATCGCGCGCCTAGAAAATTCCAGAGCGCCAAAGGCGACGTCATGTCTGGAGCGTTTCCGTTACACACTTTAAATCAAATCCGTACTGCATTGGAGCTATATAATATTCAATAAATTACCACAACAGTATATCCGAACGTAATTTTAATTATAAAACTAAAAATTTACTAATTCTAAAAGCGTTTCGCTCAATAGAGGAGTATATTATTGTATATTATTGTAAGTATATACATTCCTACTAGGTGGTGTATAGTTACGGTTTAATTGTTTGGCATGCCTTATATTACACAATTGCAATCGACTAGGCGAATGGAGTAATTTTAATTTGAATTGTTCAAAATATGGTAATTTTTAGTATGCAATTTATCTCGAAATGAAGGAAGTTGCAATTATTCATTTTAGAGACCCTGTCTAAACGCTTATTGAGCGAAATTTCGGATTGTGATCTATAAAAGGGACAGCGTGACCGTTTTCATTAGTGACCACTAGTTAATAGTGACCTTATTATGTCATATTTTCAAAAGCTGCCGTAAAAGTCTATTTTACAAGTGAAAAAGGGTTAATAATCATGTCTTGATAGGCTTCAGACTAATCGTCACTTTGAAAAAGCGTAATTTGCTTGACATGTCTGCATAACTATCCAGTGGCTGAGTAGCCGATAGAATTTATTTTGAAGTTTGGCTTATATTCTGCACTTCTAGGGATACAAATGCGCTGCAATCCCTTCAAAGTTCTTAAAGTTTAGCGTCAACCACTTGTTTGAGTTATGCCTGACTGCGCCCTGTAGGTATCCGACATTTTCGTAATGATGCTGCTACTGTTGCGCTTATCTACACACATTAAAGTTGTCGATATAGCCGTAAAGTGAAGATTCCCACTTGGAAACATCCCCGAGTAAACGAAACAAGTTTAACACCATTTTCGTAAAACTGAAAAATGGAATCAAGCATTTTACTACAAAATTAGATTTCAATCTCCCATTATAAGTGATTTAGAGCTTTTCTTTTTTAAGCCTCATCAGAAGTTCAGTAAAAATGAAGTAAACTGAATTTCTATTAAAATATATGCATTTAAAATTGTCGATCTTCTTAAATCTTTATTTCTATGAAATTAAAATGCCGCGAAAAGCTCCGCGACGCCAGCAATTTACTGCACAGTGGCTATACATGTAGCGCCATCTACAAGCTCGCATTTAAAGCTTTAGAATTTATCGGGTTTATCTCATCAGCTACCGCAGCAGCTTATTACAACTCACGGTTACAGTTTGCTGTTGTCGCACATTTTAGGTAAGAGATCTCTAATAATTTTTAAATTATGCTTGATCTTTTAATTTTCTGGTGGAGATGGCGAACACGTGTCATGCGAGTAGTATTATCCCTGCATGCGGTAACAATTTAGCCTCATTTTACTAAAGCATTGAATAAAATCATAGAGCAAATACTTCTGATAAAATTCGTACCTTTTGTGTTCCAAGATAAATGGAAATTTTCTAACGTTACAGTAAATTTCGTAACATTTTCAACAAATTTTATTCTATAACAACACGAACTGCATAATGTAACGCGTATTTTATGTATATGGGTATACCTAATTAACTTAATTGGTTTTTTAAACCCCTTCGAAAATCTCTATACACGATAATTATACAAGGTGTCTAATTTTTATTCTAAAATTGGTTCCATAGTTTGAAGTTTCACAGATGGGCGGACAGGTATCTACTTAAATTTCTTGATCGGTGCGTACCTACCTCTCAGCTTCTTGATTTACCTAAATAATTATGCAATTCTTTCCAGGCATATCGGAAACAATTCTTGCTAGTTTCCATTTCATAGGCGGAATATCATCTTTCTTTTAAAAATAATTCAGGTTTAAGCCATTTTGATAGTGCAGGACCAGTGAAGTTTACCTCATTTTGACGTTTGTTGGAAGGTTGTGAAGGGGATTGATCCGATCAGGTCTATTAATTTAATTATTGTGTCGGCGTAAGTTCTCGTAATCACCGACATGGTCAGTAAAACCTCCAGAAATTCCTCCACGCACAGACGAATACATCAAAACTCCCTTTCCGTCTTTCCTTCCATTACGGAAATAGAACTGCAAAAGCAACTTATTTTCTTCCAAGGGATCCTATACAAGTGGAAGATAAGAAACTATAAAATGCTTATACACTGTAACACTGCACCGCTTTTGATCTTTCAACGCCTATATCTTCAAAACCGATAGAGAAATGATAATGATAACCATGCATTTTGCTGTGAAATTAATACTAATCGAGATATTAACTAATGATTGAAAAAATATACCTTTTGGGTCTGTTTAAGAGTGCAAAATTAACGTGTACCTCCTTGGCCTTAGCCGAGCGAAATAAAATTTATTCCAGCTTGTCCGGAATTGCTCCCACCATTAGAGCATATACCGATTGGCCTATTAGGCAAATTTTGAAATACTATTATAATCCAAATACGATATTCTTTTCCAACTAGATGAACTACATGTATTTATCTATTACCTTATATGTATATACAATTGTATACGAGTTACGAGTTATTTTCCTAGGATTTAAGTTTTGTGTCCAATTTGTAAAGGAAACGTACAAAACGACACATAATGGAGTGCAGGTTGTGCCGTTGGTATTTTTTATTATCGCTTCTATTGCTCACACCTCACACTCTAACGATTAGAGCCATTTTTACAAGATCAAATTTTAAAGAAATCTACCATTGATATGGTGCCAATCGTGATGATACCGGTGTGTTTGTTATTATAATCACAAGCTTCGTCCACACCAATGAAATTGGTGCATTTAATTAAATGAACTGTGAAATTTAATAAAATACCTCAATTATAATTACTAACCAGGTAATTTTCTTTTAGCTCAAGACAAAATGGTCAGTGTTCTTGCGCTGCTTATTATAGGAACGTTAACGTGTGCTTCCCTTTTATTATTAGCCCTCTACTTATATTTTAAAATTTCATTTACGTATTGGGACAAAAGAGGTGTATTCGTACCATTTAAGCCGATTTTTCCATTTGGAAACGCCAAAGACGTGCTACTACAAAGAAAGGGACTTAGTGAGGTACTTTCAGAGGCTTGCTACTCATCTCACGCTAATGCAAAACGGTTCTGCGGATTCTATTTCTTATCAAGACCTCATTTGGTTATTGGAGATGTAGAATTAGTCCAATCCATAATGAAAACTGATTTTGAACACTTCACAGATCGACTTTTTCATGGTGATTCATCAGATCCTCTAAGCGAACATTTAGTTTCCATGAAAGGTAAACAGTGGAAAGTTGCACGATTACAACTATCACCCGCTTTTACAAAAATTAAAATGAAAATGATGTTTCCAACCGTCTGTAAGTACACTGATCAGCTCCTAGACGTACTTCACAGTGGAGAAACGGATGAGGTTGACATACATGAATTGCTTGATCGTGCCACTATCGATATGTTTGGCTGTTGGGCCCTTGGTCTAGAATGTGCGAGTCTAAAGGACCCGAACACAAAGATAGCGCATTACATAAGGCTATTTTTCAACTGCTCATCGTTTCTTGATTTGTTTATTAGATTAATCTCCGTAACTTGGCCCAGTTTATTGACGAAGATAAAGTTCAGATCAGTACAAAAACCAGTTGCCGACTTTTTCCTCAATACCATTACAGAAACCTTAAGGTACCGAAAGGCCAATAACGTCGTTCGAAATGATTTTCTTCAATTGTTGCTACAAATTAAAGATAATCAGGAATTTGGTAATTCGAACAACTTTCAAGGCGCTGCTTTGACCGAAACTGGAATCGTCGCACAGTCGCTTATATTTTTCGTGGGGGGGTACGAAACCACATCTCTTACAATGGCATATTGCTTATATGAACTCGCTGTTAACCCAGGAATACAAGAAAAAGCAAGAGGTGAGATTAAAAAAATTGTAGAACAACAGGGATTCACCTATGATTCGGTTATGGGTATGTCCTACTTGAAGAAATGTGTGCTTGGTAAGAGATTAATTAATAATATCATCAAATAATTCATTCTCGCAGAATCTCTAAGAAAGCACTCACCCGTCCCATCTCATAACAGAGAGTGCACCAAAGACTACACCATACCCGGTACTGAGATTGTAATAGAAAAAGGGACCGTTGTTTTCATAGTGAATAGAGCAATTAACAACGATCCACTCTATTACCCAAATCCGGAGGTATTTAATCCAGAGAGGTTTTCAGAGGACGAAGTTACTAAAAGGCCTCCCGCGGCATATACACCGTTTGGATTTGGACCTAGAAGATGCATTGGTAATTATCTTCAAATCTAACTTATTCCACAACTTTTTTTAATTTGAAGGGTCAAATTTCGCTACGGTGGAAACGCAAACCTGTTTAGCGAAACTGCTTCTGAACTACAAATTCAGCGTAAACGCTAAAACAAAATTTTCCATGGTTTACGATCCTCGAATTCTTTAACGTACCTCAAAATGGTATATATTTAAGTATAGAGAAGATTTCCGCATAAACTTCAAAGAGTTTAGAGTTAAACGATATTGGTACTGTCAAAGCAAGCAAAAAATATCGAAGAATAAATTTTTTTCATAAATCAATATTTAAAAAAAATCCCTATATATATATATACCAGTCATAGGGAACTTGGGTTGAATTTTATCAATACCTCGTAGATGAAATTTGAAATACATGATCCAGTAGCGTCCTAATAAATGAGGAGGAAACATTTCAACAACTCCAATTAGTACTTCTTTAGATTTTATACTTCTGTGTATTGAGCTTCTACTTTGGTTACTTCAATTGGTCAATTCCGTCTGTGTATGAGGAAACCTAACTTTCGTACATTGTAATTTTATGTTAGAAGTCTTTAGAAATCCCGTAAAGGCAATCATGTATGTCTTGATCTTGATCCGGAATCTATAATTCAAACTTCTGAAATGTATTGGCAAGTTTGTCAAGGGTTCTTATCGTTTTAGAGTTTTTCTAAAGTTCTCCTCAATCCCATCTCGATTACTTATTAACGAATAAAATCGTCAGTCATGTTCTAAGCGAGATTGAGAGTATTTTCCCATGAATCGGTTAAAAAAAAGTGTCCCTTTAAAGTTCCCGCCTAAGATAATGCCCCTAATGACACCTCCAAGACAGAGAAAGTATTCTGGTACCTTTGCTAAAACATATTTTGGCGAAAGTGGGTCAAAGTTAACTTGCATTAAAAACTAGACAGACCTAACGTGATTGCGTGAACTATGCACTTACTAATCCACTAACAAACACACCTAATTTCATAATTAAATTTTGCCAGCAAAATAAATTCTCTTGGTATGTTGTGCTTCCAGAGGATTGTACCAAGTTACCGCCCGGGGTGCGAAAGTTCTGATAAACTACCCTCCTTTCCCGGCACGTGAAACTGCTGTATATTTCCAAAATTCCTAATTTAGTAAAATACCCAATCCTTTACAACATACAGTTTAACCTGAGATTAAAAAAGAATCCACAAGGGGAGTGCATGCTAGAGCGCGCATCGGAGGTTATGCCACCTTTATTATCAGCTGGTCGCGGATTTATAGGATCTACAAAAAAAAAGGTAAATACATAAAATGTTGAAAATGTTCTTCTCTTTATTTTTATATACTAGTATTTTTTACGTAAAAAGATAGTTATTGAGTTATTTTGCACACGAAATGGTCCCATTTTTTTTGGTCAAGCTGAAAAAAATATATTTCCGGGGCGAATTTTTGGAAGAAGTGTTTATAGTGTTGTTCATGACGAAAAAACGAAGCGATTGACGAATAAATTTTCCCTAGGGATTTTTTCAGCAAAAATATCACTGACGCCTGGACTACCTTATCAAGTTTCTAAAAATATGTAGAATGTATAGATACTGTTTATCCATGCATTAAATATAAACAAATATATTGCATGATAATCAGTCCAATTCTGTAACTAACAAATTTGCAATATTGCTAACTATAGCAAGATTGCTCACACAAAATTCTAGCAATATTATGAGCAATAATAACAAATTTGTCATTCTCTAACTACCAACTTGAGCAATATTGCTAATATTCCTACACTTCGTCAAATTCCTACGAACTAGTCAGAACTTAGTGACAGAGTGTTGTCACTGGGCCTAAAATTAGACGCATTAGGCCTACTGAACTCTTACCACCTAAATTCACAACTGTCTAAACTTTTTAATTGTAAGGTTAGGTTATTTTTGATTTAAGTTTAACCGATTAGGCGCGTTGTGCTTTAAAAGTGACGTGCGACTTGTAATTTGTATTTGCTCGCCATGGAAAATACAGATACCAAACAGCGTGGCGCCAGAACAACATAGGAGCAACATTCCATAATTGTGGACAATTTAGAAAACAAGTAAAAAAGTTTTCGCCCTAAGGCGATTAACTAGCGCATTTTCCAATGCCCAATGCGATTATCTTTTCTAGAAGGATCTGTTATTAAAATTTCTCTATAAATAAGAAATAAGAAATTTGGCAGTTGCGCAGTTTGCGCATGCGCACGTCTGATGTTTACAATATGCGATATGCTTATCTTTATTAGAGACAGCTATGTTTAAAATTTCAAAAAAATTTCTCTATAAAAAGGGAAGTTGACATTGCGCCGTTTAATCGTCAAGATTTTGCTTGCCTCAGATGCCAGAGTTATACGCTACCCAATGCAAAAAGAACGAACTAAATATCTTGAACTGTACGAGTAGTTAAGGCCTCGGACAGACGGACAGAGAAAGTGGCTGCAATAGCGCACCCAACTTCTTTGGAAAATGCGCTAAAAATGCCATGTTAGTTCATGAAAGAACTGCTCCAAACAAACGATATTAAAAACTACATGAATTTTGGGAAGAATTGAATCTTCAACAGCGTTTAAAAATTCGTATTTAAACCATCCACCTGCCATATTTGAACTTGCTAAGACTTAACAACAGCACTTTACCTATTGCTAGGGTCAAGCAATTGAATTGTTAAAATGTTAGGCAACATTGCTAGGTTTGTCACTACAGAATACCACTTTTAACAAATATTGCTTATCTAGCAATTACCTTCACTATTAGCAAGTTGCTAAGGTTATTTTAAGTTACAGAATTGGACTGAATATCTACCAGCCGACAGTCTGTAATCACAAACCGAAATTACATAATCATCCTTAATGTAAGTACCATTTCTACTGTAGTTTCATTAATTATTTGTGGGTGGTTAAACCACATGAAATTGTATCTACTAACTAATTTTAATCCATGAAATGTGATAAAGTAATTGTGATGCACTTTGCCATTTTTCATTAGGGCTTCTATTGGTCATTGGCAACTCAAATGCGTGCGAAAAAAGGCCTTTAAAATACATGTGTTTAAAGTTGCTAAATAATGATACCTACTTCAAGTATACATTTAAAACTGTCATCTGAGGCTGAAATAATCTTCTTAAGTCGCTTTTTGTAAATGCAGAACATTTCTTTGGCTTGTACCTTTCTTCTGTTTAAAGCTTTCACAAACGCGCATAATTTAAGGTATGCTGCAAAATCTGTTCCACTTTTTAATCGCAGCATTGTTTGAAGTTTTGAATTGATGCACCAAAAGATAGAAGATTTAAATACCTTTGACATTTCCTTCATATATGCCAGCATTATCGATGCATGTAAGACTTTGTTCGTAAGTAGCTCCCTATTCATCCACGAAATCAACTTTTTATATTCTTTATATAATATTGGGATTTTACATCTACCAACTTTTCTTTAGATTTTACGACAAACCATTTAATGGGCGGTGTAGTACCTATATTTTTCAACCGAAATCGTTTTATTGACAAAGACGGTGATTTTTATAAGCAAATGTCAAGTGACATTTCCATGGTAATCATGGAACTAGGAACAAGGTCTTATTCTGTGACTATTATAGGATAATTAGACATGTATGATTTCATTGTATTTCCCTTATTTTTAAATTATATTGCAGGTATAATAAAAAATACTATAAGAAACAGGTGTATAATTGGACTTTAATGCACGCGCAACGAGTAAAGACTTGATTATACACTTGTCTCTTAATATACTATTTACAGTACCATATTGTTAATAAATTGGGAATGAAACCCAGCTCCTAGCTTTAACCTTCCTGTGGTAAAATCCATTCGCAGCAACTTAAAAATGTTTATTATGTACCAGTAAACAAACACGGCCCGGGACGCTGCAACTGTAAAATTCTAGCAAATTTTTGTTAGGAAAGTGCTATTTTCCGCAATAATTGACTATTTCAAGATATAAATTAATTAAGTGTCATTCAAGTCATTCAAATGTAAGATTATGGAACCGGTGGTCGAAAAGTTTAGCGCAACTCACAAAACACATGAGCGCTACTCACCCCTATGAAACGGTCTCTCGTAAATATCTCAGACCGGCCCCACGTTGTTGCGACTTCACGCGCTTTTTCATTATTTGTGTTTCGTTGAAAAACCTTTCCCTGGAAGCGTTAGAAAAAAAGTAAAAGTGTTAGACTGCTTTTACACGGTGAAACAGTCTTACGAAGCGGTTAACACACGCATACTTCCCGCATACTCCCAGTCGCCAGGCGTTGGAAGACCGTGGGGGACTAATGGGCTATTGGGTCGCATGACAATACTTTACATGAGAATACTTTTCATTAGCCCGCCATACATTTAAATTTCGAATATGGAAAATGTAGTAATATCCTTACCCATTATTCGTTTTAAATTCGTCGATAATGTACTGCTAGTAAACTTTTATAATAAATGCAATATATGGCCTTGGTAGATCAAAAGGTCTGAATTATACAAAGCACACAATGACCCGTATGAATAAAAGGAAGCATATGCTTGTACTTGCAAAATTCGAAGTAAATACTCGTAAGTGTCCCTTCATACTGGTCTCTTTAGCAGCGCTGCACTGCGTCCTGTCCTGCTGCTTAGCAGCGCTTCTAAGTCGCCCAGTGTGAAGGAGCACTCACGAGCATTTACTTTGAATTTTGCTCACTTTTATTCATTTGGGCCAGTAATTACAAAGTCCATCACGAACATTCAGGGTCGATTTTCTTCATTGGCTATTTGTAAACCTGGGTGTTATTTCTGCCTTCGCATCGGTAAGTGGCGTTGCTAGGCATCCTCTGAGCATCCATACGGAGACGCTGTCGATGCTTTATTAACCAAGATGCGTCAGTTCCAATTCTGGCCGTCTTTGTATACATATAAGATGCCGGTTGGGATCGAGGAAGCGTTCCTCTGCGTAGCAAAGGAAAAAGTTTAAACTACGATCTGTTGAAAGTAGCTGTAGCCAACTTTGCGCAGCCGATGCAGGTTCCTCTTCAAAATACTGCTTTACCACGGCCTAATAAAGATGAATATTAGAAAATATAATCCTATTATTATTGTCAGCTTACCAAATACCGCAACGTTTTTTTATGAAGCCATAACCCTAACTATCAACCAACTCATATGCAAATGCAAACATGAGTGTAGAAGAATGTGCAAAACCGTTTAAAGATCGAAACAATCAGTCGCATGAGTGAAAAGATCAACATTTTCGGAAATTGGCCGCCATCTTGAATTCTGGATTTCCTGTTCAGATTTCGAGGTTCCAACATCGATATTTGTGTTCATAAATGTGTGATAAATTAGTAAAAAAAAAAAAACCTATTTGGCCAAATGTTGTCTGAACTGCCCCTAGAACTTGTTAAACCGCTGTTTTTTTTATAAAAGTGAACCAGTCTAAAGTGTATGAAGAAGATATCGGTGAGATGCCTAATCTTATCAAGTTTCTAAAAATATTTAGAATGTAGATACTGTTTTTCCATTCCTTAAATATAAACATATATATTGCATGGCAATACCTACCAGACGACAGTCTGTAATCACAATTCACAAACCGAAATTAAATAATTATCGTTAATGTAAGTATCATTCCTACTGTAGTTTACTTAATTATGTGTGGCTGGTTAAAACAAAGGAAATATACTGCTCGCCATTTGAGTGCGAGAAGCTCTGGTGCAGTTCGTTAGGAGCAGCTCATTTTGCACACATTTGAATTGACATTCACCGTAGGTAAATAACCACAAAAGTGTTTCAAGTGGTTCAATTTCGGGCGTGTCAGAGCTCGAAACTTTCTTAAAAGGAACACAGGGCATCGTGCACGGTACAGCTTGGAGCTCCTCTTTCTCTCAAATGGAAAGCAGTAATTGCATCTACTAACTAATTTTATATGAATCCATGAAAACTGATAAAATAATGGTGGCGCTCTTGCCATTTTGCATTATCGCTTCTATTGGTCATTGGCACTCTGATTAGGGCTACGTTTACAAGAGCAAAGTTTAAATAAATCTACGACTGATATCGGGTCAATCGTTTTGTACCGGTATGTTTGTTTATAGCACTTTCCAAAGTCACAAGGTTCAACCACACCAAACATTTTCTCTTTATTTATGGAAGAAAAACTAGGGGGTGTTTAATTAAACGATCTGTGAATTTCAATCATATATCTCAATTAACATTTACTAACCAGGTAATTTTTTTTAGCTCAAGCAAAAATGGCCAGTGTTCTTGTGCTGCTTATTATAGGAACGTTAACGTGTTCTTCCATTGCATTATTAGCTCTTTACTTATATTTTAAAATTTCATTTACGTTTTGGGAAAAAAGGGGAGTATACGTACCATTTAAGCCGATTTTTCCATTTGGAAACGCCAAAGACGTGCTTCTACAAAGAAAGGGACTTAGTGAGGTACTTTCTGATGCTTGCTACTCATCTCGCGCTAACGCTAAACGATTCTGTGGATTCTATTTCTTATCAAGACCTTGTTTGGCTATTGGAGATGTAGAATTAGTCCAATCCATAATGAAAACTGATTTTGAGCACTTCACGGATCGACTTTTGCATTCTGATGCGTCAGATCCTTTAAGCGAACATTTAGTTTCCATGAAAGGAAAACAGTGGAAAGATGCACGATTACAACTGTCACCCGCTTTTACGAAAATGAAAATGAAAATGATGTTTCCCACCATCTGTAAGTACACTGATGAGCTCCTAGACATACTCCACAGAAGAGAAACGAACGAAGTCGACATTCATGAACTGCTTGCTCGTGCCGCTATCGATATGTTCGGTTCTTGTGCTCTCGGACTAGAATGTTCGAGTCTAAAGGACCCGAACTCGAAGATCGCACACTGCATAAAGCAATTTTTCCACTCCTCATCGTTTCTTGATTTATTTATTAGATTAATCTCCGTAACTTGCCCGAATCTGTTGGCGAAAATGAAGCTCAGATCAATACCGAAACCAGTTGCCGACTTTTTCCTCAATACCATTACTGAAACCTTAAGGTACCGAAAGGCCAATAACGTAATTCGAAATGATTTTCTTCAATTGTTGCTGCAAATTAAAGATAATCAAGAATTTGGTAATTCGGACAACTTTCAAGGCGCCGCTTTGACCGAAACTGGAATCGTCGCACATTCGATTGTATTTTTCATAGGGGGATACGAAACCTCATCTCTTGCAATGGCATATTGCTTATATGAACTTGCTGTTAACCCAGGAATACAAGAAAAGGCAAGAGGTGAGATTAAAAAAATTGTAGAACAACAAGGATTCACCTATGATTCGGTTATGAGTATGTCTTACTTGGAGAAATGTGTGCTGGGTAAGAGAGTAATTAATAATATCATAAAATAAATCGTTCTGACAGAATCTCTGAGGAAACACTCACCCTTCTTGTTTCACCTCAGGGAGTGCACCAAAGACTACACCTTACCAGGTACTGAGATTTTAATAGAAAAGGGAACCGCTATTTTCTTAATGAATAGCGTAATTCACAAAGATCCACTCCATTACCCAAATCCGGAGGTATTTAATCCGGACAGGTTTTCAGAGGACGAAGTTACTAAAAGGCCTCCCGCAGCATTTACAGCGTTTGGATTCGGACCTAGAAGATGCATTGGTAATTTTTTTTAAATCTAACTCCTTGCCACATTTTTTTATTGAAGGTTCAAACTTTGCTACGGTGGAAACACAAACATGTCTAGCGAAACTGCTTCTAAATTACAAATTCAGCATAAACGCTAAAACAAAAATTCCCATGGTTTACAATCCTCGAACTATTATAAACGGACCTCAAGATGGTATATGTTTAAGTATAGAGAAGATTTCAGCATAAGCTTTGAACGCTTTAGATATGTTCGTTTATAGCGCCTTCGGACTACAAGCTGAGGCATATTAAATAAACTGGCGGAACCGCTTGCTTATTATTTTTAACCCTGCATTATTCGCGCTTTTTTGTACAAAATGTTTGATCTGTATGTAAATAAAACACAGAATTTCCACTGATTTATTTTGGAAAAGTATCCAACATTTGTTTAAAAAAAAACTTATATTCACTTAACAAAACTTGACCACACTTTAAAAGAATACAACGATATAACTCGCTCGATGAGAAAAACTCTCATGGTTGGGCTCATGGTGGAATTCGGCTAGCCAATACACACATACACTCAACATTCTGAATGTTCAATAATATTGATCAACAATTATAAAAAGTCACCCAGAAGCTCTGATGGGATGATGAGTTAGCTACCTTTCATAGAACCTGCAGATTAGTAAAAGCCTTGACAGAAATGCTCGTAACGCGAGTCCTGGAGAGTTAAATAGAAAACTATTTTTCTTCTTCTAGCATCATACACGAATATTGATTACACTGGAAAATTCCTTTTATACGTTTCAAAAATATTACATAATGAATAGACCGAGTTCATTTTGAACGAGTACCTGCGCGAGCGCCTTTCTTTCATCTTGGGTGAGATATCTTCCTTCTTCCGTTCTTAATGCCAGAGGTGCGGTGTCCACGATCAAAACCTCTATATTCAGTACTGGTTGTGGCAACCGGTCATGCGTGTCCCAACACATTTTGGGCAAGTCGATGATAATTCCGGCCTCTTCAATGACATCTACCTCCTGGAGTGTCTTTGTAGATGGTGCATTGGGAAAAAAATTTCTTCGCGTCAACCAGAGTGACGTCCGTTTCCGTATCGGTGAGCTGGTGGCGGTGCTGTTCCGATATCTGTTGCAGTTTGTGACTCGGTATTTGGCGGAATTTCGGGTTTTCAGATACGCTGACATCGAGATCACGGAAACTGCTTCTTCCCATTTGCGGAGCCCTTCTTGGTTACATCCTAGGGCCAACGGATTGAGAATCCTTAGCGGAGGATAGCTCTTGAACCCCAAAATAGAGGTTAGTTTTCCCAGGAACCGTAACCTGATATTATTTGAGCTCTAGGCTATTTCGGATTCTTAAGGGTCAAAAAACAACCAAAAGTCTCATATAACAGCTCCAATAGAAAATTCAAAACTTTCTTATTTGTTGAGATATAGATATGCTGTTTTCTTTTATGGGCAGAGGAAGGATTACAGCGTGCAGTGTAAGATTGGGCCACCTGGCACTTATAGTTCCGAAACAGCCCGCGCGAACACCTTAGAATCAGAGAAGTGGTTACTCAGAGAGAAGAGGGGAACCTTTTTTTCCAAATTAGCGCAATTCTGTACGTTGCGCTGTCACAAAACCCGATGTTACAAGTGGATCCACTGGCCTCCCTTCCGAATTTGATTAGAGGAATAAACAATCTTGATTTAACACCCCTGGTAACGTATAAGTGTGTACCTACAGACTGCAGAGGAATAATTTTAAATCCTCCAACAGTTTAGCAAGTCGTTTCCTATTTGAAACCATGTTCTAATACCTCCAAGGGATTAGCTAACTGCAAAAATCCAACTTACTTCTGGTTTAATAGGATTTTGAAATCTTCTTCCTATTTCATAGTCGCTAACAGATATCTCACTGCGATTTACTACAATCTGAAGTCCACTGCGCGAAATATGTCGATTTGAAATAACTAATGGCTTACTATCTGGGTCAAATGTAAATAATTGGGAAACTACTTATTTACTCACCATTAACATCAAAAATTCATTATCAACAAATTGATGTGAGCTGTATACCCAATTCTCAAATGTTACTTAAGCCTATGACACGCATGGGAAAATGTTGAAATATCAGATATTATTATATAACGCAAATACGTCAGTAATTTAAAACTGTCTAAATTTTTAACTTGGCCCAATCTTATCAATGTTCTGCAAGTACCGAAGTACATAATATGTACTGTTTTGCTTTAAATGTTAAACAAATATATTGAATTATAATACCAGAAGACAGTTTGTAACCACAAACCGAAATTACTAAATTATCGCTAATGTAAGTATATTTCCTACTGTAGCTTACTTAACTATTTGTGGCTAGTTGAAACACATGTAACTGTCTCTATTAACTAATTTTATATGCACAAAGTCCAAGAGTTAATACTATACCTGAAAATGTGATTGTTTAAGTTTTATGCCGAACCTGCAAAGAAAAAGTTATTCGAATAAAAAAATTACTTGGCTGCAATGGAGTGCAGTGTTGCCATTTTTATTATCGCTTCTATTGGTCATACCTCGCACTTTAACGATTAGGGACATGTTTACAAAAGCCAAATTTAAAGAAAATCTTCAAACTGATATGGCGCCAAACTACGCCAAAGAATTTCATTTATTTATGGAAGAAAAACTATGGGGTGTTTAATAAAACGAACGAACTGTGGAAATCAACAAAATATCTCAATTATATTTAATTTCTTTCAGCTCAAGACAAAATGATCAGTGTGCTCGAGCTTATTATTATAGGAACGTTAACGTGTTCTTCCGTTGCATTATTAGCTCTTTACTTATATTTTAAAATTTCATTTACGTATTGGGACAAAAGAGGAGTATACGTACCTTTTAAGCCGATTTTTCCATTTGGAAACGCCAAAGACGTGCTACTACAAAGAAAGGGACTTAGTGAGGTACTTTCTGATGCTTTGTACTCATCTCACGCTAACGCTAAACGATTCTGTGGATTCTATTTCTTATCAAGACCTTGTTTGGCTATTGGAGATGTGGAATTAGTCCAATCCATAATGAAAACTGATTTTGAACACTTCACGGATCGACTTTTTCATGGTGATTCATCAGATCCTCTGAGCGAACATTTAGTTTCCATGAAAGGTAAACAGTGGAAAGTTGCACGATTACAACTATCACCCGCTTTTACAAAAATTAAAATGAAGACGACGTTTCCAACCATCTGTAAGTACACTGATGAACTCCTGGACGTTCTCCACAGCGGAGAAACGAATGAGGTTGACATTCATGAATTGCTTGATCGTGCCGCTATCGATATGTTTGGCTGTTGGGCTCTTGGACTAGAATGTTCGAGTCTAAAGGACCCGAAGTCAAAGACCGCTCACTACATAAGGCAATTCTTCAACTCTTCATCGTCTCTTGATTTACTTATTAGATTAATCTCCATGACTTGGCCGAATCTATTGGCGAAGATAAAGTTCAGATCAGTACAAAAACCAGTTGCGGACTTTTTCCTCAATACCATTACAGAAACCTTAAGGTACCGAAAGGCCAATAACGTTGTTCGAAATGATTTTCTCCAACTGTTACTACAAATTAAAGATAAACAAGAAGAAGGCAGCGATTGGACCGAAACTAGAATCGTAGCACAGTCGCTTATGTTTTTCATAGCGGGGTACGAAACCTTGTCCCTTGCAATGACATATTGCTTATATGAACTCGCTGTTAACCCAGGAATACAAGAAAAGGCAAGATGTGAGATTAAAAAAATTGTAGAACAACAAGGATTCACCTATGATTCGGTTATGGGTATGTCCTACTTGGAGAAATGTGTACTGGGTAAGAGATTTGTAATTAATAATACATCATCAACTAATTCATTATTGCAGAATCTCTAAGAAAACACTCGCCCGTCCCGTTTCACCCCAGAGAGTGCACCAAAGACTACACCATACCAGGTACTGAGATTTTAATAGAAAAGGGGACCGCTGTTTTCATAATAAGTAGGGCAATTCACAATAATCCACTCCATTACCCAAATCCGGAGGTATTTCATCCAGACCGGTTTTCAGAGGATGAAGTTTCTAAAAGGTCTCCCGCAGCATTTTCAGCATTTGGATTTGGTCCTCGAAGATGCATTGGTAATTTTCTTTAAGTCTATCTCCTTTACACAATTTTTAATTGAAGGTTCCAACTTCGCCACGGTGGAAACACAAACCTGTCTAGCGAAACTGCTTCTGAATTACAAATTCAGCGTAAACGCTAAAACAAAAATTCCCATGATTTACGATCCTCGAATTGTTATAAACGTACCTCAAAATGGTATATGTTTAACTATAGAAAAGATTTCGGCATAAGCTTTGAAGGGTTGAGATCTGTTCATTTATAGCGCCTTGGTTCTACAAGCGGCGGTATATTAAATAAATTGACGGAACCACCCAATTATTATGCATATTAATGCACAATTAATACATAAGATTGTTTTTCATAAAAGCGTTTCAATTATCCTTAGTTTTGTCATTTCTTTTCAGACCAATTGTAAAACCGTACTGCTTTTGAATCTTCACAAAAAACGAATTCATGCAGAAAAGGTTTGTATAATCCATGAGGTTACCAGGTATAATGACTTTAGTATTGTAGCTACTCTTTAGGGATAAGAAACGGGATTGACCGGCTAGTCAGGGAAGAGTCGTTCTCCCAGTGAAACATAAACCTAATCTATAAATAATGAAAAAGTAAGCAGCGGAAATATAAAAATATGCTTACCTAGATTAAGGTTAGCAAAAACTCAAATCACGTTAAGACGTTTAGATAGATAATTTCCGCAATTTTAACTTCAGGATGCTTCAGGATTTCAAAAGATTTCAACAGCTTTAGTACCCGTCATTCCCACGACAAAAGCAAAAAGTGACATTTCTTCCATCCCAATGGTACCAACTTACATTCTTTATTCACACTCTGAAGGCGTATTCAGTTAGACACTCCTATGGGTACATGGGTATAATTTGGTTTATCACTTATCTTTGTACGCGGTAGAAAAAGGCAGAAGTATTAGATCAATTCCGTGTATAAACCTACATTTCGGGCTCAAGTATTATGGAACAACCATTTTTGTACAACTTAAAAAACCGAATTTTGACTACATGATAGAAAACACCATTTATGTTTGTTTCATGGGTGAACACATTTCCTATTTTATTTCATTAGTTTCCCCGAAACAACCCCCCTAAGTTCGTGTTTTTATACATTTATTATAGCAGTTGATTTCGGTAATGATATTTCGGAGTAATACCTTCACAGCTTGTGAAAGTATTCTAAAAAATAGCTTAAATAAAAGGGAAAAATAATTTTTCAATCAAATAATAAATCGATACTCCATCATTGTAAACTAAAACGACAGTAATGTAAAAGAAACCTCTAAACTTTCTGGAGCATAACGGGGAATTATCAAAATGTGTTAAAAAGTTAAAATAGGACCCATTCCCAAACTGAAAGTGTAAAACGGTCGCTAGCAGGATCATAAATTTGCGAAAATTGTAAAGGATCTAAAGATTGTACCATACGTGAGTTTTCCAAGGTGACGGATGATACTCCATTAGCATAATTAGTCTAAACTACGGTACCCTATACTTTCCTAACGGACGGAGAGACGGACAGACGACGCAAAATTATAAACTCGCAAGGAGCTCGTTAATAATTTATAATGTGTACGCTCAAAAATGTAAACAATTGGTAAATTCACAATCTAAATAAAAATTCATTATCAGTGGATATGACCTGTAAATCTAATCACTTTCCTCAAAAGTCAAATGTTACTTGAAGCTTATCATGCGTAGACAAATTTTGAAATATTATTATAACGCAAATACGCCAATAACGTTAAACTGTCATAATTTGTAACTTGAAAGAAAATCCGTCGGAGGCCCATTTTATCAAGCTTGTTTTACAAATATGTACTGTTTTCCAGTTCCTCAAATATTATTAAACAAATGTATTTAATACCAGACGACAGTTTGAAACCACAAATCGAAATTACCTAATTACTGTTAATGTAAGTATTTTTCCTACTGTAGATAACTTAATTTTATGACTATTTAAAACACATGCCATTGTATTTATTGACTAATTTTATGCAAGGGTTTATACCTGAAAATGCGATAAAGTAAATTGTTCTAGGAGTTTTGTGGCGAATCTGTAAAGAAAACTTAGCTACAATGGAATGCAGTGTGTTAGCACTTTTCATTAACGCTTCTATTAGCACTCTAACTATTAGCGCTATGTTTACAAGAGCAGGCATCTGGCCCCAATCGTGCTGTACCGATGTGTGTTATATAGCATTTTCCAAAGTCACAAACACCAAAAAAATTTCATTTACTTATAGAAACAAAAGTAGGGGCGGAATTCAATAAAATACTGCAATTGTTAATTTCCTTTCAGCTCAAGACAAAATGGCCAGTGTCCTCGAGCTGATTTTTGTCGGCACGTTAGCATGTCCTTTAGTTTTATTATTAGCTTTCTACTTATATTTTAAAATTTCATTTACGTATTGGGGCAAAAGAGGAGTATGCGTACCATTTAAGCCGATTTTTCCATTTGGAAACGCCAAAGACGTACTACTACAGAGAAAGGGACTTAGTGAGGTACTTTCAGATGTTTGCTACTCTTCTTGCGCTAACGCTAAACGATTCTGTGGATTCTATTTCTTATCAAGACCTTGTTTGGCTATTGGAGATGTAGAATTAGTCCAATCCATAATGAAAACTGATTTTGAACACTTCACGGATCGACTTTTTCATGGCGATTCATCAGATCCTCTGAGCGAACATTTAGTTTCCATGAAAGGTAAACAGTGGAAAGATGCGCGATTACAATTATCACCCGCTTTTACGAAAATTAAAATGAAAATGATGTTTCCAACCATCTGTAAGTACACTGATGAGCTACTAGACGTACTCCACAGTATAGAAACGGACGAGGTTGACATTCATGAATTGCTTGATCGTGCCGCTATCGATATGTTCGGTTGTTGTGCTCTTGGACTAGAATGTTCGAGTCTAAAGGACCCAAACTCCAAGATCGCACACTGCATAAAGCAATTTTTCAACAGCACATCGTTTCTTGATTTATTTATTAGATTAATCTCCATAACTTGGCCGAATCTATTGGCGAAGATAAAGTTCAGATCAGTACAAAAACCAGTTGCCGACTTTTTCCTCAATACCATTACAGAAACCTTAAGGTACCGAAAGGCCAATAACGTCGTTCGAAATGATTTTCTTCAATTGTTGCTACAAATTAAAGATAATCAGGAATTTGGTAATTCGAACAACTTTCAAGGCGCTGCTTTGACCGAAACTGGAATCGTCGCAAATTCGCTTATATTTTTCGTAGGGGGGTACGAAACCTCATCTCTTACAATGTCGTATTGCTTATATGAACTCGCTGTTAACCCAGGAATACAAGAAAAAGCAAGAGGCGAGATTAAAAAAATTGTAGAACAACAGGGATTCACCTATGATTCGGTTATGGGTATGTCTTACTTGGAGAAATGTGTGTTGGGTAAGATACTAATTAACAATATCATAAAATAATTCATCCTCGCAGAATCTCTAAGAAAACACTCACCCATCCCGTTTCACTCCAGAGAGTGTACCAAAGACTACACCATACCAGGCACTGCGACTGTAATAGAAAAGGGGACCGCTGTTTTCATAATGAATAGGGCAATTCACAAAGATCCACTCTATTACCCAAATCCGGAAGTATTTAATCCAGAGAGGTTTTCAGAGGACGAAGTCACTAGAAGGCTTCCCGCAGCATATACCGCGTTTGGATTAGGCCCTAGAAGATGCATTGGTAATTTTCTTAAATTCTAACCCCTTTTCACAACTTTCTTTAATTGAAGGGTCAAACTTCGCTGCGGTGGAAATACAAACATGTTTAGCAAAGCTGCTTCTGAATTACAAATTTATCGTAAACGCTAAAACAAGAATCCCCATGGTTTACGATCCTCGAATTGTTATAAACGTACCTCAAAATGGTATATGTTTAAGTATAGAAAAGATTTCAGCATAAATTTTGACTGGTTTAGATATATGTTCATTTATAGTGCCCACGAACTGAGGCATATTTAATAAATTGACGGAAACACTTGCTAAGCTTAATTATTATGCACAATTATAAGATTTCATTGTTTTTTATAAAAAAAACTATACTTATATTTGAGGTCATTTCTTTTCTGATCATTGCATACAGCATACATGTCTCAGGAAAATAACATCCCCACCTTTTCCATTATTGCGTACCAATTTTGAGCCCAATCACATACTATAGTTTTGCAGATCAATCCATTTTTTTTATAATTTGGCTTATTATTGCAAAACTTTTCCTTTGTAAGCGGTAGGAAAAAGCCAATTCCTAAAGAAAACCAAAATGTTAGGCGAATCAGCATTTTGAACTCGCAGGTATTATAAACAATCATTTTGTAATTGTGTAACCTACTACATGAGGGAAAACACCACATGCTTCATCGATCCTGTTTAATTTCATTAGTTCCCCCAAAACAACCCCTCCAAGTTCGTGTTTCTTGAACATTTTTGAACTAAATTCGGCATAAAATGTAATTTGAAAAGAGTGTAACGCTGGTTACATTTGTAGGATTGAAAATCCTAGTACATATCGAATCGAAATTTAATCACGATGGAAAATTGTCTACACTGAAAATTTTTGTTACCATCGACTAGACAAATTTATGGAAATACAGATTAGTTAGTAAAATGGAATGCAAACAAATACCAAAACATTGACATATTAAGTGTTTAGAATCAATCAATTTCGCCCATCATCTACAACCCTCCACAAATCATTATTAGCTTCATTGAACATCCAGTGCCCAAAATTGTACTACGATTTTTGTTTGGTTTTCACATGCATGATAAAATGAATATTTTATTTCCCACAATTTTGTAATCTGTCAGGGTCCCGTAGATAACTGGTCAATTGCATTTAGTCCGTCGTGCAAATAAGTTACCTATACGGTTTGACCTCATATAATCTTTAAAATCTGTTACGCGTTTAGTTTGTTGTTAAATAATAACAATTAAAATTTGTTCAGTGTCAATAGCGAACTGCAAATTCCAAACTGTTATTGAAGATTTGAATTTACTCTAACCTCCTTATTTACCTTCTTTTTCTTCGTATCCATTTCCTGGCGATGGAATTTCATCAAAAAGGGGTAAGTGCAAACATTAATTAAAAATTACAGTTCATTTAAATATACAATTTTATAATTGGATGCTTTTCTCCTAATTAAATTATTAACCCCTTAATTAACAATGAAAAAAATACGGAATATCTGCTTGATTACAAACAAATCGAAATCTAAAAATATATACATATATTTCACTCGGTTAGAAGGCTTGCGTTACTTAATATTGAAGTTAAATGGAAAATTTCTTTTTTTCTTCATACACAATTATTGATTACAGTGGAAAATTGCAAAAGGTCAAAAAATGAATAAACCAAATCTTGAAAAACTGTTTATTTACTATTCAAATGTTGAAATTCCAACTTTTTAAAATCCTTAAAGAAAACCCATTGAATCGTTCAACCAGGGGAATACTGGATCACTCGCATGAAATGGAACCGAACCTTATTGATACTGAATCCTGGTACGTAGGGGGAAGACTTGATTTTGAAATCCAAAGTAATACTAGATGTTACGTCGAATGTCAGAATGAATTTTATTCAAACGTATTAATTATACACAAAGCTGACGTCACGTTGCCGATTTTAAATGTTTTTGTGATGATGTCATCAGGAAGTTTGCCGAACGCGTTATTAATTAGGCATGAGAAATAGGATTGTGGAGTAGTTATTTAACTTTATTTTAAGATTCAGAAACCAATACTTCACTTGTATCAGGCAAAAAATTAGGAAATCGGATTTTTTAAGAAATAGAGTTTTGAATGTAAATTGTTTTTCAATACTCTACAGGGCGGTCCAAATTGGACACTTTCTTATGGAAACGCCCTTTGTTTTGAGAGATAGAAAAAAATGGACCTAGGTATCTGGGGCTCTGGATCGAAACGAAATTCAGCTATCTCTAATCGTTTGGCCGCTAGGAGGCGTTTCTCGAATTTAGTCGATTTCTTTAATGCCCCACTTTTTTATATAAAAATATAATATATAAAAAGGTTCCAAATAACCCAATTGTCATTTAAACAATCCTGCCATCTGTTGTTCGCCATGGTAACCTAGATGTCAGCAATAAAACTATTTTAATGTATAAAAAGCAATTTTGCAAATAATAGTTAATATAAATATAACAAGTGATACATCAAAATTTTGGAAATTTTACACTCGTTTGAAAAACTCCAAAATATATAGGGTCGTTGGTATGACAAAATGTAGTTTAGGGTCGTACAGACAAAACCAAACACCCTGTATAAAAACTGTGAATCACGATGAATTTTACATAAAAAGAAAGGTTTTTCCAAAATAATTATCTTTAATAATATGAGTTATTATGGCACATTAAAGAAATCGGGATGGTCAAGCATCTTTCTCTCGTGGAAGAGATGCAACTCTTGAAGCTTGGAATTCACGCAGGCACAGTGACAGCTCAAGGCAACACATACTTTTTCTCATTTGTTTTCTTTGTGGACTGAAGCGGCTCAGTTCGTAAATATTCCTCGAGGATAACAGCTATCATTATTGACTTGTGATCTACTATTATACGGAACTGTGTTGCTAGGGAGAGCCACGTCTACGAGGTAATGCAGCCTCCACATGCAGCGATATCTTATGTGAAAAACGGCAGTTCGGCACTGATAAAGAAGATGTCGACCTCTTGATGCTCCTAAAAGGATTACTGTTTCCCTCCAAAAAAGTGCGAGGGGTGGAACAGGAATCATTCATTCGAGGAGATCTCTCACTACCCCCTGGAATAGTGATGTTCCTCCACGCCTTTAGCACGTATGACCTTTTCGAGCAAGGGAAATCGAAGATGTTGTGTGCCGTTTCAAAACAGCCAGAGCTTTTTTGAGCGGCTACCAGTTTTCTCAATAACGCCACTCATGCGAGGAGGTGGCCTCTGTTGGTAACAAATGTGACAATTAAATGATTTTCTAGAGATCCCGGAAGTACTTAAAAGATGAGTGTGTAAGACATGCCATCGTTCCAGGAAATAGTACACCTATTTTCATTCTATGTCTACTGTACAGGTCGTTGAGTAGTGAAGATTAGTTTTGTTGTTAAAACTAACTACCATAAGTTAAAGAATATTTCATTTAATATTAAAAAAACGCACCAACATAACCTAATCAAGAGTTTTTATCGTTAACCATATGCCATTCTCACAATTAGTAACGACAGACTTTGGATCAATCTTTATTGGAATTTCGGTTAGACCGTTTGTTCTAAATTCGAAATTGAGCAGCAGCTTAGCTATGCACGATTTTGTTTCGGTCATACCAAATTTCATACCTAGAAAGCAAATGACTAGAAAAGTAATTAACGCAATAATTACAAACTACCGATACACATTCTTGGACCAAAACCAAATGGTATCCACGCGCAAGGATGACGTGCAGCGATACATTCGTCGGTAAATCTTTCTGGATCGAATTTTTCCGGATCCGGATAAATTTCAGGGTCCATGTGGATACCGTGAACGGGCACGAAAACGGGCGTGCCCTTTTCTATCAGCAAGTTTGTGTCTGGTAAATTATATGAGGTTGTGCATTCTCTCAAATGTGCTGGGGGTGGTGCGTATTTGCGCAGAGTTTCTGCAATGTGATTATTAAAAATACGCACCGTTCATCACCACTTACCTTTAACACATTTCTCGATGTAACCCATTTTGTTGACCACCTCGTAGCAAAACTCCTGGTTATGTTCATCTAAAATTTGTACAACTTCCCTCCGTGCCTTGGCTTGTATGTCAAGATCAAGAGACAGCTCGTATAAGCAAAAAGCAATCGTGGATGCTGAAGTGTCGTACCCAGCCATAAAAAACACAATTGAGTGTGCGGTTACGTTCGTTTCGGTTAGTAGCGGCGTACTGTCCGCATTGTCTTTTATGATCCCTACTGCATTTTCGTTTATTGCAACGTTGTTTCTGACCTGAAGAAGAAGATGCAAGAAGTCCTTCCGGATTACGTTGTTGTCTTCGCGAAATTTGATATTTTCCCCAACTACTTTTAGGAAGAAATCTCCTATGTCTTTCCTAATCGATCGTACTCTAACAAGCGAAAGGGCAGACGGGCAGAGACATGTCAGCAACATGACCAAAGAGTCCTTTAAAGACGTACTAAAAAAATTCCTCGCGTAGTATCCAAAGTCGGAATTCGGATTTTTTAAACTATTGCACTCGATACCAAACGCACAAGAACCAATGACATCAATCGAAAACCTATCGACCAAATCACGGATTTCCACCTCTGCGTGCTCGAAGGAGGATTTCTTCAAAATATCCACGAATTCATCAATATACTTGACGATGGTCGGAAACATCATGCTTGTTTTCGCGGATGTAAACGCGGGGGACAGTTTCAGTCGGCACTTCTTCCACTTTTCACCCTTTAAGGATCCCATATGCTCACTGAGAGGATCTGATTCGTGATTGTGGAAGAGTCGATCGGTAAAGTGCTCGAAATCCGTTTTCATTATCCTTTTCACCAAATCTAAGTCACAAATCACTAAGCACGGTTTTGTGAAAAAATAAAAACCACTGATTTTCTGCGATTTTTGCCTGCACTCATCGTAAATCTCTTTAAAAATATCCCGCGCTGCAGATTCTCGCTTGAGGAAGGGTTTTGAATGTCCGAAAATTAGAGCAGGTTTTGATAATGCATGTACACCCCTTTTTTCCCAGTAAGAATAGCATCGTTTGCAATACACGTAAATTAAACACAAAATAGAGAATAGTGGCAGAAACAGGTAAGCAGTTAACCGATCCATGAATGTATTGTAACTAAATCAGAGGTACTATTGGAAATAAATTAGAGATATTAATGAGCAAACTAATCGTACCGTGTAAAGGTTATCTTCGTGCACTAGTGTTTATTATTCATTTTTAATGTGGAAGAATACGTCATGAAGTTTCAGGCAAATTAAATTGGAATCTTTAGCCCGAGCATGACTTTTAGCTGCGGTTAGAAGAATTTGATTCTGGTATGCAATTCAGAATAGTAGACAGTGGCATAACTACAATGCCTCAGAGGTACGCAATGAGGACGGGCCCCGATTTAAAAGGGGCCTCGGCAAAATGTACAAAAAATTAATAATCGGAGGAAGTAATGAATAATTTGAGTAATTTAAATCTAATACAAAATTTGATATGCTCAAAAGTAGCCAGCTCAAATAGATTTAAAAGCAACTCCATTCCTGTCCCATTGGTGAAAAATAACATTTCGATGTCTCTTTGCATAAAGTACATGAAATACTGTGTTAATTATCCGGGCCAGAAGGTATCTGAAGGTCCTGGATACAGTAACCTTAGACTAAAGTTGTATTTCAAGCTTATAAAGCGCTCCTGATTTTGGTAGTTGAGTGAGTTGTTCACCAGACATTTTGGTAGCTTCATCTGGTGAACGCACCCATTGTTTAAATATTGCTGATATAAAAATTGTGACACTGCTGTAAAATGACACCATTGTATTTAAAGGTTAATGTATCTCCAGCGGTGACTCTATATACGTCAACGGGTCTAGTCGTTTGAAATTCTGAAATCAGACATCTCAGAGTGGACGAAAATACCAAAGTAGGACCTCCAAGACAAAAGCAAAAAAAAAACTTTGAACAACGATGACATAAATTGGCTAAAATTGATCAATTGCCGAAGCCTTCACAGGCAATTCCTGCAGCTAGCCCTAACCATCAAGTTTTTTTTATAAATTCCGAGTCGAGTAACGTCAGAAGATATGAGGGTGTTATCTAAAGAATTCGAATCTTCTGGGGTGTATGGATAGTGCACTTTCATTTATTTGTAAGATGGTTGACATTAGAAATCCAGTGGTTAAATTAAGCGTAAGGGAAAGGGCCCCTAAATTTTTTTGAAGACGGGCCTCTAAAATGAAGTTACGCCACGGATAGTAGATGCAAATTGGACGTAAAGCCCATCTGAAATTAATAAACAATCGATTATTACACGTCATAATTTAGCAACCATCAACTGGCAAATGAAATTGGTGAAAATTCAGAATTTGTTCCCCCTCATAGATCCAGTGCCTTTATCTTTCCTTACTTTTTCTTGCCGATTTTGGTCTGTAGAATCTAAAACTGATAGAATTTTCTAAATTTGACTACGGCATCAAAAGCTATGAACAGAAAACCGCAGTGGCAGCTGAGTTCGTGACAAAAAAGAAGGAGAATGGAAGTGGTTCAAAATAGACACGTAAATCTGCTAATAGAAATATGGTTGGAATCGGGCGATACTGAATTCAATTGATACCACTGCTGAATTCGACGACACTGATTGTGTCTGGATGCAACAATATTTCCTGTCTTATATTAAAAATCTGAGTTGGGGCATCCTTGAAAGTAATGCTGCAACAGTTACTTAATCTGTGTAAACATGATTAAAAATATACCAAAATACATACTACAAACTGATAATATTCGCGTCACAAAATTGGTGTGAGATATGATAATGGTAGATCTCGTCCAATAAAGGCAATTTTAAGATCTCTAATTGATGCGTTGAATCTTTTGAGAAATAAACAGACTTAAAACTGAACCTAATATTTCCGTTAATAATGATGAGACCTTCATGCAGAGGAATTATTTACAAAAGTCCGTAATGAGTTAAATGAAAAACAATGATAAGGTGAACGAGGTTTAATTATGGTTAAACACACTGACGTACGGAAAGAACGAGATACTAATTGCTCGTTGAATTTGCATTTTAATCGTGTTAATCGGGCTCGACAAAAAATGGGTGGTAATTATTTGAAATACAATATGTCATTAATGATAATTACCGCCCATGTTTCTTCAAGCCCAATTCACACGATTAGAACGTAAATTAAACGAGTCCAACCGTCCCTACTCTCCTATCCTTTTTTTATAGGCACCTTTTATCCCCACAACCCTCGTACAAAAATAAAAAATCACAAAAAAAGGCCTCGGCCTACTGGCAATAGCGATAAAATGGTTACCCGGACACGACCAACTATTTGAAAATGGAAATTTTCTCAAGTCCTTCCGGGTATACCTTACGAGGATTGTTCCCAGTACCGATCGGGAGTGAGGCGAAGCGGGCAAGTTTCACCCGGGCGTAATCAAGTAGATGTAAAAAAAGGTTTACTGTTATTAAAAACTTAAGAGTTCGACCTTATATCGCCCCACCAATGAGATGCTTCAAATGTTAACAATACGGACCTAAGACACTAAGATGTAAATGTATCCAGGTGTGTATCTGGGGGAAAACTATCAATGATGGTGTTTGTTAATGAGATAGGAAACTTGAACTGTAATCTCACATGTGAACAATAATGAAACACGAACTTGTTGCTTTAACGTTTAATTGTCGTCTCGCTGAGGTCCGACGCGCGTAGCGCCTCAACCCTAATATCCAGGTACAAAAACTGGTTTAAAAATGGGCGGTTTTACAGTATGCAGCAACATGCCGCCGCCCTTGAACTAACTAAGTAATGTTCAAAACAAAGATAATAATAAGATATAGATACATTGATTTTTCCTAAATATACGATACTATTTACAATGGTAAAACACTAATTTTTGTGATTGCACGTTTCACCACATTGTTGTGTAATTTCACTGAAACCACTCTTACAACTCCATCACTTCCTTTATGGAGATCCACTACTCGTGCGAGAGGCCATTGGAACGAATAAGAGTTTTCGCCCCTGACGATGACGAGATCACCTATCTTGACCTCTTCATTTTTTGTCTTCCACTTCTTTCGTGTTTGTAGTTGGTTAAGGTACTCTTTATGCCAACGTTGCCAAAAATGTTGAGTCAGCGATTGGAGGAACTGATACTGGTTGAGTCGGTTGATTGCAATACCATCTAGACTCGGCTCTGGTACAGCGGTCATTGTCCTTCCAATAAGGAAATGGCTAGGTGTCAAAGGTGTAGGATCATTGGGATCGCTGGACAAGGGACCTAATGGGCGTGAATTTAAAATTGCCTCTATTTTTGTCAAAACGGTGTAAAATTGTTCGTGTATTAGCAACGTTTCCCCTAGAATGCGTCTTAAATGGTACTTCATGCTTTTTACTCCCGCCTCCCACAGACCGCCAAAATGAGGGGAGCGCGGTGGAATAAAATGCCAATTGATTGATTCATTAGCCATTGTATTAATGATTGATGTTGAGATTGATTGTAAAAACTCTTTTAAAATTTTATTCGCACCTACGAAATTTGTCCCGTTATCCGAGAACATATTTAAAGGTTTTCCTCTGCGCGAAATAAACCTTTTCAAGCAATTTAGGAAGGTTTCGCTAGAGAGATCCGACACGACATCAAGGTGTATTGCTTTTGTGCAAAGACAAACAAATATACAAATATAACATTTCACTATTTTGCAACCTCTGGTTTTTTTATCTTTCATTTGAAAAGGACCTGCATAGTCCACGCCTGTATTGTAAAACGGCGCAAATTGTCTGACTCTAGTATCCGGTAAATTACCCATTATAGTTTGACATGGTTTAGGATTGTGCTTAAAACAAATCACACATTCACGAGACACCTTTTTTGCTAAGTTTCTACCCGATATTGGCCAGTAGTTTTGCCTAACTGCAAATAAAAGTTGTTGTGCTCCACAATGCAATAGCTGCTTGTGCTCCTTTTCCATTATCAACCTTGTTAGCTTATGAGCTTTTGGTAGAACTATTGGATGTTTTTGATTAGTATCTAATTGTGAATTTTGAAGTCTACCGCCGACTCGAATGAGCCCTTCGGAGTCAAGGAACGGGTTTAATGAAAGTAAACTACTTTTTCTGCTTAAAGGCTTGTTTTGCGATAAGCTAATGTAATCTTCCTTAAAAGATTGTTTTTGACATAGCACAGTTAGTTTAAGTAATGCTAATTCTAAATCTCGAACTGTTAAAGGACCTAATGTTTTATTAGATACGTACTGTGAGTTATGCCAGAACCTGTAGCAGTACGCGATCACACGTTGTAACTTAATTAAAACCGAATATTTTGAAAATATATCGAATTCATCTTCGACTAATGTTACGCAACTAACATGGCGTTGTTCGGGTAAAGAAATCTCTAAATTGTTGCTTCTTGTGTCTTGAATATTTTGAGAAGATATTAAAAAGGCTGGACCGTGCCACCAAATACTAGCATTCATTAGATTATTTGGAAATATTCCTCGCGAAAGAAGATCTGCAGGATTGTCGGCAGATCTTACATGGTACCAATCACCTGCATTTGAATTATTTTGAATTTCGCTTACACGATTGCCCACAAAGGTCTTCCATCTACTAGGAGAACCGTTTAACCATCCTAACACAATCGAACTGTCGGTATAATAGAATATTTTTGAAATTGTAATTCGAAGTGAAGTACGTACTTTTATCATCAGTTTCGTCAATAGAACAGCCGCACATAGTTCTAATCGAGGTAGTGAAATTTGTTTTATTGGTGCAACTCTTGACTTTCCGCACAGTATATTGCAATGGTATATATCTCCCTCCTGTAAACTTCTAACATAAATGCACGCACCATATGCTTGCTCTGAGGCATCTGCAAAGCCGTGTAATTCAATAGAAATAGAATTGGGTGCTATAACAAGTCTTGGAATGTTTAATGTATTTAGAATCGGAAATTGGTATTTCAATTTAATCCATTTAGCCGCTATTGAACTTGGTACTTCTTCGTCCCACCCCAGTTTTAAGGTCCACAACTTTTGCAATATTATTTTATTTATTATTATAACGGGTCCTAACAATCCCATCGGATCAAAGATTTGGCAAGTTATGGATAAAATAGCTCGTTTTGTAATTCGCTCGTTAAAATGTTCAGTAATTGAAAATTGAATACTATCGCTATGAGCATTCCAAAGCATGCCCAGCGTCTTGCTACTTTCGCCTTCACCTAATTGTAAAATATTAGCTTCTAACTTATCATTGACTTTGAATTGTTGATAGTTATCCTGATTGTTCGATAGCCATTGTCGTAGCTCGAAACCGTACTCTGACGTAATTGTAAAAATATCGTTTTGAATTTGAATTAAGTCGTTTAAATTATCAGCACCTGTTAATAAATCATCCATGTAGAAATCGTGTCGTATAATATTGCTAATTGTTGGATAATTGTCTTTCTTGTCAATGGCTATTTGTTGTAATGAACGCATCGCTAAGAATGGGGCAGATGACGTTCCATACGTAACGGTATTTAAATTGTAACATCTCAATGGTTCATCAGGATTTGATCTCCACCAAATTTTCTGGAAACGTCTTTGATCTGTATTTATTAAAATATTGCGATACATCTTAGAAATGTCCGCAGCAAGTACAAATTGATATTGTCTAAAACGAATTAAAATGGACGTTAAATCGTTTTGCAAATTAGGGCCTGGATATTGCACGTCATTTAATGAATAACCTGAACTTGTTTTTTGGGATGCGTCAAAAACCACGCGAACTTTTGTTGTAATGCTAGTGTTCTTTATTACAGCGTGATGTGGTAAATAATATTCAGGCGTATTTGAAATTGTATTACTATCCGATTCCGACATATGCCCTAAATTAATATAGTCTTGCATAAATTTAACGTATTCCGTTTTTAATTGTGGCTGGTATCGTAATTTCTTTTCTAATGATAAAAATCTATTCAATGCAATTTGTTTAGAGTCACCTAGTAAGTGTAAATTTTCTGTAAATGGAATGCTTACGACGAATTTACCCGACACATCACGTTTATAGGTTTCCAAAAAATGATCTTCACAATATTTTTCAGCAATGGACATACTATTATTGTTACTAGTGACATCTTCAATTCTCCAAAAGTTTATCAACATATCATCTAATTTATTTTCAATGCTAGTACAAGTAATGGACATTGGAGAAGAATTGACATTAACTTTATCGTATTTGAATTGCATATTACCACCGACTATCCAGCCAAACTTTGTATCTTGCAGTACAGGCCTACCGCCCCCTAATGTAATTTGTTTATTTATCAAGATGTCCCAAAAGACGGATGCTCCCAATAAAATATCTATTGTATTACTTTCATTGAATTTATCGTCTGCTAATTTAATGCTATCTGGTAAATTTAAATCTGCTTTATCAAAGGAACAGGAAGGAATTCTTTCTGTAATTTGTTTTATGACTAAACATTTTATCTCATTAGAATAATTGGTACACGTTGATTTAATTGTGATATTGACCTGATCGGACAAAGGTATTATTGAATGTCCGACTCCACTAATAGCAAAACGAACATTTTCCTTTATCAATTTTAATTTATTGCATAGATTGTCTGTAATAAAATTACTCTGCGACCCATTGTCAAGCAAAGCCCTGCATTTATGTAAACGACCTTGGCTATCCGTAATTAAGACTAAAGCCGTGGATAACAATACAAATGACTTAGACCTGTTTTGGAAAGAATGCATTGCAATTGTAACGTCTTCATTATTAGACGAGGTACTCGCTTCAGGTAGATTGCTATTATTGTCTAAATGCAGAAGGGTATTGTGTTTTCCATGACATTTTTTACAACATGATAATTTACAATCCTTGACGGTGTGATATGGGACCAGGCAATTTAAACATAATCCTTTTTTCTTTGAACTTGCAATTCTTGCCCTGGATGAAAGATTTAAAAATTCCGAACACTTATAAATAGCATGATCGCCACTACAATAGAAACATTCAAGTTGTTTTGCGTTATTACTGACATACACATTTGAGACATTTTTTCCCTTATAAAAGTTACTAAATTTACTATTTACATCTCGATTTACCTTTTGCTCGTGATTTTCTTTGTTCAAATTAATTTTTTCTAATAGTTTACATTTATCGCTGAGGAATGTATTCATTTCTTGCATTGTTGGAAATTCATTAGCATACTTTAGGGATTCCCAATCACGTAATGTAATTCGATCTAATTTAGAGGTAATTAAAAAGATTATGATATCGTCCCAACTTTCACTTGGCCTACCTAATACCTTCATTGTTCTCAAATTCTTTGTTATTGTATCGAAAAGTAATCGTAGCTCGCTATGTGATTCTTTAGTCATTTTAGGAATATCAAAAATTCCCTTTAACAAATTGTGTACAATTAATTTTTTATTTTCAAAACGATCTGTTAAAACGTTCCAAGCGACATTGTAATTGCTAGCACAAACTTCAATTGATTCAATGAGACGTGATGCCTCACCTTCCAAAGATGATTTTAAATATAAAAACTTTTGAATATCTGATATTTCTGTACTCTCGTGAATGATTGATTTGAAAGCATCATGAAATTCTAACCAATTGTCGTAATTACCCTTAAAAGTAGGCAATTTAATAGTGGGCAGTTTAACGGATCTTGGATTTTCGAAGTTTGTATTAGATGAATTACCAACATGAGATAAATTGCCATTCTGATTGCTATAGTGATTTGCTATTGCGTTTTTAACCTTTGAAATTATTGAATAATAATTGGATTCGAATTGTGTTCGTTCCTCTAGTTCACCCTCAATTTGCTCTGGATCATTATAACATGCTGTTTCAATGGCAGTTTGCAATTCATTGAATGTGTCCCATAACGGTTCACATTTTCCTAGCCTCAGCTGCAATTCGCTTACGACCTCACTTGAAATATTGATTTTGATTGCATCATTGAAATACAATTGAAGACGCTTTATTTGAGCATGTAGCGTATTTCGCTGTTGTCGTAGGGTATCTAATTTAACCATTGTTAAAGATATTGAAATAATGAGAATATAATATTGAATTGTACAAAAAATAGAAGGCAATGTTAATGTAATGAAAGGTATAAAGGAAACTTACAGATATTGGAAATCGACTACCGCACTGCAGACTGCTGTGTTAATTGTAGATATTGTAGATGTTGACTGCCATCTCGTTACTCGTCAGTTTTCTTCGGTTTATTGTCTCGAACAGATAGCTGCAATCGCCGCATTGGACCCAAAGGTGGATACTGCAATGGTCGTTGTCTTCGCCATCTATCACTTGTACTCACTTGTATTAATCCGGCTCGAAGGACCAAAATGTTAATGAGATAGGAAACTTGAACTGTAATCTCACATGTGAACAATAATGAAACACGAACTTGTTGCTTTAACGTTTAATTGTCGTCTCCCTGAGGTCCGACGCGCGTAGCGCCTCAACCCTAATATCCAGGTACAAAAACTGGTTTAAAAATGGGCGGGTTTACAGTATGCAGCAACAGTGTTCCATGACAAAAAAACAATAAATAGAGTGCCCCAAATGCAAACTCTAGAGCATGTGAAGTATACAAAAAGGAGAAAATCCAAGAAATAAAAGTTACTCATAAGGTGTCATATTTAAGAGCAAGACTTATGATAAATAATACCGGAAGCATCAATACCAGTTGTTGCAGTCCTTAATGAACCACCAGTGTACAATGAATAGGTCCATTACCCGGAGAAATTTGATGAATTGAAAATAGTAAGACAGGTTTTTTTTAATGAATATGGGTTTTCCCATACACCCATGTTGCAAATGTTCCTCCTCTCAGCAATGATGAGGAACATCCGGAACATTTATACAGGATGCCCATTATGAATGGAATATAATATATATCTCGGTAAATATCGAATGTATACAACATTTTTCTACGTCTAAGTTATTAAATATTTTATTTCCCATAATAAGGCAGCATTCAGTTGTTTTTATTCCAGAAAACAAATGAGTAACGAAAAACAATTGAATTTTTTTAAATGGCAGTGCACCTTGTCATTTTATTATAATCACATCAATAACTTAATCTAGGTATCATACATCAAAATAAAATAAATGAACGTGCAAGTTTCTTATTAAACCGTGAAGACAAAATGAAATTAGCAATAAAATGATAACAAAAGTACATATTATATAGTACCTATTAAATAAGAAGCTCAAAAAAAGAGAAAGTAAATGTTGATGATTTGAAATTTGGAAATTTGTCAAACAATGATTTCAGCATTCAATTCTACAGAAAAAATACAAAAAAAACTTATTATTTCGTTGTTTGAATAGACACTTTCTTTCTTTATAGTGTTATCATAAACATTTAGGTCTCATAAATATAATAAGAAAAATCACAATATTTTCCAATATTTTGCGCATTTTGCAAATTTATTTGTAAAAAGGTAGCTTTCAATCTCACTTTGGCAGGCTGGCTGGCTGGCTGGCAGCAAACGCTTGTAGAAAGGTGCTCACGTGTACCTACCGGAACCGTATAATGTGGTAGTCCCGCACAAGATTTTATTTTTTTATTTTAGGCCTTCATTTTTGACTTTTGAGTGGGCGGGGTTTTTCAGCCTAGGCTGCCAACCCAACCCAACCCACTGTACATTTACTTAGTACCGCAGTCGAGCTTTAACTCAACTGCGCCACTCGGGCCTAATCTCACTGATGGTAGGTCAAAAGTCAAACGCGAGTTTTGGGTCAACGGGACGTCGGACATGGGTACCGACAAAGAGAATGTGGTTGCCTCCGACAAGATCTTACTGATGGTGGAGTCAAAACTGGTAAATATAGAATACTGATCTGCCACACAAAAGTGCGCTGAGGTCCTTTCGATCTCACACGAGGATTTTGATAATTTTTTCTATTCGAAACAAATAGCTCACTTAGGTTTCATAATTGTTGGTAGATGTATATCAAATTAGGTATGTAAAAACCAATTTGTTTTTAAATTATTTTTTTATTCTGGAGAATATTCACAATATTTACAAAATAGAATAGAAAAGTAACATCACTCTAATCTTGCTTTTTTCATCATTCTCAAATTGTTCTTGTTCTTCAAGCTCTTCTTCGTACACTGAATTCCTCAGGTAATGGACGTTCTGCATCTAAAGAAAGTCCAGGATACACCATTTCACAAGAAGTGTCTACAAATTCATTTTTACCAAGGATATTACGTGCACAATTTTAAATTTCTAATAATAATATAACAATAATAATAATTTCCATAATACTATCAAGGAACAAACTTTCTGTTCAAACAATGAAATGCATGTTTCTTTTGTATTTTTTCCCGTAGAATCGAAAGCTGAAATCAAAGTTGGAAAAATTTCCAAAATTTAAACAAATTATCAACATTTACTATAAAATTCAATGTTACTGAAGTCATTTTTGAAG
The DNA here is from genome assembly GCF_008802855.1 of Photinus pyralis. Classification (NCBI taxonomy): domain Eukaryota; kingdom Metazoa; phylum Arthropoda; class Insecta; order Coleoptera; family Lampyridae; genus Photinus; species Photinus pyralis. The sequence continues at coordinate 28,602,239 of NW_022170403.1, read as the reverse complement.
TTTTTTCGTTTATTGAACTTCTTCAAAAGGAACTATCATTTTTTTAAATTTAATCTAAAAGCATAGAAAAGGAAGGATGAAGGACAATTTTCATTAAAAAAAAAAGTTTTTAGTCGAAAAAAATGAATATTCGGAAATCGCTTATTTATTAATTCTTATATCTATATCTTATTAATTTTTTATATTGAAAAAAATGTGTAGTTATTTGAATCATAAAATAAGTATACCTATTTGAACCAAGTCTCGTTAAAAGAAAATCGTTTTTGCAGAAATGAACAATAAGAACGGTTTTCCGCAATTTTTTCGGTTATTTTGAGATTACGTGGGAAAGTGACAGAAAAGAAAGCTGTAGAGTTTTTCACGATCTACATAATATTTTCTATTGTACACCTTTGTCTCTGATTTCAACTTTTGCCGGAATTTGCCGTCATATGATTTTCGCCCCTCTCCCCAAACACTTAGTCCTCTCACGTATTTATTTTTTTTTTGTATTTGTATAGACCATTTTAATATATCCACTTGACAAAACTCCATTAACAATTTTCTTTTTTTCGGGGCGTTTTAGAATCGCTTGTAAAAAATTTTCTATTATACCGATTTTGTTTGTTTTTTGTTTCATCGACGCAGAATTTTGTTTCCTTTAATTTACTAAAGAAATGTTATTCATAAAATATGGACCGTTTTTGAATTTTAAGCGAAAAACTGAAAAAATGCCAAACATTTTGAGGTTTTCTGGCTGCCAAAAGTTGTGCCGGGAAAAAATTTGTATGCACTCTTCAGATACATGTTATTTGGGCCCAAATGGACCATTTAAAATAATAAAATCTTTTACACCACCTTTTGCAGGTCAAAATTATCTGCATAATGGACTACTAAGCAGCGCTGTTTGCTAATTTGTTTATTAAAATTAGTATGGGGAAGGTTTTGTGTTTTGTGGGTAGGTATCTAATATACACTACCCCATTTTGAGTCTCATCACACCACGGATATCTCCGATTCTATAAGTCTAAGACTGAATGTGTATGTGTCTAAAAAAAATAATAAGTGATTCTGGACTTGGTCTAATACATATCAATCTTAACATAGATATTTAGATTGGATCGACCCAAAAAGCTTGGTTCGAGATAGCGGTCTACTTACACTCATTGCTTTATTAAAATTTTCCATTAATGTTCACTCTAATGGTCCTGAACCCTGACGAACTATTTAGAAATGGGAAATGCCATTTTGGCTATAAAATTATATTTGTTGCTTTACGTAGGTACCCATACTTTCATCCGGCTTTATGGTTCAGTGGTAGAGCGTTGGACTATAAATCCGCAGGTCGGGTGTTCGAACCTGGGTTGATGTGAATTTGTCATCTGTGGCAGAGAGTTGGAATTACCTTAGACCAGTTTCGAGCATTCTGCCGGCTACTGCGAATTAGGTTTTCCTGCAGTTTTCCTAATTCGTAAACTAAATACCGGAGTAGTATAGAACAACTTAAGACTTCTTCAGAGGCACCTCTAAAAAAGCATTATGTGGATCACTCTGTAATTGGGTGCAAGCCTGTTGAGGGCCCAGAACAAGAGAGGGATAATAAATAAATAAATAAATTTTTGAAAGTATTTGATAGATTTTGCAAACATTTGAACTGAGAGGCAACAGAGACAAAAAATTCAATCGCCGAATTACCCTTTTGGCATCCCAACGCTATTTTCTATAGTATTGTGCTCTGTAAAATTGGTGCGGTTCCAGCCGCCTCACTGCCTGCCAATTTTTTCTCTGACCTTGTTCTAAGACTATTGACTTAATCATTTCTTCGACCCCATGTCATAGCTAAATTTGACGCGCGAATTGAAAAAATAAAATAAATGCATTTCCATTCTTCAATGTATTATGAACATTTCCGTACAACTTCGAAAGGATGTAACGAGTTAGGAGTTACCTTTACAAATTTACAGTGTTTTACTGATTAGAGCTCAATGGTAACTAATAAGGCGCCAAAATCTGGTAGAGCACCAAAACCTGATCCGGCACCGCTTCGAAAAATACTTAGTTACGCCACTGGTCATCAAATTGGATGTTACATAAGCTGTGTTTCGGTGATTGGGCACGCCTCACCTCGGATCTCGCACAATAATTAACACAGCCATAACTGCCTGACTGTCACGGATCAGTTTATATTCTTTGAGTGAATTGTCTGCAAACTGTTCATCCTGTTTCGACAAAACATTCACTTAACGTGTCCCATACTCCAAATTCTCTTGAACATTCCATTTCTTGTTTCGGATGACATTGTGGTGCCGTTATGTGGGAAAATATTTCATATTTTACTGGTAATTACTGACATTCGTAACTAATGCAAAAATTACTATATGCGATGAAGTCGGTTTGAACAATTTCCCATGGTAAATTTATCCCCAGGAATCTGTGGTCTCCGAAAATTTCACTACGGACAATTCATCTTCAAAACATTTGACAACAAAACGTTCAATACGAATAGGTGGAGTTCACTAAATATTTCCACCTAATAAACTCATCCCTAAAAAACTCGTTCGCCGTTCGCGGTCATTATTCCTCTCACCCTCATTTAAATTGACGAATAATGCTACACGACTGTGTATGTCAAATTCAATCACAATACGAAAACCCAAAATTGCATCTCGAAAGACAATTATCCGAGGGTGAATTTTCCGGGAACCAAAATTGGCGCCTGGGTACATTCCTCTACGAAAACTCGTCCCCTAGGATTCGCCACACAGAATATTTGCTTGGTTTGTAAAGTTCATTCCCGAAGCATTTTTTGCTAAAGGGGCGGAATTCCGGATTTTCTCGTGAGAAAAGTGCCCCGTCAAATAAAGACCCTCGTCCCAGATAAATTACATAGCGCGAGTTCTTCTTTTACGTTGGATTAGGTAAATTCTGTTCCCAGTTGTCAATCTCAAGGCTAGTCAGAGAGAACCCCAGAAGTGGCCAAGGGCGAGATTTATTGAGGACGATTTTCCTAAAGGAGAGAAATTTTCCTTAGGATCGAGTTCCCTAGCCATAGATATTCAAAGCATGAGCCTTCGGTGAACGAATAAATATTCCAAGGGTCACACTTGCAGCGTTTTTTTCGGGGGCGAATTCTGTTAGGGAGCGCTAAGGCGATTTTTCCGTTATTTGCAGGTAGGAATATTCCCCTTGATAATCTAAATAACGTGTTTCTTTCGCATTTTTTTGCAAGTCGCATTTTCCTGTAAATACAATACATTTAATATATAAAGCTTCTCCTAAAACTAGTAAAATAATAATTAAAATGTAGGCAAAGAATATTAGTTACTCTTTGATGTAGGTTTGGAACTTGTGGTAGGCAAATTTGGAACTTAATAAAGAAGAGATCTGTTAGTAAGTATGCAAACCTCTTTCAAACGGAGACTTGTAAGATTACAGCGTCTTAATGGAAAAGTTTGAAACTCTACTAAGTTAACTTATAGATTTCTATGAATATTTCAAACGATCTCATAATAGGTAGCACATACTTGTCCGGTCTTCTAAAGTTCAAACGAGTACGTTTCCTTTCCTTCACACATTATTCGCAATTAATCAACCCAAAACCCCATTCTTTTGATAACCATCAGGCCAAGATTCGTCTCTAAAGCGTAAAACGGCCAAAGGTGAGCAGCCAAAACCTCATGATAATGGAAGGTCATAAAAATCGATTTTCATTTTGACGATAATGGTATCAGTTATTCATCCCCCAACGCCTTTTCCTTACTTCCTTTCAATCCATTCATAATTTGTATTGTAAGACTGTGATTGAAATTCGGTAAATGTCCTTTCCAGTTTTTTTTGTATAATAAAACTTCCGAAATTTATTATTTCTACAGTGAAAGGAACTGCGGTTAAAAATATATGAAAAGGATAATAATCGTTAAGGAAGGCCTATAATAGGCCATATTAGCTTCAGACCATTAGACGAAGAATGAATACGCGTTAAAGTTGCTGCTTGTACATAAATAATTCTTATCTCCCTTGTTGTGTCTTTTTTATGCAATAAATTTTGTGTATTTCCATGAAGATAAAAGTAAACCGCACTTTTAAAAATGTTACGCATTGGCAGGAAGGCAAACCAAACGCAAAACCTTAAAACATTGTTTTTTTATTATATGTACCGTGAATCGAAAATTTGTTGTAGATGGAAAACTTTTTATATCTGCAGTAAAATATTGCTAATTCATAAAATTTATGATATTCGGGTTTACAAAGGGTAATAAAATATTTAGTGTAGGTAGGAAGTGAAAACTGCCACAAAAAGTTAATAAAACTAAGTTTTCCGAACGTTTGCTGTGTTTGTTCGCAGCATGTTTTATTTTTAAATTACCTCTTATAAAGACTGTGACGACATTTGACATCCTGTAGAGAAAAGATCCTAATTTTTAAGGTAGTCTTTTCTATGAATTCAGGTTTTCAGTGAAAGCGAAACTGTTCTTCTGGACGTTTCAAATTCCTTGTGATTAAGATTAAGATTATTTCAAATTCTTCATTACTTGGGGCGCTTGATATCGTTTTTCCGATTTATCCATTTCTTTAGACTTTTCTGATTTCTTACTTTTTTTGTGTACCTATCACATTCTTCCAATTCTTTGCTTGTATTGCCTCTACCACTTCTTTGTATTTTTCCGGTTTTTAGCGCATTTCCACAAAAAAAAAATGCGCTATTGTGGCCACTTTGTCCGTCCGTCCGTCCGTCCGTCCGTCCGTCCGCTAACTTTGCGACGCTACTAGTTTTTTATCTTAAGAGCTATTGTTCTACTTTTTTCGCTATTTGGTTCGTTATGGTGTCGAGTCTTGTACCAAGGAAGGAATTTTTCTGTACCGCTTACAAAAAAAGTTATTGTAAAAAAAACAAAAAACCGTTTTTTACATGTTCCATAATTTTACACTTTTGCCGTTTATTAACGATCCTAGAGATCGTTAATAATTTTGCATTGCTATCTGTCGCCTGCCGGTTGGTCTCTCCGTCTGTTCCTTTGTCTGTCTGTCCATCTATCTGTCCGTGTGAACGATAACATTGTTTAGAAATGTTCGATCGCTTTTACATCTCCGTTAGTTATGAACTGAATTGCATGAAATTCAATATGGGCATAGATTTAGCCATATAATACGCAATGCCAAAAGTTGGATCGAATCGATTCAAAATTCACATTGCCCTTTTCGCATCTCGACCATTTATAAACCGAATTGCAAACTTTTTTACTTATAAAAGTATTTGAATGAAATTTGATACATAGGCACTTGGGATAAAAGAAAATCAAACGCCAATTTCAAAATTTGGTTTTGCGCATGCGCAGTGCCAACTTTTTTATTTATGGAAGAATTTAAACGAAATTTGATACATAAGCACTTCGAATAAAGGGAAATCAAACGCCAATTTCAAAATTTGGTTTTGCGCATGCGCAGTGCAAACTTTTTTATTTATGGAAGAATTTAAACGAAATTTGATACATAGGCACTTGGGATAAAGGAAAATCAAACGCCAATTTCAAAATTTGGTTTTGCGCATGCGCAGTGACAACTTTTTTATTTATGGAAGAATTTAAATGAAATGTGATACATAGGCACTTGGAATAAAGGAAAATCTAGCGCCAGTTTCAAAATTTTATTTTGCGCATGCGCCGTGGCAACTTTTTTATCTATGGAACTATTTAAGTGAAATTTGATACTTAGGCGCTTGGAACAAAGGAAAATCTTAGTTTATTAGTTAGTTATAGTAAATTAGTTTTAAAATTTTGGGTTGCGCATGCGCAGTTCCAACTTTCTTATTTAGAAAAGCATTGAAATGAAATTCTTCTCATAAACTGAAATTGAAGTAGCACGTCAACAATGGATTGCCCATGTGCAAACGCTATCTTTCATATTTGTGGCCGGATTTTTACGATTTTAACAGAAGTTGCATCTTACAAATGGGAAATGAATGCAAGTGGAAATGCGCTTTATGTAAATCGTTTACGATTACTTTTTAACTTGTTATTCTTTCTTTTAGAATAAGATTTTAGAACCTCTCAGTATTTCGGAATCCATCGTTTTTCTATAATCTGTATGTTCATAAGATTTGTTATATTTTTAGCATAAAATCCTTCAGATCTTTCAACTTCACCGCTGGTTTTTGAAATTCTTCCGTTTTTTTTCATATTGTACAAATTCTTTTGATGCTTATATCAACAGATTTAACGGTTTTTCTTTTATAGTAAAATAAACTATGCAGATAAACTTTTATTAATTGTGGTTTTCATACCATTAGTCTATATTTATACTCTAATTTACGTATATTAATTATATGTAACGTACGTTGTAACTACTATCTAAAAAATCCGTATATTTAACGTAAAAAGGAAGACTTTATTATAAAAACCATTTGTATACGTATATCGGATATCGCAAAACGTATATTCTACCGCTTATATTTATATGTATTATACACGTTTAATAAACGTCCTTGGGACAATGCTGGCAATCAATTTTTACTGTTTCTGATCTGCACTAATCCCCATATGTTTTGTTCCTGCCCTGAGGAACGACCTGTACACAGATGTACACCAAGCAATTTATCTCAGATAATATTAATAACAGATAATTTTTGTACAGTTCTTGACAGGTTTTCTAGTAAATACGTAAGTTCTCTTCATTTAGATTTGACTGTTTTGAAATATTCAATAAAATAATATGAGAAATTTAATAGCCCCGTGACTGACGTGCATTTGTCCTTTTTGTCAATGCCACTAACACTAAAACTCGGCAAGGATATTAACCTCAGTCATAAAACATAATTCTTTGCCTTAGATTTCACAGCGATATTGAATGCTTTCCGAGTTCTGCGTCGCCATTTTATACACATAACAAACCATTATGATGTACATAAAGACAATGCGAGTTATATGCGCAACTTTTCGATTATGGTGTCAAATTACATAACATTATGAGAATTGTGCCCGGAATACGAATTAAGGCATCGACTAAGACAACTTCTTTAACGCCATTGAGGAAGTAGTTTACGCACAAAACGTTTTCTTTCTAAAGTACACAAAATAGTTCGTATACACAACAGGAAGCAATCGAAATTGATTTTCGGAAATGGTTGTCTGGCGGAGTCCAGTCTTTATGTTCGTTTTATTAGCTTAAAACCATTTATAAGTATTAAATTTAGCTATTTGAATACACATTTTCCATTGCTTTTATATCGACTGCAGCGAAATATTGGAAAAATAATAAATGATCCTCGCAAATTAAATAGTACACCCGATTTCACTTTCTCTGATTTATAAGCGATTTGTTAGTTACGACTTTCATAGGGAGAAGAAAAAAACTACTTTCAAATTAATGGATACTTTTTCAATGTGTAGCGAATCGAATGTATAAAAATGTCTAATCCTCTTAATAAATCTTTTGCTAAATCTATGTGTTAAAACAAGACTAAATAACATGTTTATGAAAGGACGTAGCAGGTCGAATGTCTTCGGATATGTTTTTTATTTACGGGGAGTATTAATTATTTGAAGCTATACATTCAACAGCGGGGGATCGCTCCGGTATGTGGGTTTGATACAGTTGTTCACCTGCATAATTATTCCTATGTTAGAGCACGAATACAAGCTTTAGTAAATTGATGGGTGAATATTTTAATTTTGAAACAATTCAATCGTTTGTTTTATTTGTTGTTTGGAATGTGCAATATTAATTACTTTTTAATTATCGCCCGCTTGCGTACAGGATAATATATCCAACCAAGCTTTGAAAGCGATCAATTAATTGTGCGTTTATTCGAATCCATTGTGTGACAAGGATAAGAGTTTTTCATCTTTTTGAATCTTTTTGAATTTTTTTTTAAATGTTTAGTACAGTTTAGTTACAGTATGTTTCATTTAATAAAATGAGCTTAGAGAGATCCGATAATTTGTTTATTTTGTTTTATTTATGTAGAATCCATAATTTCAAACAGTTCCAAGATTGGGCTACTAGTTCAAAAGTTACAGCCCTTTCAATTTTCTTTCGAAATTGGTTTCTATAACTTTTTATTGAGAAGTCTGATCGATAAAGTACGAATTGTTTTGGATTCTACGCATCAAAATTAATAAGAAAAAGTGTTTTCCCGAGAAATTTTGGTGTAGTCGATTTGTGGAAAAAAAAGGAAGGTTATACACTGCCTTTTTTTGAGGCCCGAAAAAAAAATTGTTTCAGATCGACCCGGAAAAAAAATATTCTTATAGAATGAGGCCTGTAGAATCCATAATTTGAAACAGTTCCAAGATTGGGCTACTAGTTCAAAAGTTACAGCCCTTTGAATTTTCTTTCGAAATTGGTTTCTATAACTTTTTATTGAGAAGTCTGATCGAAAAAGTACGAATTGCTTTGGATTCTACGCACCAAAATTAATAAGAAAAAGTGTTTTCCCGAGAAATTTTGGTGTAGTCGATTTTGGTAAAAAAGGAAGGTTATACACTGCCTTTTTCTAAGGCCCGAAGAAAAAATTGTCTCAGATCGACCGGGAAAAAATAATTTTCTTATAGAATGTGGCCTGTAGAATCCATAAATTCAAACAGTTCCAAGATTGGGCTACTAGTTCAAAAGTTACAGCCCTTTGAATTTTCTTTCGAAATTGGTTTCTAGTCTATAACTTTTGATTGAGAAGTCTGATCGAAAAAGTAGGAATTGTTTTGGATTCTACGCACCAAAATTAATAAGAAAAAGTGTTTTCCCGAGAAATTTTGGTGCAGTCGATTTTTGGTAAAAAGGAAGGTTATACACTGCCTTTTTTTGAGGCCCTCAAAAAAAATTGTCTCAGATCGACCCGGAAAAAAATTTTCTTATAGAATGTGGCCTGTAGAATCCATAATTTCAAAGAGTTCTAAGATTGGGCTACTAGTCCAAAAGTTACAGCCCTTTGAATTTTCTTTCGAAATTGGTTTCTAGTCTATAACTTTTTATTGAGAAGTCTGATCGAAAAAGTACGAATTGTTTTGGATTCTACGCACCAAAATAAATAAGAAAAAGTGTTTTCCCGAGAAATTTTGGTGCAGTCGATTTTTGGTAAAAAAGGAAGGTTATACACTGCCTTTTTTTGAGCCCCGAAAAAAATTGTCTCAGATCGACCCGGAAAAAAAATTTTCTTATAGAATGTGGCCTGTAGAATCCATAATTTCAAACAGTTCCAAGATTGGGCTACTAATTCAAAAGTTACAGCCCTTTGAATTTTTTTTCGAAATTGGTTTCTAGTCTATAACTTTTGATTGAGAAGTCTAATCGAAAAAGTACGAATTGTTTTGGATTCTACGCATCAAAATTAATAAGAAAAAGTGTTTTCCCGAGAAATTTTGGTGTAGTCGATTTTTGGTAAAAAAGGAAGGTTATACACTGCCTTTTTTTTGAGGCCCGAAAAAAAAATTGTCTCAGATCGACCCGGAAAAAAATTTTCTTATAGAATGTGGCCTGTAGAATCCATAATTTCACACAGTTCCAAGATTGGACTACTAGTTCAAAAGTTACAGCTTTTTGAATTTTCTTTCGAAATTGGTTTCTAGTCTATAACTTTTGATTGAGAAGTCTGATCGAAAAAGTACGAATTGTTTGGGATTCTACGCACCAAAATTAATAAGAAAAAGTGTTTTCCCGAGAAATTTTGGTGTAGTCGATTTTTGGTAAAAAAGGAAGGTTAATCACTGCCTTTTTTTGAGCCCCGAAGAAAAAATTGACTCAGATCGACCCGGAAAAAAAATTTTCTTATAGAATGTGGCCTGTAGAATCCATAATTTCAAACAGTTCCAAGATTGGGGTACTAGTTCAAAAGTTACAGCCCTTTGAATTTTCTTTCGAAATTGGTTTCTAGTCTATAACTTTTGATTGAGAAGTCTGATTGAAAAAGTACGAATTGTTTTGGATTCTACGCACCAAAATTAATAAGAAAAAGTGTTTTCCCGAGAAATTTTGGTGTAGTCGATTTTTGGTAAAAAAGGAAGTGTATACACTGCCTTTTTGAGGCCCGAAAAAAAATTGTCCCAGATCGACCTGGAAAAAAAATTTTCTTACAGAATGTGGCCTGTAGAATACATAATTTCAATCAGTTCCAAGATTGGGCTACTAGTTCATAAGTTACAGCCCTTTGAATTTTCTGTCGAAATTGGTTTTTGGTCTATAACTTTTGAATGAGAAGTCTGATCGAAAAAGTACGAATTGTTTTGGATTCTACGCACCAAAATTAATAAGAAAAAGCGTTTTCCCGAGAAATTTTGGTGTAGTCGATTTTGGTAAAAAAGGAAGGTTATACACTACCTTTTTTTGAGACTGGAAAAAAAAATTGTCTCAGATCGACCCGGAAAAAAATTTCTTATAGAATGAGGCCTGTAGAATCCATAATTTCAAACAGTTCCAAGATTGGGCTACTAGTTCAAAAGTTACAGCCCTTTGAATTTTCTTTCGAAATTGGTTTCTATAGTCTATAACTTTTGATTGAGAAGTCTGATCGAAAAAGTACGAATTGTTTTGGATTCTACGCACCAAAATTAATAAGAAAAGTGTTTTCCCGAGAAATTTTGGTGCAGTCGATTTTTGGTAAAAAAGGAAGGTTATACACTGCCTTTTTTGAGGCCCGAAAAAAAAATTGTCTCAGATCGACCCGGAAAAAAAATTTTCTTATAGAATGTGGCCTGTAGAATCCATAATTTCAAACAGTTCCAAGATGGGGCTACTAGTTCAAAAGTTACAGCCCTTTGAATTTTCTTTCGAAATTGGTTTCTGGTCTATAACTTTTTATTGAGAAGTCTGATCGAAAAAGTACGAATTGTTTTGGATTCTACGCACCAAAATTAATAAGAAAAAGTATTTTCCCGAGAAATTTTGGTGTAGTCGATTTTTGGTAAAAAAGGAAGGTTAAGTATTCAAATACTATGCGAAGTATTCGAATACTAAATATTTGTGAAAGTATTTGAGTTACAAATACAATAATACTGCTTCCATAAAAGTATTTAATTACAAAGTATTTGAATACTTTAAACGATTTGAATACTAAAAAGTATTTACAAAATCGAATACTACCCAGCTCTAGGGTGGAGTTTATCAGTTCAAATATTTCGGAGGCGAATCTTCCGAGGCGAATATTCTGCATACAAATTTTTTGGGTGCGAAATTTTGACATTCGCCAACTATTCGAGAACGAATCTTTCGGCGCCGAATTTTACCTGATCCTTTAAAAGACTTAATCTTGGAACGGGTTACGATCTTGAGGCCTAATTGTTGACACTTGAAGTATTACATTGTATCAAGGTCTTTAGTTAACACCAAATTGGGGGAGCAATGTTAAACTAAATAATTAGTAGGGGAGCTAACACGAAATCCACTGAACGAGAATGATCAAAATTTTAACCGATGGAGTTCCATTTTGCCCTATCAGAGTATGCTAAAATCGATCGTCTGCCGCCTCAGGTCATACGACTTAAGGCGCTGCGGGTACTTCTTGCGGTACCAATTCTGAAAGGTTTTTCGAAAAAATAAGTTATACACCAAATGAAAACGTTGATAATAGCTCTTAAAAAAATATTTAAAAAAATCGTGCGCATTTGATAACTCCGTAAAAAAACAATTCTTAGTCGGTTTTTCACGAACTTTGTACGGATATAACTAGGTTACGGTTGGACGAATGAAGCTGATTTTTTTTACAGACTGATGATAGGTACTACTAATGACTTAACGGTGTTTCGTTTTTAAATTTTTTCTCTAATTACAAGATTATCTTATATAAGATATCTTATAATTAGAGAAAAAATTTAAAAAAGAAACACTCTCATAGTCATTGGCTGTACCTATCATTAGTCTGTAAAAAAATCAGCTTCATTCTTCCAACGGTAACCTAGTTATATCCGTACAAAGTTCGTGAAAAACTGACTAAGAATTGTTTTTTTACGGAGTTATCAAATGTGCGCGATTTTTTTAAATATTTTTTTAAGAGCTATTATCTACGTTTTCATTTGGTGTATAACTTATTTTCTCGAAAAACAACCTTTCAGAATTGGTACCACAAGAAGTACCCGCAGCGCCTTAAGTCATATGACCTGAGGCGGCAGACGATCGATTTTAGCATACTCTGATAGGGCAAAATGGAACTCCATCGGTTAAAATTTTGATCATTCTCGTTCAGTGGATTTCGTGCTAGCTCCCCTACTAAATATTTCGGTTGCAAGCAATTCTAATTAAAAAAAATTTTTTACTTATATTTACAGCTTTGTTACGGAATTGCACCTCATTCATTACATCGGTCAACACGAAACCACAGACGAAACTTAAGGTATAAGGTGGTACCTGTAATAACAAGCAATAAATTACGCCAAACAGTGTCCAATAAAATTCGAAATTTATTACAGGGAACGCGAAATTTTCTAATTTACGAGGCTGATTCTAAACAGCTGTCCTCGCGTTAATTATGTTAAACTAATAGCGCTTTATAAAACTAATTAAGTTTAATGTACGTTTCAGTTCGCTTTAATTAGGTGAAGTGCATTCAGAAAATGAGATTTTGTTTTATGTGTTAGAATTGCAGAATTGTCAGCGTTTTGCATCCCCCTAAAGCCTATTTAGTATGTAAAGTTGCGCCGTTTTGCATATACACACATATACATTTCTTTAAATGTCCCCATTTAGATGTTCAGCAACGGAGAATGACTTAAAATAGAGCATCGTAGACCTACGCTTATTTTTCTATTTCTTCGTAAATTGTTTGAAATTGTTTGTCTAGACTGTCCAAGTACCTTGCGTATAGTTTGATTTGTGCCCACTTGTGACGTCGTAAACACAACAATGCAGCGCCGCCCGTCATGTCTTCACGTCTTTCTTTTGTTGTAAGCGTCAGTCCACCCCTCTATCTTTTGAGGAGAATTTCCTAGATTCACAATATTTGATTTGCAATAAAGTTTTAATGTTAAATGAAAAAGCGAAAGTTCTCATTACGGAAGATTTAGATATTACACAGATACAAATATTAGTTTACGTTTTATTTTAACAAAACTAGAGTACTAGAGTAAGCGCATTTTGAATTTTTAGTTTTATAATTAAAATGACGTTCTGATAAAGCTTTATACTGTTAATTTATTGAATAATATAGCTCAATGTGGTTCTTTTCTATGAGAATTTAACAACAAATTCCTTCCAAATCTCGTAGAGTACGAATTATTGAAACTTTGAAAATACTCTAGTGTCGGACGTTTGACATTGCTCCACAAGAGCACAATATTTGTGTTATACGGCAAAAAATTGTACAATTATTGGATGTTTCTTGGACCAAACTTGTACGAACCTGGTAGTTTAATCTGAAATTTCTGCTCTATATTTTCAGGACAAGCAAAGATTTTTAACTAATCAATGACCAAATGTATCTTGAGCTGAAAAAGACCGTTTTAAAGATCTATTCGCGAAATATACGAAAAAAATGTAACGTTAAACGTTAAACACACGCCGTATTATAACAAAATACTTAAATTTAATGAGATACATACGCCCACTGAAATCACAGAATAAATTAAGTGTTTTCGTGTATATATTTAAAAGGAGTCTCGTAAACTTTCAGTAACACATCATAAAACTGTTCTACATTTTAAATAAATAAACAACCATAAAAATTGGTCTAAGTTGTTTCTCTTTGATTATAGGTACCTGAATCGCTATATAAATCCCAAAAATTTTAAATGGCACGATCTTCCCGGAAATTGGGGCGCCTTTTTTTTAGAATTAATTATTTCGGTGTTTTAATATCATTAGATATTTTAAAGGCAAATGGAGACAAACACAGTTGCTAGTGATAGATCAACAGTATCTAAACGGGGATCAACTTTTCTACATTTACGTGTCAGCACTATGCAAACTAAACTTAATTTAGAAAAACGTCATGTTGTGATTTTTATTGTTGTGATAATATCAAAATCTGGTGCACATGCAGAAAGTTAAGAATCGTAAGAATTTAAGGGATGAAAAAATTCGAATAATCCGGAAAATATGAAAGATAAAAAAAACAATTAAGCTGAACTGAAGGCTCCCAAACACACATAGAGTGAAAAATTGAAAGAGTTTGTACAATTTTAAGAATTGGAATAATTTGAAGACAATTTGTCAACAAGTATGGTACTTACGTCTAATATTTTCAAATTTGGGAATAACGGGCCATTTTAACTTAGATTCATAACGAAAGGAGTCTCTTATCCTGAAGAATTTCAAATCGGTAGATGATGCAGTAACTACCTAGCTTTAATCAAACGGTAATGAACATTTTCGATGAATGTGTCCCCAAAGTTACAATTAGGAGTGCCCATAAGTATCCTAGCTGGTTTAATATAGACATTATTAAGAAAATCAAACAGAAAAATAAGTTTCGGTTACAGGGCCAATCGGAAGACTTCATTGAAGCCAGAAAAGAACTCATAACAAGTTGTAAATCAGCATATGCATGATTAAAGCGCATTTTTGGTAATGCAGGTCAGTATTTTAGTAGCGAAGTTTAATATTATCGATCTCAGGAGTAATTTTGGCTGCGTTAAATAATTAATTTGATTTAATTTCAATTGAGGGTACGTCTTTATTTTGTAAAACAAATCACAAAGTAAATAATAAGTTTTTATACTGGTAGCGCTATCTAACGGTAAAATTATAGCACCTCCGAAACCCATATCGAAATTATTTTCTTCAATTATCGATCTCAAAAGTAATCGAACTCAAAATAGACTAGTGCCTGCACATCTACACTATAGCAGAAAGCTTTTAGTGAAAATTTGAAGTCTCTAGCTATTGTAGTTGTGGAGATCTAACGCGAACAGCCGGCCTGCCAGCCATAACGAATATAATAGCGTATTTTTTTCAAAAATGCGCTAAAAACAGTGCAAAAAATCTGACATTTATCTATGAATTGTGCCTCGAACCTCTCTTCTATTCGGCGATGCACCACTTTTTTATGTAATTAGGTTAAATTACCTCACTGTTAGATCGGGAGGTGGTGACAGTCTGTCTGGTGTGATTTTAAGAGAGAGAATCTTTATTTACTAAATAAATGCCTACTTGTTATGGTAACGAGTTGCCTATTTTAAGACACAGGATCTACCGAATTTTGGAATGACGCACTTTACAATTTTTTCTAGAATTTATTTGCTAAAACCACATTCTTTGAATCGATTTGCGAGAAAAATTTAATGATTTTGGACAATTTCCTACACACGTTTGGATTTTCTGGTAGTCGGTGACAAAACAAATGGCGGAAACGAAATGCCATACTTTTCCGGTGGGCCTTAGGCCATACACGTACATTTGTTTTATTTTGATGTATGATATCTAGATTAATGTTTTAGTTATTGATGTAATTATAGTAAATTTTTTTGAAAAATTTTCTCGTGTAAGGGTACTATAACATGTTACATTATCGAAAAGAGAAAAAAAACTCTATCAAATGAACCGAATGAAAAGGTTACTACCATTTAAAAAAATTCAAATGGCTTTCGTTTCTCATTTGTTTTCTGAAATAAAACAACTAAGTGCTGCCATATTATGGGAAATAAAATGGCAAACAACTTTCATATAGAAAATTTTTGTATACAGTCGATATTTACGGAGATATCTATACATACTATATTCCGTACATAATAAGCACCCTCTATAGTGTGGGCTTTGAAAATTTACAATGGATTTTGGTGAACGAAAGACATCAAAGAAATAAAAAATACAGTTTCTTTATAAACCAGGGAGAATCAAACCCACACTTATGTAAAAATCTGACCCACTTGTGATACCGCTCTGGAAAGCTAATAAACTTGTGCTTAAGGAAGTGGTGAGGGTTTAAAAAATAATCATTTTGGTTTCCCCTGATGGTTTGCAAAGAAACGGTATACACGACAAGAGATTTGTAAAGGAGGACAACTTTTTAACCAAAAACTACTTTTTTACCCTCCGCCTCCCAAGGTCATCTCCTTAAATGACAAGTGGTATCGAGTAATAGCTTGTTTAAAAGGTCTTTCGAAGTCCTTTATTTTGACGTTTGATTTTTTAAATGGGTTGATTCGTTTTCGAGAAAATTAGAAAATTTTTTATTTAATTTATTTAATCGACCTATCTTAATTTTCTCAGATAGAAAACTAAAACAAACGAAAATATTACTTATTTGTTGCTACTGGAAAGAAAGAATTTAATTTGCTGTCAGTTAATTTAATTTATATTAACCTGAAAGTTTGGATGAACTTCATCAACTGATCATCGAAAGCTGCCACAGCATCTTTTTGAAAATGTGCGTCACAAATTTGACCCCAAAATCGCCAATGATTGGCCAATAACGGGCAACATTTTGACACTTATTGAAATAAAAAGTTATATTTTCGTTTGTTTTTGTTTTCTATCTGAACAAATTAAGATACGTAGATTAAATAAAGGTTTTTCTAATTTTCTCAAACACGACCGATTTTAAAAAATCAAACGTCAAAATAAAGGACTTCGAAAGGCCTTTCAAACAAGCTATTACTCGACACCACTTGTCATTTAAAATTTTTAAAAGAAAGACCCTGAGGGGCAGAGGGTGAAAAGGGCTGAAGTAGTTTTTTGTTAAAAAGTTGCCCCCTTGACAAACTTTTAACGGGTCTCGGCGTTTTTTCCTTTAATCAGTGGTTTTCGATAAATCCGTGGTGGGAAGTTTTCAAATGAACACCGCCGTGTATGTAGAACTATTGGGATATCCGGTGATGGCCCTCCGTGATGATGCAAAGATGCAATTGCTGTTTGGGTTCCACCCGAAACTCCAAAACGGTATTTTCTTGCATAACTATATATTAACCAATAACCGTTTTTTTAGCGCATTTCAAAATAAAAAAAAATGCGTTATTGTGGTCACTTTGTCCGTCCGTCCGCCCGTCCGCTCGTTTTGAGACGCTACTAGTTTTTTATCTTAAGAGCTATTGTTCTACTTTTTTCGCTATTTGGTCCGTTTTGGTGTCGAGTCTTGCACCAAGGAAGGAATTTTTTCTGTACCGCTTACAAAAAAAGTTATTGTAAAAAAAACAAAAAACCGTTTTTTACATGTTCCATAATTTTACACTTTTGCCGTTTATTAACGATCCTAGAGATCGTTTATAATTTTGCATTGCTGTCTGTCGTCTGCCTGTTGGTCTGTCCGTCTGTTCCTTTGTCTGTTTATCCCTCTATCTGTCCGTGTGAACGATAACTTTGTTTAGAAATGTCCGATCGCTCTTACATCTCCGTTAGTTATGAACTGAATTGCATGAAATTCAATATGGGCATAGCTTTAGCCATATAATACGCAATTCAATTCAAAATTCACAGTGCCCTTTTCGCATCTTGAGCATTTATAAACCGAATTGCAAACTTTTTAATTATAAAAGTATTTAAATGAAATTTGATACATAGCCACTTGGAATAAAAGCAAATTTAATGCCAATTTCAAAATTTGGTTTTGCGCATGCGCAGTGCCAACTTTCTTATTTATGGAGGGATTTAAATGAAATTTTATACATAGCCACTTGGAATAAAAGCAAATTTAACGCCAGTTTCAAAATTTGGTTTTGCGCATGCGCAGTGCCAACTTTCTTATTTATGGAGGGATTTAAATGAAATTCGATACATAGCCACTTGGAACAATGGAAAATCTAACGTTAGCTTCCAAATTTAGGTTTGCGCATGCGCAGTTCCAACTTTCTTATTTAGAAAAGCATTGAAATGAAACTCTTCTTATAAACTGAAATTGAAGTAGCACGTCAAAAATGGATTGCACATGTGCAACGCTATCTTTCATATTTGTGGCCGGATTTTTACAATTTTAACAAAAGTTGCATCTTACAAATAGGAAATGAATGCAAGTTGAAATGCGCTTTATGTAAATCGTTTACGATTATTTTTTAACTTGTTTACTTTAAAATTGTAGGCAGGAATATTAACATAGTGTGTATGCACAACGAAACTTTATACATTACCGGTGCTTGCAACAATTAAGGTTTTATTTTAGATTAATACTCAACTGGCTATTTATTTAGTGACATATGAATAGGACAAGCCCTCCTTTGTTCCTTTGTTGTCAAGTTTTGGGGAATTTAACATTACGTATGTACCGTAGTTATCACGACCGGTTTGATTTCAACTCATATACCTATCCATTGTAAACTTTCAAATCTTGGTCAAAATTATTTAAAAATCTATTACCTCAGTGGCACGTAATAAATATTTTATAGGATTATGGAATTACTTTATGAGACAAGTCTCGTGTGGGTCGCAATAAAGATATTGATAGCAACAGGTTTCGTCTCAAGACGGTATAAGGTGGTAGTTGCCACTTATTGATGCGATTAAAGTTGACAAATTGTGAATTGCTCTAAAATTACACTGCAGTAGATTAGATAAAACCAAAGTACATACTTAAATTAAAGCTGGAAAAATGACACATACTGCAAGTACGAGTTTGCCTCGTGTCACGTAGATCGTGCACTCAGTAACGATCGTCTGCCAAATTCTACCTATTATACAGGGTGTCAATTTTAAAACTTGCAGTCGGCCATATTTTCCAAACTAAAGAAGATGTTGAAAATCGCGCAAAACCGTTTCGGGGGATCGAGAGGGATCCAGAATGACGTTATGAGTGACAACCCCTTAAAAAATTATCAAAGTCCTCGTGTGAGATCGTAGGGAATTCAACGCATTTTTGTGTGGCAGATCAATATTCTATTAGCCATTAGTCATTCTCTTTGTCGGTACTCAGTTCCGACGCCCCGTTCACTCGCAATTCTCGTTTAAAGTTTTTACTCCACCATCAATAAGATTTTGTAGGGATACCACATTCCCTTTATCGGTACCCGCTTCCGACGTCTCGTTCACCCGCAACTCGTACTTTGATGGATTTCGTTAAACACCCTCCTCAAATTGTACTCCATTTTTGCGGCACTTTTCATAGCTCAAGCTTTGGCGATACGAAAAAAGAGACCACAATTCGAGATCTAAAGAAATGTTTGGGGGCCGAAGTCGTCTACCTACCTCTCCAAAACGCGCGCCTTGCAAAACGTGGTTAATTTCTCCCTTAAGCTAAAAACAAAACAACAAAAATTCGATCCCGCAGGAGTTGTGCGCGTTTACAAAATCTTTCCGACGGTACCAATTTGAAAACAATCGGACCAAACCTGTAGAAGAAGATAGGAAAAAACTGAAAAGCGTGGCGCCCTGATGTCGCCGACCCCACATCATGTGGCCCCCTCTGGAAAGTTGTTAATTACACTGCCCCGGTGGGCGGTAGGTACGATCACCGACTAAAGTAATGGTAATCGGAAACTTACTGCCACTTAGGCAACCATCCACACAGTATCTAAAATGGCAACGTTGAAGTGTAAGTTTTCCCGCTTGGATTCGTGTGCAATGGGCCGCACGGCGTCGCGCATGGTTGTCTTTGTTTCGGCGTTTCTTCGTTACTGCCTTGATAAAACCGGATTTTATGCATTATATTCTAAACAAATTTAATTTTACGTACTGGTTTTCCTAATTGTTGTAATATACCTACTACTCCCTTTATATCAAGACATTGACAAAGAAACTTCTAAGAAGGAACAATGCGGCCCATAACAATCTAACCTGGAAATGTTAATATGTACCTTGTTAATGACTTATTTTATTAAATATAAGCGGTGTGTTCATATTATGGTTCATCCATTAAAAGTAAATTATGCATTATAAATGCCGAGGGAGTATAAATTACCACTTTATCAGTTACTTGTTGTGAGTTGTTCGCTGAAGTAGTTACCTATATTTTTCCCATTTAGGGAACAAAAACAATAATTACAATTTTTTCACTTTCGGTTTGGCTGGAAACAACATAAATTTTATTAAAAATAGAATATACTGTTTCTTTTGATTGAATACGTAAGAAAAAAAACACAAGCACTATTTAAATCTTTAAGTTTAATTTTTTTTTGCTGCTTTTACGTGGGCCTTTTTTGCCAGTGTGTAACAAAACTGGATCACTAAAACTTTAGAGAGTATTTGTTTGAAAAAAGAAAGTCTTGCACGTCAACGTTGCAATTTTAAATCGTGTATGGTTGGTTGTCGAAATGTCAGTAACCTTTCGATTATGATTACTTTAGTCACCGTTCGTACATGTACACTACTCGTCTTTCTACAAGCGTTCTTTTATACGGGCCTGCAATTGCTGCCAGCTAGCCGGCCAAAGTGAGATGAAAAACTACCTTTTTACAAATGAATTTCCAAAAATGCGCTAAAAAGCTGTCTACAGGTGCTCAGTGCGTGATTTGGGAAAGAAGTGGTGTGATGGAAAAACCTACTGACTTGAGTAAATAGAAGAATGCCTTTCTATTTACCTACTTGACTAAGTGTCTACTAATCTTTCTATTGTCTTCCTTCGATCAACGAATTTCACAGCATGTAATCGGAGACGAATTTTAGGAACTGGGCCGGAACCAATATAATTTTCCTTATGGTAAAATTCGATAAAACCAATCAATAAAACCGCTTCTGTTCTTGAGTCACCAGAGTTTTGAAACGCAAGGACGGCAGCATTTGAGGTTAAAAAACGTTACCGTGTTTGGCCACTTTTCTCGAAAAAATATAAGATAATTTTCTTTTCTACACAGTGAGCGGCTATTTCACAAGATTAGGGTCAGTCGGAAAAATCATTGAACCGAATTTTGATTCCGGTTCAAAAGAATAAGTTCCTATGAGGAACTCAAAGAACACAAACTTTTACTCATTCTACGGTGATCGTGCAAAGTCACCCAAGATATTCTGAATAACGCGGTATGTCATGTAAATTTTTTAAAAAGCTTTTATCGTATTTTTATTTCAACCCTCTTACAGAGTGACCGCAGTATACAGTTTGAGAAACGCCGGTTTGTGACATGGACGTAAATCACAGTGCAGATGTGGCGAATCAAAGAACTGTCTCTGCTTTAAGACAGTGCGGCCATGGTATTTAACCTCCAATTTTCATTTATTGACGCATTTTATTAATTGGATATAGTGAGCTGATGAGACTTCAATTGTAAGTAACTGCTAATAAGTTAAACAAATTCTATGGTGCATGAACCGGTTGTACACCCCGTATATGTCGTCTTTCATGTTTTTTCCTGATGTGATTCAACCATTTGACTTCGCGCAGCTTCTCTTTTAGTTTAGAACAGAATGTTAGGTTTAATTGTTAGGTTTGCCTTATTTTTTTATAACAGATCTTAGGAACGCAGCATTGAAACGCCACAGGAAATATTCCCAAAATCTATTAAATGTAGGAGGAACTGTTGAATATGCAGTCTTAATGTGACTTAAAAAATTGTGTAAATGCAGAAAAACCCTGAGAATAACCGTTGTCATTGAAACTCTTTTTAACGAAGTTTCATGATGATTCTTTTGTACTTTTCGTCCTATTGCCGGAATAACCCATTTCTTCAACTTTTAAAGCTACTCTATAGGATTCCAAGTTTATTTTTCAATTTAATGGTTTATAAGGGATCTACCTAGCCATTAATTTGTGGGGTGGTTCTCCAAGCATGAAATCATATTTGTTATCTCAAAACGTTCAGTTTACCACACCTAAATGAATGAGGTGCATCAATCTGCAGGAATACTAATTTAGGTATATTTGTCACCAAGTACATATTGCATAATACAAACGAGTGTACACACTTACCATTACGGTTCCAAATAGTGTACAAACCTATATCCCTCTTATGCGAGGTTTTATTCGCCTATTCTGGTATTCGATTTTATTTTATTTTATTTTATTTTATTTTATTTTGTTTTGTTTTGTTTTGTTTTGTTTTGTTTTGTTTTATTTTATTTTATTTTATTTTATTTTATTTTATTTTATTTTATTTTATTTTATTTTATTTTATTTTATTTTATTTTATTTTATTTTATTTTATTTTTTCCGTGTAATGCTTTTTTAGAGGTGCTCATCTCAAGATCCAAATAGGACATCAAGACAAATTCTACTACACCTTGTTTAGTTACTGCCATTTAGAAGGAAGACTTGAGTATGCGTTATGCCACAGTTGTGCTGTAGGAGTGTAGGCATCTACTGGTTCGTCACTCGTATGTAGGTTTTTGATTTTTCAGAGTCTCGAAAAACTAATTTATAAATTCCCATGCACTTCATATGCACATTGCGCCCTTTTCCAAAGATGAAGTTTACTGAGTTATTCACAATAACATATATCTATAAATACCTGAAATTGGAAGGCTTCAATTATCGATTATTGAAGTGTCAATTTTGTAATAACAATGTTTGCTTAATACATCAAACGATGTTTAACCAAAACAATATACATTATATAGTTTTCTCGCGTCTCTAAATAACCCCTAGCAGTGCTCCTTATTACATAATTAGAAATTTCGTTTTTCTGGTAATCAACCAAATTTCTACGAAACCATTTAATTTCGCACGAGAAAGTAAGTAATTGGGGATTTATTCTAAATTAGAGAAGTAAAGTCCAGAATTTACGCCCTTCGCGTTGCACAACGTTGGCGTTATTCTTACAAAAATGTATAGGGGTTCATCACAGGGTCACATGGGAATAAAGAGGTTAACTGTTACAATACTAGTTCATTTACTTTTGTTACTTTAACAATAGAAAACAAGATAAATTTTCTTTTGTAGATGATAAATCATTGTGACTTTTTTATTGCACAGACAAAGGCATCGGTGTGTCATGGCCCTATGAATACAATACTATCCGTAATTTTAACTTCCGTATTAATTTGTTTTTAATTTAATCTTGTTAAGTACACAGGGGATCATTAATGATTACATTTAATTCCGGTTCGTTTCTAGCACCAAACGCAAATAAAGTTCGTTCAATTTAGTTATATGGTTAGGGGACGCGAACGGTTACAATGACCATACCGACACGTATCGAGACAATATCAGTTCACGTCAAGAGTATTGATCACTCTCGGAAATTAGAGCTATTTGTATGTGGCTAAAGTTAAATTAGGGTATTTATACGAACATTATGTTTCCGAGATCTACTAGAATTTGTTTAACGTATTAGCAGTTACTTACAATTGAAGTCTCATCAGCTCACTATATCCAATTAATAAAATGCGTCAATAAATGAAAATTGGAGGTTAAATACCATGGCCGCACTGTCTTAAAGCAAAGACAGTTCTTTGATTCGCCACATCTGCACTGTGATTTACGTCCATGTCACAAACCGGCGTTTCTCAAACTGTATACTGCGTTCACTCTGCAAGAGGGGCGCAATTAATTGAAATAAAAATATGTTAATTTCTTTATATCGAAATATTTTCTTCCCTAATTAATTTAGAGCAAAGTTGTAAATAGGTTTCTTGTAGCTTGAAAAATTCTGCGTCTGCTCATGTCCTCATTTATTAAGGATCCTCAGAGCCTGTATAGTTTTGTATTGTTTGATAACCGCGTGTGCTTAATTCAAACATGCTAACTTCTTCTTTCTGGCGCCACATGTATTTTGATCAAAAGCATGTCAAAATCGTTATTCTTACACCGAGATCGTTGGGAAAAAGTCCAAGAGCATCTTGCCCACGACAACAATTTGATGATTTTTTGACGATTAGGTACATGTATTTTGATCAAAGCATGTCAAAATCAACGCAAACGTAAACTGCAAACCGCAAACCGCAAACACAAACCGTACCTAATCGTAAACCGGAAGCCGCAAACACAAATCGCAAACGTAAACTGCAACTGCAAACCGAAAACCGAACACGCAAATCACAAACCGTAAACACAAACGCAAACGCGAACCGCAAACGGAAACCACCAACTCAAACCGCAAACCACACTCGTAAACCTCAAGCACAAACCGCAAACGCAAACCGGAGACGCAAACCGCAAAATTAAACCCCAACGCAAAATGCAAACCTAAAATGCAAACCGCAAAATCAAATCACCAACGCAAATCGCAAACCTAAAAGGCAAACCACACACGCAAACCGCAAATGCAAGCCGCAAAAGCAAACCGCAAATGTCATCATTGACTCCCGCCTGACCTGGAAAGCGCACATTGAGCGCATAAGCAAAAAGGCTACTGCATGTCTATGGGCATGCAGAAGGGCTTTTGGTTGTACCCTCGACTGGTACACTGGCTTTATACTGCAGGGCTGTCTAGCTAAGACCAAAGCGTTATAAAGTCATTCTCCCGGATAGGGAGCAGTGGCTGAACTCGGATTGCCCGTTCCCCAAACCTGAGGGGCTCGTGTGGTTTACAGACGGGTCCCAAACAGAATGGGGAACGGGCATGGGTATATATGGTGATCGACCGAGAGCCAGCGTCTCCCTTGACCAGCATAGCACCGTGTTTCAGGCAGAGATGTTAGCCATCATGACCTGTGCACAGGAAAACCTCCGTAGAGGTTACCGCAATAAGCATATATACATATGCAGCGATAGTCAGGCGGCGTTGAGGCCCTGCCGGTAGACAGGTTCCGATCAGCTATGGCGCTTGATTGCAGGCGAACCCTAGATAGATTAGGTGAGTCTAATAGGGTAAGCTTGATTTGGGTGCCAGCGCACTGCGGAATAGGGGGCAACGAAAGGGCGGACGAGTTGGCTCGCGAAGGCAGTGGTGGGGTCTTCGTCGGGCCCGAGCCTACCCTAGGGATTGCTCCCTCCGTTGTTAGGGCCAGGATTAAAGATTGGTTGACCAGTCAATTCCAGGCTCAGTGGCAACAAGTAACCGGACTCCGACAGTCCAAGGCCTTTCTAACAGGGCCCCTTGGCAAATCGGAGTCTTCTAAGCTTCTAAAACTGAATAGAAGCCAGATTAGGAAGATCACCGGTGTCCTTACGGGACACTGGATGGTCAACTATCACCTGCATAACATTGGGCTCGCGGAGGAGTCCACGTGCAGGTTCTGTGGCGAGGCAGATGAAACTACCGAGCATGTGGTCTGTCACTGTGACGCTTTGATCAGGGACAGATATCAACTCCTTGGAGACAGATACCTGGAACCGAGGAGGGTGAAGCAACTTAGGCTAAACAGGGTCCTATCCTTCATTGAGAGGAACGGGCTCTGAACTCAGTTGCGAAGAAAGGGGGTAGGCACAATGGGCCTCTGGTGTGCCTAAGTGCTGCCCGGTCGGGCTCCCCTACGAATAGAATAGAATAGAGAATAGAAACCGCAAATGCAAACCGCAAACGCAAACCACCAACTCAAACCGCAAACCTCAATCGCAAAGCGCACACGCAAACCACAGATGTAAACCGCAAACGCAAACAGCAAACCTAAAATGCTTACCGCGTACGCAAACCTGAAACGCAAACCGCAAACTGCTAACGGCAAACGCATATCGCCAACGCAAACCTCAAACGCAAACCGCAAACGCAAACCATAAACGCAAACAGCAAACGCAAACCGCAAACACAAGCGGCAAACGCATACCGCAAACACAAACCTCAATCGCAAACCGCAAACACAAACCGCAAACGCAAACCACAAACGCAAACGGCAAACCGTATAATAATAATTATACGTGGCCCATATGCATACATTTAAGAAAAATTCCCCGTATTGCGTTATGCTGTAATTTTCTTTCTCTTTAGGGCATAAATATAAAATTCGCACCCACCTGTTTTCGTTAGAGATGTAATGGTTTTCCGCTAACTTCACACTACAGCAACAGGGAAATAAAATCACATGACGTTGAAAGATGGTCGCTGGAATGGATATTTCCTCCAAAAACTGACACCGCCGAAGAGATGAGCTGACAAAGTGTCCATAATAGCGCATTTTTTTAAGTTTTTGTGAATGCTATAAAAAGGAATACGTGATTATGCCATTGTAACGGACCTAATTATGCCCTATTCCAGTTAAATCCAGTGAAATAAATGAATGTATTTGACGAGTTTAAACAATAACAAGTGGATAACTAAGGTTCAGATAATTTGAAGACTAAGCAATGATTCCATTTTTATTGAACCAGACTCCAGAGCAATGGAAACCAATACTAAGTACAATGACAATTGGTCGTTTTCGTGTTAGTAGCTACTTTCTTAGAAGTAATGCAACCCATGGGGGTGTATTAATACTAGTTAAAGAACATCTTAAATTCAAACCACTTAGGCATGTTGGCGA
This sequence comes from Photinus pyralis, assembly GCF_008802855.1. Classification (NCBI taxonomy): domain Eukaryota; kingdom Metazoa; phylum Arthropoda; class Insecta; order Coleoptera; family Lampyridae; genus Photinus; species Photinus pyralis. The sequence continues at coordinate 28,576,151 of NW_022170403.1, read as the reverse complement.
CTACTCCACTGACTTTCACTTTGAAGTGTGCGGGGTACAATTAAACTGCGGCACGGTAATTATCTGCCTATACCGCTCACTGCGGGGAGATTTCAACATATTTTGCAGTAGGCTAGAGACTGTCCTTGAGGAACTTAGGGGCCACAATGCGATTGTATTAGGAGACTAATGTAATTTTCATGTCGAATGATTCCAAATGCATAAATCTATGCGAGTTATTCCGCCAATATGGATTTGTCCAAACAATTTTTACTCCGACACGCGATAAAAATTGCATCGATAATATTTTTATAAATTTCGCAACCAAAGATTTTACAACGAATACAATAGAAAGCGGCCTTTCTGACCACCTAGGACAAAGTATAAAAATTAAAACTAAACCCACGGATAAACGTGCGGAGTACACTACAACTACACATCGTTCTTTTTCTTTAACTGGATACCAAAAATTTTTCGAATTGCTTAATAACAAGCACTTAATCAATGTGGAAGCGACCCTTTCTCGACGTTTTTTAAGGAATTTCATAATACCTTCTTTGTAGTTGAGCAAGTAAATTTCATCAATAAATTATGCTTTTCTATAAAGAAACTGCATCGCAGACAGTAGTCCAAACTGGTTTAATGGACATTTACAAAAATTGCGGAATAAACTTCAATTTTTCACTGATTTATACAAACAGTTTCGCACTAATAATCTGAAACAAATAAAAAGTGAAATATACAAAACCTATGTGAAAGAAATTAGGGCAGCAAAAATGAAGGCCAACGACGTATACGTAAAAAACTCAGGTAACAAACCAAAAGCAATGTGATCCCTTATAAACTCCCCACAGAGTAATCGGCAGCAACAAGGCAACTATGATAACTGAGGATAGCTTCCTAAACTTTTTTTCGAACACTACAGTTAAGCCCATCAATAGTGATCTAACCTGCAGCACTGATCCTTTAAGATACAATATCACATCTACAAGCTCAAGACAACAATTCCAATTTGCCAATGTAGCACAAATTGAAATTCGTGATGCTATCCGCAAAATTAGAGTTAGAAAATGCAGAGACTAAACGCAAAATTTCTTAAAACCAACATCAACCTGATAGTACCGCCCTTAACGATAGCAGTGAACTCCACGATAAGCTCCGGAGTTTTTCCAGATCTCCTTAAAGCTGCTGTGGTGATTCCTATACACAAAAAAGGGGAGGTAGAAGATACGAATAATTACAGACCCATTTCCATACTACCAACCTTTTCAAAGGTCGTGGAAAACATAAGTACTGTATATGTTACCGGCAAACTGCAAAATCCGGCATTTTGCAAAATGCCTAGGCATTTCGCGAAATGACGAATGCAACAGGCAAAGTGAGAACCGAAGCTGCAGTTCGCACTTTGCCTGCCTCTCTTTAGGGATTTCGCGAAATGCCTAAACATGCAGGCAAAGTGCGAAGGTTTCGTCATTTCCCACAGATTGTGCATACAGCGTTGCCATTCGATGGTAAACGACGCGACGACGATTGCGATTTTATTTAATACTTGCTAATTATTGGGCTCACGTTTAGACTGCATTTCTTCTATGGGTTTATTTCTGTTGAGTGAAGCTTTGGTTTTACTGTGGAGAATATATCAGGTGGGGGAAGGTACTAACGCAACGGTTTTACTTTTGGCACCTGTGTACGCGCTATCTGTGGAAAATAACCGAGCATTCTCACTTTGCCTGAACGTTTAGGCATTTTGCGAAATCCCTAAAGAGCGTCTAATAAGACGGTTCACTTAATTAACGAATGGTGCCAAAGTAATCAACTACGTGTTAACTGTGACCGCGTTAACGCATTTCACCTTAAAAACTGCGTGTGACCATGTACCATCTAATTTTGTTTCAAGTGCAAAGTTTTTGGGCTGCGTTGTAGATAGGACGCTGAGCTTTAAAGAACACTGTGCCACTATTTGTAAAAAATTGTGCAACGGAATTTTTCTCATGCGTAAACTTGTGAACAATGCTTCTCTAAACATTGTTAAAACTGCCTATCACTGTCTGATCCAAACTACACTACAATACGCAATTACGGTGTGGGGCCACTGTTGTTCGTGGCCTAAAATTTTCAAGTTACAACGCAGGGCTATACGAGTAATTAATGTACTAAGTTTCAGAGAAGATTGTCGTGATTCTTTTGTCGAGTTACATATCCTAACTTTCCCTTGTTTATTTATTCTCAAGCGGTTTGCTAAATTAAGAAAAATGTAATCGATTTTTCTCTATGTAGCAATAACCATCAGTGTGAAACTCGCTTCAGAGCGAACATCTACACCCACTTCTGTCGTCTGCGAACAACCCAAAACGGTGCTGTCTGGCAGTCTCAGCACCTATACCACTGCATTCTGGAAGTCGTCAGGAAACTCCCAATGCGAAGATTCAAAGAGGTAGTAAAGTCTTTTTTACTCGAAAAGGCTTTCTACTCCCTCGACGAATTTACAACGATCTCCAGTAAAGGACACTTTCAGCTCTGAATTCACTCTTGCACACTTTTTAATATGTATTGTGTTATATGTTTGCTCGAACTGTTTGTGGTATATGTATGTTTTGTATTAGTAATGTCTTATATATCTCTTCTTTACAATGACCAATGTAAGTGCTCCGCACATTAACATGATGAATATATTAAGGGCCGGTTTTATAATTATTACACCTTTACGCAGAATAAGATATCCTTGGAATAATTGGCATAGCAACATGCATTCCATTAATTGAGGCAATGGTAACCAACGTAACCATCGACGTTTATTCTAGGTATAGTTTATTCTCATACTTGCATTGTAGAATCGACCATAAGGGGTCTTGGTTAAACAAGCATTTAAAATGTGTAGGTATACCCCACGATCCCACTTGCAACTGAGATTTTTAAAGGAGTACATTTTGGTCAATATACAATACAATATAAGAAATACAATACAAATTAGACCTGTTTAAAGCATACTTTACTAATTTTTTGGATAGGAAATGCTCCAGACATGACGTCGCCTTTGGCGCTCTGGAATTTTCTACGCGCGCGATAGTGGGGTTGTGTAGGACTATTCGAGAATGTACGCGGATGTTCGGGACTTACATTGCTTGCGTGTATAAATGGTTGCGGACCGAACATCGCGCCAGTCTACTACCGAACGAGATCGAGCGCGGAAATATAAATTGCGAAGTGTGTGTGATATAAATAATCGATATAAATTGTACGGATTTTATAGTTTTTTAGTTTTGTTTAATAAATATTGATATAAATCGAACCCGAATTTATAAATCACGTTAAAATAATATATTTAAAAAATTTCTTAGTATATGTAGCTGTGCAACTCACCTGGTTGCCCACTGTGCGCCACACAAAAGTGAAAAATGTTGAAATGTCATGCAGAATTTCAGAACTACTACTCATCCAATTAAATGAAACGTTCACTCAGTTAGTCGTAACCACGGTGAATGACTAGATTTGAAAACAAGAATTTAATTGCTTTATATTCACATCTACTCTTTAAAATTTTATTTTACAAATAACTACTGAATGAAATTCCCATTAGTATTGACATAAGTACTCTTATTGGATGTGCATCTTAAATGTAAGGGAAAAATTAGTAGATAATTGACAAAACACTGTCAAAAACATTTCCACAAATCTCGTTATACTGGCTAATGAGAAAACCACACACAGCGCGCAGAATTTGCAGAAATCCATTAATCTTATTCGTTGAAGCTTTTATAGGAATCGAGTTACTATTTTCCAAGTACGTATTTGAAGTGTAACAACTGTTTACTGCATTGTACACTAAGAATAAGGAGCAATCTGCTAGGAAGACATGTTTAAAATCGTTTAGTAGGAAATGCCATTTAATTTTTTCCGAAAAATAAAAGTTGTACGAACCGTAAAAAAAGGAACTTCAATTCAGAAGCATTGATACAAATAATGAATGACACTCTTTGTTAATGTGTCCACTACAAAACCAACACACCTCTAACTCATTTAAATCGAGAAATCGATTACCAACAATTTATTTGTTGGAAATTATTCGAACTTGCGATGCAGAACAGCCAGACTCGCCTCAACAGCTTCCAGGGCATCACGAACGAACTATTTATTAACTGTCTTTTGGTGCGCAGCCTTTTGTTCAATAATGTCTATAAATTTATTGCAATTATATCAAAGTTTAAAGGCGCAAATAAATGAGTTAAATGGATACGATTTATACTAGGGCATTTAATCTGAAACAGAAGTCTTTCACTATTTATAACCATTGGGAGCGAACAATCAATTTCCAATAAGCATCGCGTCCCGCTTAATGATAACTTAAATCTTTGTTACAAACGTCCTTTCTACACGATTAAACAATTTTGAAATTACAGCTTTTATTTTGTGACAGTGATTTTTCGCTTTGTGCTTTTTTTTTAACTTAACATTTATAAGATCGTATATTTTCCTATTGCAATTGTCTGTTTGTTGTCTGAGTTTCTTTTATTCTTCATCACGTTCCGGAATAAATCCTTGTTTAACTTGCTCGAGTTGTTCCTTTTACACTTTCCACAATTTGTTTCATTCATAATTCAGGTGATCAGTTCGTTTCTTCTCATCTTTTTTTAATGCTCTTTTCATTCTTGGTTCCATTCGGTCTCCTGACGATTGATATCTTTCCACCATATTAATATGTCCCTCCTAAACATTCCGTCTCTCATTTTCTTTAGCCAAGACACTCCTGCACCATCGGTTGTGGCTCACTTATATTTCATACCATCCGCTTTAATGTCAGCTCAGGGGCGCCGGAAGAAAATGCGCTAGGGAGGGGCCCTAACATTTTTGGAATAGAAAATGTTAACTATTTTTAAATTAGTCACTCAATAGGATACGCAGCTAAATCATATATCCAATAAAAACCATGGTGTAATCGTGTAATAGGTACATATTAGACACAAAACAAAACAAGAACAAAAGTAACAAGTTACAGTAGTTCACTGAAAAAAAAAATTAAATTAAGAGCACTATATTATAAAATTTGCTGTATTTCGCACAGATACCACCCGCACACCGGCGCATGCGCGTTCTACGTTTTTTTAGGTCTAACAATATGTGTACCAAATTTGGTTACTATAAGAGTACAGACAGACCGACATCATCAAAATTTTGTTGGATTCGTATTTCTGGTGCGTCAAAACGTATATTTCCGTAAAAAAAGTGGGGGATCGTTTTTTACCCCAATGCAATACCTCCTTTACTAACGTGCGCGGTGCGGGTGATAAAAATTACAGTGCTTAAGGCAAATTCGAGGGCCAACATTAAACTGTTTCTGCATAATTTTTCTACTTAAAACTATAACAAATTACCAACCATATCGTTATTGATTACAATGTTGAATGTACAGTAGGGTAAAACAATTTAATTATTTCGAACAAATAAAAATTCCTCTTACGTGATGGTTTTGTACGTATGCCTGTCCGTCTGTTCCTCGTCTAACATGAGAACGAAAAGACACAGCGATGTCAAACCTTCGCCAATCGATTTCTACGAGTTCAAGGAATGGTGTGGAATATGAGTCGAATATTCATCAGCATCACTTTATGTGCATCTATTCCATAACAAGTTAAAAACGTGGTCACTCGCGAGTCGCGCTCGACGAAAGCGCATTCTCCCCGCACAGAATGAGTAATAGCTCGGGAAGGAAGTGACTAATCCAAAAAGTCTTTTGTCGTTCTGGTCTCGAGGCTGTGCTACACCTTATAAGAAACAAACCACAACGAAAAAGCCTAAGTGGCGGACTAGTAATGGTAAAGACGGACAATAGCGTTCGTTTTCCTTTTGGAAAATGCGGTAAAAAGCGCCGAACCGAAATATGTAAGTGACATGACAATATTGTCATTGATGTTTTTCCAAAACAAACAGCCACCCTGCGGTCTTCGGTTAATTTAATCTCTATAGTCTATACAATATGGGAACTTTATGGACATTGAGGTAACTCAATAAGGTTATAAAAGGTTTACCTACTTTTGCTTTGTCACCGAACAGCGATGCGACAGAAAAAGGTGGCTGTAGAATTATTTTTTAAGGGCTTCTGTACCAGTTACGGTTCTGTGAATTCAATAATTTTTGGTTCCGGTTCCAGTTTTTGTTTTATTTCTTAAGGGTTCTCACGTAAATAAAATTTATTATAGGAAAAAATAGTAGGTAATCACAGAACATCTGTGACAAAATTAAAGTGCCTATATTATTATTTTGCCTATAAGTATATTTTCTAGGTTTAATCATTGAATAATAGCTATTTATATAGTGTATTCAGAAAATAATGTTACTTTTCTCATTAACGCTGGGGGTGTTCCCAATAGTATTGCGATAAATGGTATTATTGGATTTGCATCTTAAATGTTTGGGAAAAACCGGATTTTTAAGGACGAAAGTCGTTCAAAACAATCCTTACGGCTTGTTTAAATGAATAGAACAATAAGCACCAATCACCCACTAGTCAGCAGTTTTCAACAGAATATAAATATTACACCAGTTACGATACGAAATCATGCTTGTATTTTAGCAGTTCACATTAAAAATTACAACATTTGTTACAAATAAACATGAATATATGCAGAGCTGTCACAAATCGTTTAAAAAACGATTTAAATCAAAGATCAAAGATGCATTTCATTTTAACAAATGATTTAAATCAAAGATACTTTTGTCAATAAGAAAGTATTTAAATAATAAATCATTTTGAGATTTAAATATTTTTTGTGATTTAAATCTTTTTAGAAAGTATTTAAGATACTTTCAATGTATTTAATTCATTCAAAAAGATTTTTTTTTTTTTTTTTTTTTGTTTATTTAAGGCGTCGACTACTTGGTCATTAGCCTATTGTAAATACTGTATAAATCACAACATGTCGAATATATTTGCAGACCTTAGGTATTTTATTACATTTTTAAGATGTTGTGGCTGTTTGAGTATTTCTCCTACTTCATCTATTAAATGAAAAGATTGCCTGATGGGCTCCAGTACCGGACACTCCCTTAGGATATGTTCAACAGTCATTTGATTACCGCAGCGTACACAAACCGTAGGAGGCTCCCCGCGTAACAGATGGGCGTGCGTTATTTGCGTATGACCGATTCTTAAGCGGTGGATTTTCACTCGCTCAATCCTACTGAGAAGTAGTGGTGGTCTCCATGGTTTAGGGTGTACTAATGCTGCTCTTAAAGCTGCTTTTAGGTCCAGATGCCTCACTACCTGAACGTCCACATGTCTCACTCCCGTGGCTCTTTTAGCAGCTTCGTCTGCCATCACATTGCCACGTATACCAACATGGCCAGGTACCCAAATCCAAAAAATGCTTTTCCCAACCTCGACAACATTGCTGTAAACAGCCTGAATCCTTTGCACTAGTGGGTCCCGAGGAAATCGAGATTTAATACTATTTAATGCGCCCTGGCTATCACTTACAATAGCAAAGCTCTCCTCTGTATTGCTCATAAGGCAGAAAAGCAGAGCTTGCCATATGGCATACAGTTCGGCACTGAAGATGGTGCATGAGGAAGATAGAGTCCACTCATGTGTTTCGCCATCTACATAGATGGCACATCCCACACCCGATTGCGTCCGCGACCCGTCCGTATAGATAGCCTTAGGGCTATGATACTCTTCCATAATGGCGTTAAATTTCCTTTGAAACTTTATAGCAGACGTGTTCTCTTTCTCAAATTGGGTCAGAGCAAAACATGAAACGATCTCAGGAACCATGCAGGGGGGAGCTTCTCCAAATCCTACAGGTAATACTGTTGGCAGCCCAACATTCATCATTCTTAGTAGTTCCTGTGCTCGTACCCCAGTAGGTCTTGTTAGTGAAGGTCTATTCTCGTATCCAAGACGATCTCCAAAAATTAAATCCAATGTTGTTAATTTAAATCTTGCTCGAAACTCTCAACATCATTAATCAATATACCTACCATTTCTACCGTATCTTATTGTTATTATTTATTCAATTAAAATATGTATTTTTTTGCGAAAGAAATTTTAAAAAACCAAGACATCGTCAATCTCTGTATACTAGATTTTGTAATAAATACATACCGGGTGGTGCCTAGCGCGACGCAGCATAGGGATTTCAATGGTAATTTCTTTATAGCCAATTACTAGCTCCCCTAATTATTTTAGAGCAAAAGTCTAAATACGGTTATAAACAAGTACCTATACATTGAATATACGTGAAAGGCAAATAATGAAAAGTTACATTGTTTTTTTGGGCAATTCGAAGGCATATCTGATTTATTTTGTCGATTTCTACGGTTTTGAAAAATGGAAAATTATAACTAATAGTATGAACAGATGCAGTCTTTTTTTCTCTGAAAAAAACGTATGTAGAATTTTGCTCTAAAATAATTAGGGGAGCTAGTAATTGACTATAAAGAAATTACCATTGAAATAAATCCCTATGCTGCGTCGCGCTAGGCACCACTCTGTATAAACGTCTCCCGAAATAAAACCCGGGTTAATTAGCTTACTATCAGGTTGAAACAAATCAAGAGAATTTGTTAGTATGTATTTAAATCGTCTCTAAAAGATTTAAATCACTCGGAAACGATTTAAATCTTTTCGAAAGTATTTAAATCTTTTTAAAAGATTTAAATCATATTTTTAAGTTCAAAATCAAAGATAGTTTTCATGAAGATTTAAATCTTAAATCAAAAATCATTTTCCGTAAAAAGGTTTAAGATCAAATGATTTAAATCGAAAAAAGTATGTAAATCATAAAAAAGATTTAAATCTTATTAAAAGTGACAGCTCTGAATATATGTACATTATTTACTTAATTGCTACCTATTATAATAATCGACATGAATTAAGTTCATATGAATTCACACGTCGTTGTCACTTTCACTTAAATAATCGCTTTCTTCATCACTTCCTGTAGTTACAGTAAAAACCAAAGCCCTTACATCGTCTATAATTTTTTCACGATTGAAGGTATCCTTGATTATTTCTTCTGTATGGGTTACGCAGCGATTCCACACGTCTGGAGTTACTTTAGCTAACGCGTCGTTCCAGGTTTTAAGAACATCTTCTGGTCTTCCCGGCGTACCAACAATATGGTCATCGTAAAACTTTTTCGAAATTCCCCATACCAGTTCAATGGGATTGAAATGGCAATGGTAAGGCGGCAAACGCAGAACCTCGTGGCCATATTGTAATGTCATTTCATCGACAACATATTTAGTTATGGTTGCTTGACTGTGATTTTTTACAATTTCTAACAATTCGGCCTTAAACATCGCAGTACCAAATGGTCTATTCTTCATTTTCAACCAATTCGAAATTTCCTCTTTGGTTGAAGAAGCTCTTGGAATCTTTTCACTTTTCCGCGTGTGATAAGATGCATTGTCTAAAACAATAATTGAGGGCTGAGCAAGTTTCTTTAGGAAAGATTCTTCAAACCATTTTTCAAATAGTTCGGCGTTCATATTGTCGTGGTAATCGAACGATTTGTTGGTACTCGAAAATATTAAGCTGCTGCCTTCTATAAACCCATTTCTGCCACCAGCATGAATAATTATGTATCGTTTACCATCTGAAGCCTTATGAGTTGTTGCAAACTTTTAGCGCGGTCATCTTGCCAAGTACGCTTTGTTGCGCCTCTGCTAAACACCCAGGTTTCGTCTCAAAAAACGAAATCATGCGGAATTTCGGATTCGAGATTTCTGATGTATTTTCGCAAAAACACATTCCGCATGGAAACCACATGACTTTGTTCACACGAACCCCGTCTGCTATTGGTCATCTTAAATTTAAAGCCCATTTCTTTCAGTGCATAGAACAAGCTTGTTCTGCCCAAATCACACAAGTCTTTCAATTTTATCACCGCCAACAAAGTATCTAGAGTTACGTGCTCTTTATTTGCGTACATATCATAAATCAGATATCGGATGGTATGCTTTTTATTTTCTAGTAGGTCCGTCCTACGTGGTTTAGAACGGCGATATGGATTTCTTTTTAAATCACTTCCAATCTCTCGCATAGCACATGTCCTCACAACTGTTTGTTTCGATACTTGCACCGCATCCGCTGTTCTTTGTTGAACTGCCATTACTGAAGTAAGTACTCCACCATGATTTTTTTCTTTTACAAAATAATCATACACGTTCAACTAAATTTTACGTTTGGCCTCAGTGGCGTCCATTTTGACCAGGTTGTACAGGAAACTAAGTGAGTATAACAATTCAGTTGCAATATATATAGAACCCCTTCCTAAAGACATTAACAAATATTTTCTTATTTTCTTTTACTTATAAAACATTAATATTGATTACAATAATTAGGAAGTCATTATGGTACAAGTACAAATCTAAATATAATTAACTTCTGAGGTAAACAAGCGATTATTGTATTGAAAGTGATAACGATAATACCCCTAGCACATTATGTACATATTTGCATATCATTACATTATATTATGTATTACGTACCATTTGAATATCGTATAAGTTTTTAGCGCATTTTACGAACGTAAAATTACCGTTATTTTACCATTTAAAGACAAGCGTTATACCTTCGTATCGAAATTGGTGTAATATTTATAATTTGTTGAGAACTGCTGACTGCTGGGTGATTGGTGTTTATTGTTCTATTCATTTAAACAAGCCGTAAGGATTGTTTTATACGACTTTCGCCCTTAAAAATCCGGTTTTTCCAATACATTTAAGATGCAAATCCAATAATACCATTTATCGCAATACTATTGGTAACACCCCCAGCGCTAATGAGAAAAGTAACATTATTTTCTGAATACAGTATACATAACTGGTGTTTGATCGGTACTTTAAACGACGATGCCCATTTAAATCCTAGCGACCGACGGGCAGAGTCCTTTAAACTATAAATCACCGTGTTTCTCAAGATTGCCGTAGGTAGTAACCATGGTAATAGAATCAATAACATTAGGTACGAAAAATTAAGCAGCGTACTTTACTATAGCTCAGTCACGCTCTGCTCACGCTCCGCTCAAAATATTATAACATGCTATTTAAATAGGAATATTCACATTTGACGGTCAGGTTACGGTACGCTCACGGTACGCTACGATTTTTGGCCGCGGTCTTACACGCTGCGGATATTTTGACGGAAACGAAAGCGAACCGTTGCGTAGGCGCGTATCCAATAGCGCACGAATTCGGCCGATTGGATTCGTTCGGCTAATGTGTGACCGCAGAAATACACGCTACAATAATTGACCGGACCGTGAGCGGACCGTGATCTGACCGTAACGTGAGCGATAATGTGAATTGGCCTATGGTGTAGGTATAAAGGACGTTGCCATTGACGAAGTACCTTTTTTTTTATAGATAACTTAATAAACGAGTTTAAATGAAACTTGGAAACGGTTTAAAATGTCTGTTACAAAAAACTTTTATTCTAAATAGCGCTGTTGTAAAATCCATGCATTTATTTCCAATATAAAAATCTCCGATGTACGCGTTGATCGAATCGCGATGTCCTGGCAGCACCAGCGGTGGTGACTGATCTCCGGCGGGACTGCTACAGGGCCGCTAATAATAAACAATTAATTGAACAATACGACTGCTAACGAGAAAAATTGATTGGTTTACCATTTTTGTAGCTTTTCGAACTGGTTACGTACCTAAGAGTGCCATGGTCAATGATAATCCATTAAACGTTTTCTTGCTTCGTGTCCATTAAATCGACGTATGTTTATTTTGTTCTCAAAATTAGAAAGTATATACCTAAAAATGCTGGTTTTAAAGAGAAATCCGTACATAGAAAGGTAACCCTTGTAAGCATAATGCGTTCTCGTGTCACTTATTGATTGATAGATATGTGTACATCCATTTCATAGCGACTAAAACAGTATTTATAAAATGTTAGCGAGCTACTCCCTTCAGGCTTATAGTGCACGGTAGCCGACCCAAAATGGGTTAGAATGTTTCAATTTGTTAAACTTTTATGAAGTAAAATATAAGGCAACTATACAAAATGTCTATAGTGCTATACTTCAAATATTCCCTTGCAAAGTTTCTTCGGAGCGCATTGGTAATCTGCCAGAAACGTGAACTGTTTATACAAAGCTGTTCGACATGACTTGCCTGAAATGAACGCCTAATAAATGCATAACGCGATTTTGTTGAATTCCCGTTTGGTCCTGCTTAGCGAGGATTCTTCGCCGTATATGGACAACAAAACATTAAATTTGGATTTGATATGTATTGTCGTTTCGATATTGATAATGCGTGCTTTTTTGTCATGATTCTATAACGCGAGTTGTTGCGAAACGTTCAATTAAAATGCCAGCTTTGATGTAGAAATGTAGGGATATAACGAATCGTTATGGCTCATGAATAATATATGCTTAATTACTTGAAAAAGGCACATCCCTTTTTTTGTCAAAATCAAAAGTCTGTTTTCATAACTTATGCATTATATCATTCATTGCTGTAAGCCTATTATATTCTGGTTATATCAGCGGCTCGTTTGTGAATAAATTGAATATACAAAACTCACGTTATAGCATTGAATAAAAACACTATTTTATTCAATGGTTATAGGTATTTACCTAACCTGCAATTCGTAATGGTTGACAATGGTGGAAATATGTATAGTTAAGTAGAGCATTTCGTTAAATTATAGAAATACGTCCCCGAACCACTTAGGAAAACTGTCCTTGTTCATTTCTCCATGGTCATCTGGATCGTTTGTTTTTGAAGCAAAAATTAATGATCCTCTAGTAATAAAACCATTCATGTTTCCGATATTTAAAACCATACGATAATATAATATTATGACCATACTTATCCTAAATAATTATAAGATGATACTGTTCTCATCAATACCATCAGTATACACAGTGTCCATTTTTCGAGTGCCACTATGGGGATCTCGTTTACCTGAAGAGATAGAGAGTTGGTTAAATGGGGGCAAAGTTGGGAATTTTCGTCCTGAATAATTATCTGAAAAGAAATTAAAAATATCTTTAGTAGTTTTGAAAATATCGCAAAAAAACATTAATAATAATAATAATAATATAATAATAATAATAATAATAATAATAATAATTAATAATAAAAGGGTTGTGTTGATTCTACAGCAACGCACAGTTGGTTGTCTGAATGTGATATCTTCCCGGAGACTGAGGGTTTCATGTTAGCAATACAAGACCAGGTCATTAACACACGTAACTATAAAAAACACATACATAAAGATAAAACAGTGACAAATGATTCTTGCCGACTCTGTTCACAAACATCAGAAACAATCCAACATATAATATCGGCATGCACACGACTCGCACAAACTGAATACAAACATCGACATGATCAGGGAGCTAAAATCATACATCAAAAATTAGCACTTAAACACAATCTCATAACAGATACGACACCACCATACTACAAATACACGCCACAGATCATACTTGAAAACAACACACACAAATTATATTGGGAC